>NC_083569.1:103774479-104131146 GCF_027579695.1 Neoarius graeffei
TTCTTGTGTGATAACTAGTTCTTGTGTTATATTTATTGTAGTTGTATCTATTTTGTATCTCAGACTTAAATATTTTTGTAAAACAAGTGTTTTTCTATAAAATATTCTTGCGTTCTTGATAACTATGTTCTTGAGTGTTTTTTTTTTTTTTTACAGAAAAGCCGTTCTGCATGGACATTCATTGAAGCCCTCATTGTTTTTTAATGGTTATTTATGAGCGTTTAGGGGTTACAATAATGTAAGTCTAGGTTGCTTTATATAAAAGGTATGTCCAGAAATATTGATGTCACTGTCTAAGCAGAGGGATCTGGCTTCTTTAGACACTGTCTTCTTAAAACTGAATAAATATTTAAAAAGAGCCAAATGAGCCAGTCTTTTGAACGGCTCTTTTCAAAGAACGGATCACAAAGATGCGGATCCCATCAAAGAGCCATAAATCCCATCTCTAATCTGCGCTCCGATATCGCACAGGTCATCCAGGTACGCTGGCATTGTCTCTAGAGGAAATGTCGGTGGAGAGGTGGTGTTTAAAAAGGGTGTGGTTAATCGGAAACCTCGGGTTAACCAAGAACATAACCTGAGACGAGCAGGTTTGAGATGCAGCGTAAGTTGCCATGGCAGCATACCTCGGTTTGAACATAGCCAACTTTCGTAGTATGGGTTAATCGGGAAGTTACGCTGCACGTGATCAAGTTACTCTCGAAGTTACCCTGGTAAGCCAGAAAACCCGCTTCGTAGTACAGGGCCCAGGTTTACTCATAGGTTTACTTCTCTTAACTGTTTCTACAGATCCGCTACTATTGCTACCATCTGATCTTCGTCGTCTCACTTGCTTTCTCCTCACTTCCTCCCAAAACATATCATCCACCTTCTCTTTATCTTGTCTATAACCATCTGATTCTTCTGCCATTGTCCACTTTACATTCACTGTACAGTTGAAGTTTTTAGAGTTCAAACCTTCCGCGTTTACCCCGATTACAGTGTTCTCCAGCCCTTCGCACCTCCTTTTTTTTTTTGCCTTCCTCTATGAATGGTGTTTTTATAACAGCAGAGAAAACCAGGAAGTGAGTGCAGACATGAAAGAATTCCCGTTCCGGATTCGGATCGGCGCTGGCATGAGAGATTCGTAATCTCCGGAGTGGATGTCCGGAGCAGAGCATGAAACTTGCACCACAGACACATCATTATTTTCTTAAATCATTAAAGACCACTTAAGTTTGGTTGGAAACAAATTATTTTTAAAATCAACATCATCATCATCATCATCATAGTGGAACTCCCCATGTGCAAAGCAGAACCTCCATACTTCAGAGAATATGGGAATGCATCAACCTGATTTTTGATGGCTTTTGCGATCGTATGACATCTGTACATGCATATGAACGACATAAGTGTGCCTCCACAGGGTACCTGATCGTATGTATCTCATAAACATGTAAAATGTGTGAATAAATAATCCCATGCTATCTTTTATAAAGCAAATTAAAAATAACTGCAGGATAAAAAGCCAACCATCTTATGTAAATAAAGATACAACTTTCATTGTCCAGTGGGCAAGTGTTAAAATTCATTGGGAGTTCTGCTTTTAGTCAGTGCATACACACCAAAAAAAAAAAAAAATCTTTATATATTATATATAATATGAATTTTTGAATATTTGAACAGGTGCTTGGATTATTTGTTTTGTACATATAAATGGGTTCCTGGCTGCAAAAGTCCAAGAAGCCCTGGAATAGTGGACAAGTTCATGCAAGACAGTTGCCTGCCAAACAGTCAAGCAAAATAAAATAAATAAAAACAACACTTTTTGTCTTTACAGTAAACATACTATAAAGTAGAGATTTGTAGAAAATTGTTTTTTTTTTCTTGGTTTTGCTATGAAAGGTTTCTGATAGTGAATACAAATGTTCATTTGTTTTAATGTTAAGCTGCTGATGAGCACATTCATTCATTCACTCATCTTCCGTAATTGCTTCATCCTGGTGAGAGCACAAGGTGTGAATACACATGGAGCACATATCTTATTTACACGTATGGGAAGCTTAGAGTAGCCAATCCACTGAAGAGCAAGTTTTTGAATAGTGTGAGGAAGCCTGAGATCCTGGAAGGAACATGGACATGTGGAAAACATGTGAAACTCCACACAGACAGTAACCCAAGCTCAGGATTAAATCATGGACTCTGGAGCTGTGGAGTGGCCATGCTAACCACTGTGTTGCATTATTCTTACTATAAATTAATAAATAGTTTTTTACTTAACATTTGAATAATTCAAATAAATCACTACCTTCATGATCATTACAGAAAATGTGATGTTGCTCACAGCTATGCAGAGGATACACTCACTTCATAAATCGCGTTTTTCTCTCTGTCCAAGATGCCATGGATCCTGACATAGCCATTCTTTGGGTTGATGGTGAATAATCCTTCATCCGCCGCAGATCCTATTAGATAATATCTAATATCTTCCCTGGTCTCTTCATCTGATCGTATCTGAAATCAAACACATACAATTTCATATATACAGTAGATGAATGCAACATAATTTAATTTGTACCTGTTGTAGGCTCCGGTTTCCCTCACAGTCCAAAGACATGCAGTTAGGTTAATGTGGGGCGGCATTGGGCTGAAGTGCCCTTGAGCAAGGTACCGTACCTAACCCCTGACTGCTCCCTGGGTGCTCTAGTATGGCTGCCCACTGCTCTGTGTGTGTGTTCACTGCTTCAGATGGGTTAAATGCAGAGGATGAATTTCACTGTGCTTGAAGTGTGCATGTGACAATTAAAGGTTTCTTCTTCTTCTTCAAAGCATTTTACTGACTTGTGAGTCTTCTTCATAAATGTATTTATAATACAATGCTGTTCCATTCTCAATTCTGACTGGTGAGAAGGTATTGGTTAATTTTGTATTGCAACAGAATTGCAGGCTGCAAAAGAAATCACAAGTTTATATTAACACGCTCGTTCTAATACTTTATAGTTTCTGTAGCAACAGCACAATTTAAAAAAAAAGCCCCTAATAATTAACATATGTTCATATATTGATGTTTCCTGGTGTGAAATTAACATTTATGGAGTCTCTAGTCTCACTCTAACAGTTAGGGGATAATGCTGTAACCATCTCTGTCAATAATCTTGAAGTTTTCTGCCATGGGGAAAGCCTTCAAGACAGAAGAGTTTGCTCATTGTAGTTTATGTGTATCATAAAGAGCTGCATTTTTTCTAATTGTAAAAAGAAAAACTAATGCTGAACTGACGGTTTATAGCTTTTTAAGCATAAGTGATGACAGTTATTAACTTGTTATAAAGAAGTTAACAAGTAAAACTATACATAATTTGCCATTCTTTAATAAAAAAAAAAATGTACAACCCCAAACCAGAAAAAAAAAGTGATGGAATGGAAAATGCAAATAAACAAAGGAAAACAATTATTTTAAAATTAACTTTGACTTATATTTCATCGCAGGCAGGATGACCCCAAGATATTTCATGTTTTGTCTGATTAACTTCATGTTGTTTGTTAATATACATCCATTCTTGTGTTTCATACATGCAACACATTCCAAAAAAAGTTGGGACGGAGGCAATTTAGGGCTAGTAATGAGGCAAACAATTAAGTCATGATTTGATTTGAAACGGGTGATTGTAATCATGATTTGGTACAAAATCAATATCCAAGAAAGGCCTAGTCTTTGAGGAGCAAAGATTTGATGAGAATCTCCAGTTAGTCAACAAATGCATGAGAAGATTATTGAAATGTTGAAAAACAATGTTCCTCAAAGAAAGATAGGAAGGGATTTGGATATTTCAACCTCTACAGTGCATAATATAATTTAACGATTCAAGGATTCTGGAAGAATTTTGATGTGTAATGGGGAAGGGTACAAGCTCAATCTGAACACCAGTGATCTTCGATCCCTCAGACAACACTGCATCAAGATCTGTCATTCATCTATAGCTGATAGAACCACATGGGCTCAGGATTACTTTGGCAAGCCTTTGTCAAGCTCTACAATACAAAGTTACATCCGTAAATAACAGTTAAAGCTTTACTGAACAAAAAGGAAGCCTTGTATTAACTGTGTCCAGAAGCACCGTCAACTTCTCTGGGCTCAGAGGCATCTGGGATGGACCATCACACAGTGGAAATGTATATTGTGGTCAGACGAATCAGTATTCCAGGTCTTTTTTGGAAGAAATGGATGCCGTGTGTGCCAGACTAAAGTCAAAAGGACTGTCCAGACTGTTACCAGCAATAAGTCCAACAGCCAGGGTGTGTCATGGTATGGCATCATGTCAGTACCCTTGGCAAAGGTAACTTACACTTCTGTGATGGAGCATTAATGCAGAAAAGTACATTGAGATTTTGGAGCAACATATTCTGCCTTCAAGACAACAACATTTACAGGGATATTTCAACAAGACAATGCAAAACCACATTATGGACAGAGTAAAAAGGCATGGCTGTGGAAGAAGAGGGTGTGTGCCCTCTGTCCCCAATAGAGAATGTATGGCAAGTTTTGAAAATAAAAATATGACAAAAACAACCCCATACTGTTGCACACCTTAAGACCTGCTTGCAGGAAGAATGGGACAAAATAACACCTGAAATGCTTCAGCACTTGGTGTCTTCAGTCCCTAAACATCTTTAAGTATTGTGAGAAGGAAGGCAACATTATAAAATGGGAAATGCTTTCCTGTCCCAACTCTTTTGAAAAAAAATGTACTGTCAGAATCAAAATTGAAACAAGTGCTTATTTTTAAAAAATAAAATTCATGAGGTAAAACATCAATAATGTGCTGGGTTTGTTTTTAATTTCAACATACCGTTCCAACTTTTTCTGAGGTGAGGTTGTAATTGTTGGCAAATTGCTGTGGTATAAAAGGAATAAAGTACTTCAGTACATGCCATTATGGGCCAATAGTAATGGAAAAAAAGAAGGTCCCCTCAATTCTATGATTTTACAGTTGAGGTCAGACGTTTGCATGCAGGGATATCAATGTCTTTTCTGTGGCAGAATAATTGTACAACATACAGCTTAAAAAAAGAATTTGATGCAGAAATTTTAATTTATTTTGGGTTTTCTAAAATAAACACAAGGTCAAAATTATACATACAGGGCCAAAAATATGCACACCTATTTAGATTATGAATTCAATGGTGCTGAAATTCCAAAATGTCTTAATTTGCCACGGCCAAGGCCTCTTAACGTACTTTTTGTGATCTTGAATGATTACAGGTGGTAGCTTCTCAGTGCCAACATAAAAAGCATTTGTTTGACAGCACTCATTGGATTGACCAACACACAGTACAGTGGGAAAGTTGAATGATCTCAGTGCAAATGTTAGAAAGAGGACCATAGATTTACACAAATGAATATTGTTGGAACCATTTCTAAACAATTGCAGACTCTTAGATCATCAATTCAAAGAATTGTATGTACCCAAGTACAAGTTATTGGGAGGTGTAGCCACCTTGCCAAGCCACTTTGCTGGAAGAAGACTCAAACTGTGACACTCAGCTGAGAGGAAGGTGGTTCAGATAGTCGGGATCAACCCAGGAACCACCAAGGCACAGGCCTGCCATGAATTGGAAGATGCTGTAACACTGTTCACAGTCAAGTGAGTTTTTACATTGCCATGAACTGAAAGATTCACCTCCAAGAAAGAAGCCACCAACTAAAGTTTGAGGGTGGTCCTCACCAACTTCAAATCAACAAACACATAACCACAAAATGCACAACAGATTTCAATATGTTACCTTTTCCCCAAAAAAAGTAAACCAACAATCAGAACCCAGGTGAGAAAAAAAAAATCAGTACACCCTTCCTAGTTTGCAATCATTAAGAGAGTAATTAGCAGCCAGGTGTTACCAATGAAATGCATAAGAGTAAGTTCAGGGGCGTGGCCACCGGGGTGGCCGGGGGTGGCATTGGCTACCCCTGAAATTTGGTTGGCCACCCTAAGTGGTCCCCCCTCCCCACCTCAGTAAGGGAGAAAAAAGGAGGGTTTAATTAATTGCAAAATTTATTTTTCCACGCATATGTATAAAAGTACAATTTAAAAGTGTTTTGATGTTGGGCAATATTATTTTTAATTATTTTGTATGCAACAGTATAACTGCTTTTGCGAATAGGTTATTGGCCGCACAGGAAGAACATCAATTTCATCCAATCACAACAGAAGAAGTTGGACCTCTTTCATGTTCATCAAGCTGGTATGGTTCCTGAGAACACCACCACTGCGGTGGTTAAACACAAAGATTAATTAAGGTAAGTGAGAATGTCCAAAGTGTGAAAAAAGTGTGAATGTTAGTGTTTAATGTATTGGGAATTTCGCAGGTGATTAGGTAACGTTTGTGTAGCTGAAGTTAAGGAGCTAACGTTAGCAACATTAGCTCGACAGTATGTTATCAGCATACACACATGGACTGGCCATCGGGAGTAGCGGGAGTTTTCCCGGTGGGCCGGTGGTTCAGTGTGGGCCGGCGGAGAAAAAAAAAAAAAAACAGTTGCGCGCTGGCCTTTAATATGATAAGCAATGTTAACAGTTTCTTTAAGAAACTGTTAACATGGCTGCTAATTACTCTCTTTAAGAAACTGTTAACATTGCTTATCATATTAAAGGCCAGCGCGCAACTGTTTTTTTTTTTTCTCCGCCGGCCCACACTGAACCACCGGCCCACCGGGAAAACTCCCGCTACTCCCAATGGCCAGTCCGTGTGTGGCTGTGCAGTTATGTACTCGCGTATGGGTCCCAAAAAAGACGGTTCGAGCAGGAAAATAGAAAGGTCGCACATGTCTCTCATCTCATTATCTCTAGCCGCTTTATCCTTCTACAGGGTCGCAGGCAAGCTGGAGCCTATCCCAATTGACTACGGGCAAAAGGCAGGGTACACCCTGGACAAGTCGCCAGGTCATCGCAGGGCTGACACATAGACACAGACAACCATTCACACTCACGGTCAATTTAGAGTCACCAGTTAACCTAACCCGCATGTCTTTGGACTGTGGGGGAAACCGGAGCACCCGGAGGAAACCCACACGGACAACATGCAAACTCCACACAGAAAGGCCCTCGCCGGCCACGGGGCTCGAACCCGGACCTTCTTGCTGTGAGGCGACAGCGCTAACCACTACACCACCGTGCCGCCCTGAACCAACAGGTGCATTTGGATAAGTAAAGCCTATTTTTCTGCATTTTTGTAGTCCTGGTAATCTTTTATCAAATCAAGTTTATTTGTACAGTGCTTTTAACAATAAACATTGTCGCAAAGCAGCTTTACAGAATTTGAACGACTTAAAACATGAGCTAATTTTATCCCTAATCTATATTTCTTAACCTCCTATAATCCTATATTGTCCTATAACCTATAATCTTTTATATTGGCAAAGTTGTTTATAGGACAATTTCTCTTTGTTTTTTTAATCAATAGTTTTTCAGTAATAACTTAATATTTAACATATCACTCAATTTTAATCACAAAAAGAGAAAATCGCAACAATTTCTCGCAACTTTCACTTCCTCCCGCAATGTAATCGCAACAAAAACCTAAAAAACACCGCAACTTTCATCGCAATTTTTTTGGAAAACCCCCCGCAACATCAGACATTTTAGCCCGCGACAATCACAAAAAAGGCCCGCAGAATCCTGGGGGGACTGGAAAAAGAAGGAAGTATGACCACGATTATTTAAAGTTTGGATTTTCATGGACTGGATCTGAAGATGCTCCACTGCCACAGTGTGTTGTCTGCCAAGAGGTGCTAGCTAACGATGCTATGGGATGTTTAAAATGTGTAAAACAAGATGTTTTAAAAAGCACAGATGTTTAAAATGTGAAAAAGAAAAAAATAATGTGTACAACAACCATTTTTTAAAAATACGAATGGAACATTAAGTATAGCAACAACAAAAATTGTAAGGGGGGCGCTGTTGTTTATTTGCTCTCCGAGGGGGGCTGACTCTCCCACACTTTGAAAACCCTTGGGCCCTGTACTACGAACGGAGGTTAACCTACCCAGAAGCAACCCAGGGTTCCCCCGCTAAACCGGGTTTGACAAAACCTGGTTATCTTGTTTGGGGTTAAACGGTACTACGACGCCAGTTATGAAGTTGATTTGTTGAACCTGGTTTAACCTAATCAGGGTTAATACGCGTTCACGTTAAAGGGGAGGTCATCAGCGCAAATCCCCACTGTTCATAATGGCACGGTCGCCGCACTTCACGGAGGAAGAATGCGCTGTCATAATGCAAAGCTACGAGGAGTTCAAAACAACATTAAGAGCAAAATCTAACACAGCGGCTGCCAATAAGGAGCGGCAAGCATGTTGGCACCGAATTGCCGATCGGGTAAATGCGCAAGTACATTCTCCCCTCTACATGTTCCAGAACAGAAGTATAGGATGAGAGAAAGCTTCATGATCAATCACAAGTCACAGAAAATGGTCCTTCGACGTGGCCCCAGTCATATATAGCTTGTTTAATGTCCAAAAAATCCTGAATAAAATTTGGTATGGTAAATTCATGGAGTAGCCTACTTAAGCTGATATGTGCACAGAGTCACATGAATTAGGATGACTGACTGTTCAGTCCCTTTGACTAAGTTGGTGTATGTCCTGTGAACATTTCAGAGGCAACAGCAGTGCCAAACGCACCTGGCAACAGGTGAAAATGAAATATAAAAACATCATTCATAATGCTGTGTGCATGTGTGCACGTGCAAGCAAGCATTCATTTGCCTTTTATTTATTCAAGTTTTATCTGTTTGCCTAATAGTTCAAATTGTTTTGTATATAGTTTATAATGTTGTTGTGTGATATTAATGATAATATTGTGGGAAAACTACTTTGCACGGACGTTCATTTAATTTATTCTATCGTCATTTTGTTTGTTCTATTTGTGTATTTTATTTATTTATCTGTTTGTCTAGTTGTATCTATTTTTCTAATAATATATTTTTTGCATTAATAGTTTGTTTTTTCCTATTAAAATAATCTTGTGTTCTTGTTATAACTTTATCTATTTATCTGACTGTTTAGTTGTATCTATTTTTATTACAATTTCAATATTTTTAATATAGAAAGTTTGTTTTTTTCTATTAAAATGTTCTTGTGTGATAACTAGTTCTTGTGTTATATTTTTGTATCTATTTTGTATCTCAGACTTAAATGTTTTTGTAAAACAAGTGTTTTTCTATAAAATATTCTTGCGTTCTTGGTAACTATGTTCTTGAGTGTTTTTTTTTTTTACAGAAAAGCCGTTCTGCATGGACATTCATTGAAGCCCTCATTGTTTTTTAATGGTTATTTATGAGCGTTTAGGGGTTACAATAATGTAAGTCTAGGTTGCTTTATATAAAAGGTACGTCCAGAAATATTGATGTCACTGTCTAAGCAGAGGGATCTGGCTTCTTTAGACGCTGTCTTCTTAAAACTGAATAAATATTTAAAAAGAGCCAAATGAGCCAGTCTTTTGAACGGTTCTTTTCCAAGAACGGATCACAAAGATGCGGATCCCATCAAAGAGCCATAAATCCCATCTCTAATCTGCGCTCCGATATCGCACGGGTCATCCAGGTACGCTGGTATTGTCTCTAGAGGAAATGTCGGTGGAGAGGTGGTGTTTAAAAAGGGTGTGGTTAATCGGAAACCTCGGGTTAACCAAGAACATAACCTGAGACGAGCAGGTTTGAGATGCAGCGTAAGTTGCCATGGCAGCATACCTCGGTTTGAACATAGCCAACTTTCGTAGTATGGGTTAATCGGGAAGTTACGCTGCACGTGATCAAGTTACTCTCGAAGTTACCCTGGTAAGCCAGAAAACCCGCTTCGTAGTACAGGGCCCTGGGCCCTGTACTACGAACGGAGGTCAACCTACCCAGAAGTAACCCAGGGTTCCCCCGCTAAACCGGGGTTGACAAAACCTGGTTATCTTGTTTGGGGTTAAACGGTACTACGACGCCAGTTATGAAGTTGATTTGTTGAACCTGTGTTAACCTAATCAGGGTTAATGCGCGTTCACGTTAAAGGGGAAGTTATCAGCGCAAATCACCACTGTTCACAATGGCACGGTCGCCGTACTTCATGGAGGAAGAATGCGCTGTCATAATGCAAAGCTACGAGGAGTTCAAAACAACATTAAGAGCAAAATCTAACACAGCGGCTGCCAATAAGGAGCGGCAAGCATATTGGCAACGAATTGCCGATCGGGTAAATGCGCAAGTACATTCTCCCCTCTACATGTTCCAGAACAGAAGTATAGGATGAGAGAAATCTTCATGATCAATCACAAGTCACAGAAAATGGTCCTTCGACGTGGCCCCAGTCATATATAGCTTGTTTAATGTCCGAAAAATCCTGAATAAAATTTGGTATGGTAAATTCATGGAGTAGCCTACTTAAGCTGATATGTGCACAGAGTCACATGAATTAGGATGACTGACTGTTCAGTCCCTTTGACTAAGTTGGTGTATGTCCTGTGAACATTTCAGAGGCAACAGCAGTGCCAAACGCACCTGGCAACAGGTGAAAATGAAATATAAAAACATCATTCATAATGGTGTGTGTGTGTGCGCGCGCGTGCAGGCAAGCATTCATTTGCCTTTTATTTATTCAAGTTTTATCTGTTTGCCTAATAGTTCAAATTGTTTTGTATATAGTTTATAATGTTGTTGTGTGATATTAATGATAATATTGTGGGAAAACTACTTTGCACGGATGTTCATTTAATTTATTCTATCGTCATTTTGTTTGTTCTATTTGTGTATTTTATTTATTTATCTGTTTGTCTAGTTGTATCTATTTTTCTAATAATATATTTTTTGCATTAATAGTTTGTTTTTTCCTATTAAAATAATCTTGTGTTCTTGTTATAACTTTATCTATTTATCTGACTGTTTAGTTGTATCTATTTTTATTACAATTTCAATATTTTTAATATAGAAAGTTTGTTTTTTTCTATTAAAATGTTCTTGTGTGATAACTAGTTCTTGTGTTATATTTTTGTATCTATTTTGTATCTCAGACTT
This sequence comes from Neoarius graeffei, assembly GCF_027579695.1. Classification (NCBI taxonomy): domain Eukaryota; kingdom Metazoa; phylum Chordata; class Actinopteri; order Siluriformes; family Ariidae; genus Neoarius; species Neoarius graeffei. The sequence goes on from NC_083569.1 coordinate 103,785,505, forward strand.
AAATGTTTTTGTAAAACAAGTGTTTTTCTATAAAATATTCTTGCGTTCTTGGTAACTATGTTCTTGAGTGTTTTTTTTTTTTTTTTTTTTTACAGAAAAGCCGTTCTGCATGGACATTCATTGAAGCCCTCATTGTTTTTTAATGGTTATTTATGAGTGTTTAGGGGTTACAATAATGTAAGTCTAGGTTGCTTTATATAAAAGGTATGTCCAGAAATATTGATGTCACTGTCTAAGCAGAGGGATCTGGCTTCTTTAGACGCTGTCTTCTTAAAACTGAATAAATATTTAAAAAGAGCCAAATGAGCCAGTCTTTTGAACGGTTCTTTTCCAAGAACGGATCACAAAGATGCGGATCCCATCAAAGAGCCATAAATCCCATCTCTAATCTGCGCTCCGATATCGCACGGGTCATCCAGGTACGCTGGCATTGTCTCTAGAGGAAATGTCGGTGGAGAGGTGGTTTTTAAAAAGGGTGTGGTTAATCGGAAACCTCGGGTTAACCAAGAACATAACCTGAGACGAGCAGGTTTGAGATGCAGCGTAAATTGCCATGGCAGCATACCTCGGTTTGAACATAGCCAACTTTCGTAGTATGGGTTAATCGGGAAGTTACGCTGCACGTGATCAAGTTACTCTCGAAGTTACCCTGGTAAGCCAGAAAACCCACTTCGTAGTACAGGGCCCTGGTCTAGGAAATTGTCTGTGATTGTTTACTCTTATATTTTGGATTAATAAGAAGGCTAGGCCTATGTTTCTTTTTGCTGCTGTAGGCCTAGATGGTTGAGCTACTTTTGCTATTTTATATATTATTGGCTAGTTTAATCTTTTCATTGATCTGGGCCAATAGTACTTACTCTATTTTTTTTGTAAAATTGTGCTTAAATGTGTTAATAAACTCAGTAATAATTATCTCACTAATTAATCATCAATAAAGTCATATTACTTATGTAGTCTACTGATTATTATTGTCATCACCTAAAATCAGAGGCTGTCATAGGACACTTTAAACCATTTTATGTCAATACAATATGGGTGTAAAGGTACAAGTACATTTACCGAACCGCTCGAAATCGAACGTTAGGTTCAATACAGTGCTGTATCGAACGGGAGCCTACAGTCAGTTTACATAGGCCATGATTGCATGCTGCCACTACATGTGCAGTGGCTCTTTAATATTCAAGAGGGTACTCATTCATGATTGGGGTGGTTAGGGAAGGATTTTAAATATTCATGAGGAAACTTGTCCGTGATTTGTGCTACTGTGATCATGTGTGACAGAGTTTTGGTTTAATGAACAATGTGCTGAGCAAGCAAATGGTTTAACATGTTATTCCTATACTGTACCGAAACGAATCGTGACCCCAAAAACGAGGTAATCGTGATTTCTGTGTATCGTTACACCCCTACAATACAATATGCCACCCCTCTACAGATTGTGACCCTATTTGGCCCCCCCAAGAAAAAAATCCTAGACACGCCCCTGAGTAAGTTAATTCTTAAGAAGTGTGAATACCTCTTTAAATGTGGAATTTCTGATAGTTTGGTGTTCTGGAGTACACAGGTGTGTGTCTACTTCATGCCAAAAAGAAAGGACATCAGCCATGACCTCAGAGAAGCAATTGATGTGGCTCATCAATCTGGGAAGGGATACAAGGCCGTCTTCAGACAATTCAAAATCCACCATTCTTCAGTGAGAAGGATCGTTTACAAATGGAGAGCCTTCAAGACAGTTGTCAATCTTCCCAGGAGTGGGCATCCCAACAAATTTAGTCCAACATCAGACCATTTAATGCTCAAAGATATAAATAAAAGCCCAAGAGCTGCATCATGTGACCTACAGGCCACTGTAAGCACATTAAATGTTTGTGTTTGACAGTACAAACAGAAAAAGACTGAACAATATGATGCTCATGAAAGGTGTTTTGGAAAAAGCTCCTTCTCTCAAAAGGATACAAAGCATAACTTAGGTTTTCAAAATTGCATCTGAACAAACCACAAAAGTTCTGGAACAATATTCTTTCAACTAATGAGACCAAGATGGAGATGTTTGGTCATCATGCACAGTGTGATGTTTGGCAACACAGCATGTCACCACAAACCCCCTAGATCAAATGTTAAGTATGGTGAACAGATAGTTTATTTCATGCCACATACAGAAAATGATCAATGAGGCTCAATGATTTCGAAAGGAACTAGGGCTCATGACATCTGTGACAAACTAATATGGTCCAGTACTTTCTTGAAAATAAATCGGTGCAGCAAACTTTTTCAATCCTCAAACTTACAAAGCCTTATATTAAATGAGCTCTGTAACACATTGTTGTTAAAAGCAGAGTTCCTATAAACAGAGGCATACCCGATCGTATAAAATTATGTAATGTTATTTAAGGAAAAAACTTCCCTGCCAACAGACATGACCAGTATCATATCATCTAGTTATAACTATTTTTGTAAATAAAATCCTAGAAATATTTTGTCATTTGCAATCAACCATTTTAATACTAAACTTGCTGTCGGTGTCAAAGTCGAAACAATTATTTCATGATGAACCTGAATCCAACTTCCTTGATGTCCGTGTACTTGGCGATTCTTCACAGCAAGTCGACTAAATGTAAATAAACTATAATTAAACTTGTAGACTACGATTTGATCAGCTCGAGACATTTGGACCAGTGCTGAGCACAAATAACAACAAAACAGAAGTAACCAGACGATTATCATGTACATAAACATAAGGCCAAATCCTTGTTTGAGGCTCTTAATACTTGGTAACAAACAATTACCACAAATTCTGAAAAATGGGTAAAATTCCCCATTTTAAATTCAATTGTGACCAGCTCACTTTTTATATTTAAATCTTACTTTGAAAATCCAAACTCTGATCTAAAGTCTAAACTGAGCCTGTGAGTGCAAAAGGAGGAACTCCATTATTCATAACAGCATTAAAACAAAAAAAAGCGATTGAAGTTACTCTAATTTTCTTGCACCTGTAAACGATTTATTGTCAGAATTGCAATACAACCTGGATGCACTTTAATGTTTCCCTTCATGTGCAATTAATTTGTGCTTGCAGCGCTGGCACAAATTATGACTCTCACTGAGGATCTTTGCACATTACTCTTCTTCTTCTTATTATTATTATTATTCTCGTATGATTTTTTTAGGACACTATTTCTCCCTCAGTTTTCAATCAGTCATCACCAAATTTCACATGAAGAATACCTCTGGGCTGGATTATGTTGCTATGCCTTTCAGTGGAGATCTGGATCACCAACCCGGAATGATCCATGCAAAATGGTATTTTTTTTCAAATCACTAATAATTGTTAATTTTCATGATTAAAAAAAAATGTTTAGGGTGGCGGGGTGCAACTTTTTGTCACTAAGCATCATGTCTCTTACCGTTCCGAATCTATAGGGTATGGTGACCTGATATTCCGGTTTGTAACAGCTAGTGCAAAGAACTGTGACTTGAGGCACAGTCTGTATCTAGTTTTACCTTTACTTTATCTTCATGATAAGTAAAAATGTGATGTCATGTATTAACTAGAAGTGCACTCGGTAGAGGGCATACTTCTGTCAAGCCACAGATCTGAATTTGCATCAAAATTTAATCAATTGTTCCTTTGCCCATGGCCCACCTTTCCTCAAAATTTCATCAAAATCTATTTTGAAATATCACTTCTATTTGAGGTATGTTGGAAACGGACAAAGAAACAAACAAGCAAACAAACTGAGGCAAAAACATAACCTCCAAGAAAGTTGTCTTATTAATATAAATGCTCACTTTCATAATGAATTCTTGATTGGTATAATCCACATTCTCCATCAGCTTCTTTGAAGGGGTGAACCATTCTCTTTTCTGTCGACGGAGCGTTTGCAGTTCTCCTTTATCAGCTTGAACCCAGATTACCTATTTATGCACAAATACAAATCACACATTCATAATAATATCCATAAAAAATAAGAACATCAAAATAATCAAACAAACAAACAAACAAAGAAAAATTAATATTTTTAATGCAAAAATTAAATATAATAATAAATAATTTAAAAAAGGGCGGCACGGTGGTGTAGTGGTTAGCGCTGTAGCCTCACAGCAAGAAGGTCCTGGGTTCGAGCCCCGGGGCCGGCAAGGGCCTTTCTGTGTGGAGTTTGCATGTTCTCCCCGTGTCCGCGTGGGTTTCCTCCGGGTGCTCCGGTTTCCCCCACAGTCCAAAGACATGCAGGTTAGGTTAACTGGTGACTCTAAATTGACCGTAGGTGTGAATGTGAGTGTGAATGGTTGTCTGTGTCTATGTGTTAGCCCTGTGATGACCTGGCGACTTGTCCAGGGTGTACCCCGCCTTTCGCCCATAGTCAGCTGGGATAGGCTCCAGCTTTCCTGCGACCCTGTAGAAGGATAAAGCGGCTAGAGATAATGAGATGAGATGAATTTAAAAAAGGGAAAATCAATGTAATGTTGTGGTTGCTGGGGAATTCCAGCCAAGCATTTACCAAAAAGGAAATCTCCGAAGAGTTTTACATGACTAACATTATAACACTAATGTTAATGAGAAAGAGACATAAAATCCCTTTTCATCCCCAGAATGATGTGAAATACTTACAGTAGTACAAAATGTGGTTATTAAAAAGTAGGTCAGAAACATTGCCATAAAAACAGTAATCCACAAAAGTAGCAGGACGTGTGTGTGTGCGTGTGTATGTGTGAGAGTGTGTGAGTGCTGCAACTGGCACTCCCTGCTTTACACACTGAAAATGGGTGGCACCTGAGCGCAGCTTCATCATGCCATTGGTTGCTGCAGGGAGGGAGTTGCACTGTTGTAGCTATCCGAGAGTTTCTCAGTCCTGCTGCTACAATACTCTACAGTGCACAAGAGTGTCTTTCCTTACAGAAAAATCATGTACATTTTTCGTTTAGATTTATAACATGATTATGTAATTAACATGAGCTCATGTAAAAAAAAAAAACACATGTGAAAGCACATTTTTTAGTAACATGTTCCCTGGCCAGAAATTGAACAGTGGGGTGGGTCTGGGGAAAACTGAGTGGGTAAAGATTTGAAAAGAAATGCCAAATGCCAGCAGTCACTGTAAAGAGCTTAAATGGTTGCAGAAAGTGTTCAACGTCAGCCTGATTTTGACAATTTTGTTCCTTTTCTGCGACATGTTCCTTCATGGCCATGATCGAGAATTTCTTGACCCTCCTTTCCGACGTCACTCAAGGATATGTATCACGACTGAACAGGGCCCAATTTGTAATTTATTGAAGGAATGATGACTGTGATTGCTGAAACTGACATGTAATCTGATCCTGGCATAAGCCTACTTGTGGCCCAATTCACTTCAGTTCACAACACATTGTATTGTCATCACAAATGTCAGTTGTTTCCTGTAGTTACAGCTCGAGCAGATAAAATCAACACATTTCAGGACCTTCACCAAACTTTAGGCTTAACATGAACACAACAAAGAAGCTTTCACAAAATGCACCGAGTTGTGCAGAATAATAAATTTCAACAAAATCTGGCAGCTGAGCAGATCACATCAATGAAATTAAATCCTGCTGTTTTATAATGCTGTTAAGCTAACTCAAATGGATTGGCTTTTTTTTTTTTTTGCAACTTTTGTTATTAAATCTTACTAGTGGCAGCTTAATTGTTAATATTTGCAGGCCTATCATGTCAAACCTAACTTTTTTTAATGAATTCAAAACATAATGCTACCCATAGTTATATAGGATTAGGATGTTAAACTGTGAGGGAACATCTACAAATCACAATTTTTTATTTATTTTTATTTATTTATTATTATTTTAGCTAAGTTTAATTTCAGCGAAGATTTCTTATCTGTAAGGAGAACCATTATAATAGTCTGTCTGATTAAATTCATGTTTATTCATGTTTATTCATGTTTAACAGAAGATATAGCCAGAACAGCTCTGTGCCGCATCAGATTTATTAAATCATCTAATTTACACATAACTCTACAGCAAAACAACAACACTGACAGGTTAGCAAGTGAACATAACTTGATACTTATTTTCCGATTATTTCCTTTCATAATTACAATAAATCAAAAGTAAAATTAAACTTATTTCTAGATTTTTTTACTCATTTCAAGCAGTTAATTTGTCTTGTTCTTTTAGCATAAAAAATTGGTAATTTTAAGCATTTAGTTCTTGCAAACATATCTACCAAAAAAGTAAGAAAACATATAGCTTGAAATTAATTAAATGCCTAGAAATATCACAAGTTTAATAATCTTATATTTGGTTTATTGTAATCTAGTAATAGAAAGTACGAGATAAAAGTGACTATATTCAAAATATTTTTATTGGTAAGATTTGCAGGGAAGCCCTCGTATTCTGACTGACTGAAAAGGAAACCATGCCTATTTTAATTCCTATGATAAAAGATACACAACCACAATGTTTAAAGTGTTTTATTGCAATTTAAAAAATGACTGTTTTGAATTCCAACATGTATTCCTAAATGAACTGCAGTTTTGCTCTTCAAATTTCAGATGAGTGTGATTTCCACTCTGACAGTGCAAGAGACAGAAACTGGATAACGTTTCATTTTATTATATCCCCTGACAATAGTGTATATGAGTGACAGGTGGGAAAAGTATGGTGTGGCTGAGAGGTAAATGAACGCTTTATTGAACTAGCCTGCTACACAGCTGCACATTGCACAGAAAAGTTTACACTGGTTGCTGAGCAAGGTCAATCATAATGATTCTTAAATTTACTACTCTGGGAGAGCTCTTTTTTGATTATGCCCCCTGGCCTGACTTTAGTCGGCAGGAGCGTCATGATTTCACTATGTCCGTCCATCTGTCCATCCAGAACGCTCACACAACAGTTAAAATTGACCTGCATGCACCAAATTTAATTTTGGGGTCTATCTGGGGATGACATAGCACGAGTTCGAACGGCGGCGAGATTGACCTACATTTGACCTACTTTTTACTGGGTCAGAAGTCGGGAAATATGAACTCACATAACTTTTTGGGTGTTGATATTAATGCTCAGCCACCAAATACGGTTTGTAGGTTTGCCTAGGGAACTTTTGGGGTGTTGTTATCCATCCACACCCACCAAAGGTGATTCAAGATTCATGCAACTTTAAACTGGGTCATAGATTTGAAAATATGAACTTGCATAACTTTTTAGTGAATCAAACTGGATGTGACCCACAGACATTCAGGAAATTTTCCAAAAGCAACAATTACATTCTCTATCAAACTGCTCAGCCAGGGGCATCTTTGCTCCATTGGACACACATCTAGTTTTGTGATGAATGAAGAAAACTGCAGTGTAATATACCTCACTAAAATGTGCGTTTTTTGATGGGCCAGCCCTCCAATTGTGTGGGCTTCCCCTGTACACTGTAAAAACTGGGATATGGGTTAATTAGGGCCCGAGCCCTATGGGCGAAGGCCCTATTGTTCTTGTAAGAGTTCACTATTCTTCTTCTTCTTCTTCTTCCGTCTTCTTCTTCTTCTTTATTTTTCTCCGCTGTTGGGCCATTTTCGGGGCGCTTGCCATGGGCGAAAACGCACGAAATTTGGCACCAGTTCCGAGAATTGCCACCGCTACTCAGAACCAGAAGCCCAAACTTGGCCGGGGCTCAGGGCCTCTATAGCGCCCCCTAAGTCGTTGTGATTTTGGCCTCCCGCATTAAGGTGCCTGGGTGCCATGTAGTTTGTAGTAGTGGCATGCCATTTGGTACGCATGTGTATCTCACTAAGCCGGACAAAAATGTAATGCCAATGCATTAGCCACGCCCAACAGGAAGTGAGGTAATTTCACTTTTGTGCGAAATGCATGGCCACGAAGACGGCGCAACTCCTCCTAGACCGTTCATAGGAATGTCACCAAAATTGATACACATCATCTACAGACATGGCTGACAAAAGTTACTAAATAGGTTTCACGTAGGATAAACCGTTCAGAAGTTATACGTCAATCAATTTTCGCTGCAAAATTTTACATGCTTAAAAATTCATAACAAATCTTCTGGTTGCTCAAAACTGCTCATACTTCACACGCAAATCACTCATTGGGCTTCTGACATGTTACCCAATTTCTGTGATATTTCGCCACTGGGGGCGCTATTTTTGGGCAAAAATTCCAATCTTTCCTCAAATTTGGTCAAACTTCACGGCCACCCTCTTACTACCTCCCATGTCATGTATACCACATTTTGGGAATTTTCATCCATGGGGGGGCGCTGTTTTTGGCCGACGCAATTGCTCCAAAACGGGTTTTTGGTAAATAATTCCATAATGCTTTTCCTTCACACCACTACCTTGTGATAGTACGTTGCTGTTGTAGACACTTATTTTTCCAACTCATAATCGCTCATGTACAGCATAGCGCCACCTACTGACATGGGAAAAACCAAAAAATTTATTCTTCAAAAATCTATATCTCATCTTCTATTTACTCAATTGTCATCAAACTTCATACGCAAACTCTTCATAGCTCACCTGACATCTACACCTAATTTTGTGCACTTTCGCCCCTGGGGGTGCTGGTTATGGCAAAAATGATATTGCAGCTTCTGATTTGTCTAACTTGCCAAGCAAACTCTTTACAAGACCCTTATTGGGGCGCTTGCCATGGTCGACAATGCACGAAATTTGGCTCCTTTTTCTTAGACTGCCACCGCTACTGAGAACCAGAAGCCCAGATCCAGGCGGGCCTCAGGGCCTCTATAGCGCCCCCTAACGTGTTGTGATTTTTGCCTCTCGCATTAAGGTGTCTGCTTGGCGTATAGTTTCTAGTTATTATTATTATTATTAGGGCCCGAGCACCGTACAGTGCGAGACCCTATTGCTTTTGAAGGTTTATTATTATTATTTTTATTATTAGGGCCCGAGCACCGTACAGTGCGAGACCCTATTGTTGCCATGTGTCCAATTCTGTGCTTTGTCGCCATTGTGGGAGTAATGTCTCTTGCCGAAGAAGCTGTGGAAGGTCTTTCGCGGGGACGCATGCCCCCGCCCCCCTTGGCCGCTGGCGCGAGGGCCCGTCAAGGCCGCTTGCGGCTTTAATTAATATTCTCATCTCATCTCATTATCTCTAGCCACTTTAACCTGTTCTACAGGGTTGCAGGCAAGCTGGAGCCTATCCCAGCTGACTATGGGTGAAAGGCGGGGTACACCCTGGACAAGTTGCCAGGTCATCACAGGGCTTAATTAATATTTAATTAATAAATAATAGTAATAATAAAAAAGACTTCATGCAGTTTGGAATCACATTCAGCTGAATTCAACCAACTTGAATGATTTAATAATTGGATTTTACTCAGTTTTTGCTTGAATAAAATCAGCTGTGAAGAAATGTGTAGAATTTAATTGCATTTTAATGTGAAAGTCAAAGATACAGGAAATCGATCAATTTTATTCATTGAAAGGTATTTACTTTTAATCACTTTACACTTCTGGTCAAGGCAATTGATGTCAAGTCGCCAGGTCATCACAGGGCTGACACATAGACACAGACAACCATTCACACTCACATTCACACCTACGGTCAATTTAGTCACCAGTTAACCATGCCGCCCACATTGTTTTGTGTTACTGTTCATTTAATGTGCTAACTTTACTGTGCTGTCAATCAAAATTAAGCTCTGTTGTGATTCGAGCCCAGTCTGTGTTGTTTTTTTATTCAGCTACAAGCATGGGAAAGACTGAAGAGGTGGTTGGCTTGGTGTCACAGTTTGATGTGACTTTCTGAAGTATAATGTTGTAGACCGTATCTGATCCTCTTTTATCATACAATCTAATGTACTCTTACCAGCTTTCCTGCACCCCCCCACCCCCCTAACAAGCTACCGCAGAGTGAGGTGAGTAATTACAGTGGTGTTTGAAAGTTTGTGAACCCTTTAGAATTTTCTATATTTCTGCATAAATATGACCTAAAACAACATCAAATTTTCACACAAGTCTTAAAAGTAGATAAAGAGAACCCAGTTAAACAAATGAGACAAAAATATTATACTTGGTCATTTATTTATTGAGGAAAATGATCCAATATTACATATCTGGGAGTGGCAAAAGTATGTGAACCTCTCGGATTAACAGTTAATTTGAAGGTGAAATTAGAGTCAGATGTTTTCAATCAATGGGATGACAATCAGGTGTGAGTGGGCACCCTGTTTTATTTAAAGAACAGGGATCTATCAAAGTCTGATCTTAACAACACATGTTTGTGGAAGTGTATCATGGCACAAACAAAGGAGATTTCTGAGGACCTCAGAAAAAGCACTGCCAATGCTCCTCAGGCTGGAAAAGGTTGCAAAACCATCTGTACGGAGTTTGGAATCCACCAATCCACAGTCAGACAGATTGTCTACAAATGGAGGAAATTCAAGACCATCGTTAGCCTCCCCTGGAGTGGTCGACCAACAAAGATCACTCCAAGAGCAAGGCAGTGCAATAGTTGGCGGGGTCACAAAGGACCCCAGGGTAATTTCTAAGCAACTGAAGGCCTCTCTCACATTGGCTAATGTTAAATGTTCATGAGTTCACCATCAGGAGAACACTGAACAATAATGGTGTGCATGGCAGGGTTGCAAGGAGACAGTCACTGCTCTCCAAAAAGAACATTGCTGCTCGTCTGCAGTTTGCTAAAGATCACGTGGACAAGCCAGGAGGCTATTGGAAGAATGTTTTGTGGACAGATGAGACTAAAATAGAACTTTTTGGTTTAAATGAGAAGCGTAATGTTCGGAGAAAGGAAAACACTGCATTCCAGCATAAGAACCTTATCCCATCTGTGAAACATGGTGGTGGTAGTATCATGGTTTGAAGCTAACTCATCCCCCACCACAATTAGCACCTGAACTTCTCTCAGTTAATAAATGCAATGAGTTTGCATCCTTCTTCAAAGGTAAAATTGATAAAATACGGCAGAATATTGCTCATAATATATCTCAGTTGCAAATAACTGAAAAGCTGCAATCACCAGTGACACAGACAGACAATTTCAACACAATGTCAGAATTGTGTTTGATTGATTACGAGACTCTTGAAAAAACTGTACAAAATCTCAGTTCCTCAACATCTGAATTGGACATTCTGCCCACCAACTTTTTTAAGTCTGTTTTTCACCTCATAATTATCGATGTGCTTCAGATCATAAATACATCCCTAGAGACTGGCATTTTTCCTGTGTCCCTGAAAAAAAGCCGTTGTAAAGCCCCTACTTAAAAAGAATAACCTGGATGCTTCAGTATTGAACAACTACAGGCCAATATCAAATCTACCATTCATCGGGAAAATCCTTGAAAAAATTGTCTTCAATCAATTAACTGCCTTCTTGATATCAAATAGCTGCTTTGATAACTTTCAGTCAGGATTTCATGCCAATCACAGCACCGAAACAGCGCTGATTAAAGTTATAAATGACATACGTTTTAATACTGATGCAGGCAAAACATTGGTCCTGGTGTTACTGGACCTCAGTGCAGCTTTTGATACTGTTGATCACAACATACTGCTATATCGACTTGAACACTGGGTTGGGTTGACTGGTAAAGTTATCAATTGGTTAAAATCATACTTAAAAGATAGAAGCTTCTTTGTTACCATGGGAAATTGTATCTCAACATCAATGTCCTTGACCTGTGGTGTCCCCCAGGGGTCTATCCTTGGACCATTATTATTCAACCTTTATATGCTCCCACTTGGACAAATTATCAAGAACAACTCAATCTTGTATCGCTGCTATGCAGATGACACCCAAATTTACTTTTCTCTATCACCTAATGATTATGCCCCCCTTGAATGTCTCTACCAGTGTATCGACCAAATCAACAACTGGATGTCACAAAATTTTCTTCAGCTGAACACACATAAAACAGAAGTAATTCTATTTGGGGAAAAAAGATGAAAGACTCAGGATTACCACTATTCTTGATACAAAGGGGATTAAAACAAAAGATATGGTTAAAAATCTTGTTTTCATTGACAGTGAGTTAAACTTTGACAGTCATATGAAAGCAATCACTAAATCGGCATTTTATCACCTAAAAAACATTTCCAAATTAAGAGGACTTGTGTCAAAAAATGATCTGGAAAAACTTATACATGCCTTCATCTCTAGTAGGGTTGACTACTGCAATGGGCTTTTTACAGGCCTGCCAAAAAAGACCATCAAACGACTTCAGCTGATTCAAAATGCAGCGGCTAGGGTTCTCACACAAACAAAAAGAACAGAGCACATTACTCCAATTCTAAGGTCCCTTCACTGGCTTCCAGTAAGCTACAGAATTGACTTTAAAGCATTGCTGCTGGTGTACAAATCTCTAAATGGTCTCATCTCATCTCATTATCTCTAGCCGCTTTATCCTGTTCTACAGGGTCGCAGGCAAGCTGGAGCCTATCCCAGCTGACTACGGGTGAAAGGCGGGGTACACCCTGGACAAGTTGCCAGGTCATCACAAGGTCTCTAAATGGTACAGGGCCCAATTACCTCTCTGATATGTTGCAGTGGCTTAACCCAATCAGATCTACCAGATCGCAGCAGCAAAATTTACTGGTAAAACCTGTTGTTAAAACAAAGTGTGGTGAAGCAGCTTTTAGCTACTATGCAGTACAGCTATGGAACCAACTTCCAGACGACATCAAAAATGCTCCTGCTGTTGGCAGCTTTAAAGCTAGACTAAAGACCAAGCTGTTCTCAGATGCTTTCTGCTAACTGATAAATGTCATCATCTTTACATGTTTTAAACTTTACTCAACTTTTACTTCATTTTATTTTGCTGTTTTTTTTACTGAACTTTTATTTCATTTTATTATTTTATTTCTCTTATTGCTTAATTCTCATATTATTTTTATTTTTCTCTCTCTTCTTCCCTTTTTATTTTATGGAATTTTATTTTTTTGTTCACTGTTTTGTCTTTACTTCTGTTAAAGCACATTGAACTGCCACTGTGTATGAAATGTGCTATATAAACTAGACAGGGACACTCTAACGAGTGCAAACCCCGCCTTTTCCCTATTAAAATACATTGGGCGAAAATTTCGAAGTTCTGCCATGACCTTGACCTTTGACCTTTGACCTCCAAAATTTAATGGTTTCCTTCCTGGGTGATTGGCAATACATGTACAAAATTTGGTCCAAATTGATCCATTGGTTCTTGAGATATCTTGCAGACACACAGACAGACAGACAGACAGACAGACAGATACACACACACACACAGACTGACGCAGGTGAAAATAATAACCCCTCCGACTACTGTCGGCGGGGTTAATAAACTTGCCTTGCCTGTTTTGCTGCATCTGGGCCAGGATGGCTTGCCATGATTGCTGGAACAATGAATCCTGAGTTATACCAGCGAATTCTAAAGGAAAATGTCAGGACATCTGTCCATGAACTGAATCTCAAGAGAAGGTGGGTCATGCAGCAAGACAACGACCCTAAGCACACAAGTCATTCTACCAAAGAATGGTTAAAGAAGAATAAAGTTAATGTTTTGGAATGGCCAAGTCAAAGTCCTGACCTTAATCCAATGGAAATGTTGTGGAAGGACCTGAAGTGAGCAGTTCATGTGAGGAAACCCACCAACATCCCAGAGTTGAAGCTGTTCTGTATGGAGGAATGGGCTAAAATTCCTCCAAGCCGGTGTGCAGGACTGATCAACAGTTACCGGAAACGTTTAGTTGCAGTTATTGCTGCACAAGGGGGTCACACCAGATACTGAAAGCAAAGGTTCACATACTTTTGCCAGTCACAGATATGTACGGTAATATTGGATCATTTCCCTCAACAAATAAATGACCAAGTATAATATTTTGTCTCATTTGTTTAACTGGGTTCTCTTTATCTACTTTTAGGACTTGTGTGAAAATCTCATGATGTTTTAGATCATATTTATGCAGAAATATAGAACATTCTAAAGGGTTGACAAATTTTCAAGCACCATTGTATGAGATACAATACTGCACATCGTGTTCTCAAGTAAACTGTACCCAAGTAATGTTTTATTACTCAAGTAACATGCCGTTAAAAGCAGTGTATGTTTTTAGCTTTTATAAACTGGGAGGGGGGCAGTATGATTTGTCTCGTTACACTTAAAAATTGAGTGTCTTATTCCCTTTCTCTCTCTCTCTTATTTTAAATTCGTCGTTGTTTCCATCGATAGTTTGTTCGTGTGTTTTGTGCCCGCTCTGAGTTTCTCTGAAGAAGTTGCTGTTGGGCTTAACCACAGTTCATGCTGCTCTCGGTTTCTTTCAACGTGATGTAGTTTCATGTTTCTGTTCACATGACACTGAGGCCACAGCAAGAGATTCAGATGGCATAACCAGCCTTTTTCACTGTTTCTCTGTCTGAGTAAACTGTGAAACAGTGGTTGTAGCTCCTGCTGTCAGATTATATCGTGTTGGGTTTGTGAGTGCTGGGTTGAGGTCAGTAAATTAGTGCATGGTGCAGACTGTGAGCTGCCAGAGATTTTGTTAGTCCGTGTTTTTGCGATGACCCATCTAACACTGGACATATTATGTAGCATGTCACACTGTATATCTGTATAGCCAATATTTATCCTTACTTAATAATTTGCCTGATAATATTTCAACCACTAAGAGTCTTCCTCAGGTGTAAATTAAAAGGAGAACACAATCTTAAAGTAAAGGATCTACATAGATTCATGTTCAATGGGTAATTTGCCACATTTTATGGGAACAAATTTAGGCCAGCCTTAATAAATTCTTTGTTGGTCGTAACATGCTATGAAAAATTCCAGTAGGTAGGCAGCAAATTTTTTTTTTTTTTTTGCCCGTTCAAGATCACCAGGTATTTGTGGAGATTTTTTTTTTCAGACAGGCCACATAAAAACCCATACATTACATACATGACAAGCCTTTCAACAGTCTAATTCATTTTACAGCAAATAATTTTATGACATGCAAATAATCTGATAATGCTTTAGAAAAATTTAATATCGGACACAGAACAATTTCATAACTTTGTTGAGTATCAAACTGTCACTTACATGTGACACACAACACACAGTTCGATATCTAAATCAAACCCTCCATTTAATATAATGTCACAAACTATAGATCTGCACTGAATAACTTCAATAATCTTTCTAACACTCCATAGGGCCAGAAAAAAAATCAATGTCTGACACAGAAATATATCACTTTAAAGTATCAAATGTCACAAACCTATAACATACAACATGACATTGTAATATCTGCAAAAAGTAAAACTGAAGCAGTTATTGCATCTCAACTACAGAGTTAAATGTGAAACTTAAGAAGTCAAGTCAATCTCAAGTTCATCAGCACTGGCAGTAGGTCTTGCATTCCCCCTTGTACCATTTGTATGAATGAAAACATGTACGTGACTTAGATCAGCATCCTCGTCTATACAAATATCTGATATTTGTCTACATTTTCTATGAACACACTTTTGAAAGTTTTAGAACAATCAATTTAGACTATTTGGCTAATAGTCGAACCTCGGATCCAGGAGGAACAATGCAGTTTTTGTCCTGGTTGTGGAACACTGGACCAGCTCTATACCCTTCATAGGGTGCTCGAGGGTTCATGGGAGTTTGCCCAACCAGTCCACATGTGCTTTGTGGATCTGGAGAAGGCATTCGACTGTGCCCCTCGTGGTATTCTGTGGGGGGTGCTTCGGGAGTATGGGGTTCGGGGCTCTTTGCTAAGGGCTGTCCGGTCCCTGTACGAACGGAGCAGGAGTCTGGTTCGCATTGCCGGCAGTAAGCCAGACCTGTTCCCAGTGCATGTTGGACTCCGTCAGGGCTGCCCTTTGTCACCGGTTCTGTTCATAATTTTTATGGACAGAATTTCTAGGCGCAGCCAGGGGCCGGAAGGAATCCTGTTTGGGAACCAAAGGATTTCATCTCTGCGTTTTGTGGATGATGATGTCCTGTTGGGTTCTTCAAACCAGGACCTTCAGCATGCACTGGGGCAGTTTGCAGTCCAGTGTGAAGCGGCTGGGATGAGAATCAGCACCTCCAAGTCCGAGGCCATGGTTCTTGACCGGAAAAGGGTGGCTTGCCCTCTCCAGGTTGGTGGAGAAGTCCTGCCTCAAGTGGAGGAGTTTAAGTTTCTCGGGATCTTGTTCACGCGTGAGGGAAGGATAGAGCATGAGATCGACAGGCGGATTGGTGCAGCCTCTGCAGTGATGCAGTCACTTTACCGGTCCATCATGGTGAAGAAGGAGCTGAGCCAAAAGGTGAAGCTCTCGATTTACCAGTCGATCTACGTTCCGACTCTCACCTATGGTCATGAGCTTTGGGTAATGACTGAAAGAACAAGATCGCGGATACAAGCGGCCAAAATGAGTTTCCTTCGCAGGGTGGCTGGGCACTCCCTTAGAGATAGGGTGAGAAGCACAGTCACTTGGGAGGAGCTCGGAGTAGAGCCACTGCTCCTCCACATCGAGAGGAATCCGCTGAGGTGGCTTGTGCATCTCTTTCGGATGCCTCCTGGACACCTCCCTGGGGAGGTGTTCCAGGCATGTCCCCCTGGGAGGAGGCCCCGACGAAGACCCAGGACACGCTGGAGGGACTATGTCTCTCGGCTGGCCTGGGAACGCCTCGGTGTTCTTCCCAAGGAGCTGGCCAAGGTGTCTGGGGAAAGGGAAGTTTGGGCTTCCATGCTCAGACTGCTGCCTCCGCGACCCGGCCCCAGATAAAGCGGATGAAGACGAGACGAGACAAGAACAATCAATGTGCACCACTTTATTGCATATTTTAGTGTCATTATTCACTGCTATGGATATTAAAAACAACTTGCAGTTGGCATGGTAGTTGGAGAGCATTTTAGCAAACACACTGAACAACCAATGAGACAGCAGCTTTCTTTTCACTGTGTCAAATGGACCAGTCACTAGGCGTGACACGTATTTGTTTTGGCAACAGTCAATACGGGTACGGTGAACGATAGGGGCCATTCGGCAGGCCTAAAAGTTATTTTTTCTTTTTTCTTTTTACAACAAATGTTTCACCCACAATTTTTATTTATTTATTTATTTATTTATTTTTAACACCCAACTGGGTTACCACCAACAAAGAATTTTTTTAAGGCTGGCCCTACTGTAATGATGTCTGACAAGTTTGACTCTTCTCTCAGAGGTAACTGGGTTATTTAACCCTTTGGTGACTGACCCCTTGAAAATGGTTCCTCCAGGAACGATGACTTTTCAGTTGTCAAGACAACAGAAAAACTAAAATACAAAAACAGAAAGATACGTCACAATGCTCTTGTGCACAAAACAAAATGCTCTTGTATTTTAGTTTTTCCGTTGTCTTGACAACTGAAACGTCATCGTTCCTGGAGGAACCATTTTCAAGGGGTCAGTCACCAAAGGGTTAAATGCAGATCCAGAATGAGTTTCATAGAATCACAATGGTGCACCTGGAATCAAAGTTCATGTCCAAGCTGGATGAATACACTCCCAGGCTTCTGAACTTCTTCCAATCCAAAGGAAGAATTCCATGGGGTTGAATTTGTAAGCCATCCTACTCAAGGTATCCTTCAATGAGTACAACGTTTACTCTTTTTATTTTTGGGATTTTGTGATCAAACTGTTGTAATATCATTCTGTTATTACTTAAATCTACTGGTGGTAATGTTAGCCTGTGATGCTCTCTAGAAACAGTATGAAATAATTATATACCTTTTTAAATAATTTATATCCACTCAAGGGCTTCTTAAAGGTAGACTGCCTTTCAGATTTTTCAGGTGTAGGTCATAAAAAGAATCTTCCCTGACACCCAATTATTTTTGTTTAGTGGACCAAAAGCTACTGAATTCGAATCACAGACTTCTAATTTTAATAGTTTTTTAAAAAATCGAACAATTAATGAATTTAAGGCCACATGGCCCTAAATTCTCAGCTATTTTTTCCTGCTTCACCATGACCCAATTCAAGATACTACGTCATGCATCATGTGGTGGGCTTTCTCCATTTGCACAAGGCATTGTGGGATACAAATTTGAAACAGGAGAGAAAAAATGGAAGATGCAAATGAAATGCGAAAGGCCGACTACAGTAACGGAAAGTGAGAAGAAAAGACATTATATTGCGAAGGAAAGGAAATGCAGGACCAAACTAAGAAAGATCGGTGGTCAGCGAGCACCTTGGTGCGATCAGTTGTTTGTTGAGCAACAGAATGATGTAACTGTCAGTGCACAGTCAAAGGTAAACCTATAGATGGCAGTAATGCAACACTGTGGATGCCAACTGCCATAAAACCCAAAAGAAGATAAACCTGCGTATGTGCACACAGACTTCCTCTGTCTACCTAACTGCGTGAAGTGAGCGATTTCATGCACATTATTTGCTCGGGAGTCCCCTGAAATTAAATAACTTCCCAGCCACAGAATAGCCTGTTTTTTTTTTTGTTTTTGTTTTTTTGCGATATTGCAGAAATAAACGAACATCACAATGACCAAATTTCAGAGGGAACTAAATTTGACCAGTTTTCTGAAATTGAAAGGCCATCTCGCTTTAATCATTTAAGGTTATAATGTTCAGTTTTTGTTGATATTGTCAGAAATTTGTACATTCCACTATATGTTGATTACTGTGGTAAGTAATAGTTAAATCTGGTGTTGTACTGAACTGCATTATACTGAAGGGTCTTTCTAATTCTTTGTACTTCATATATACATACATATGGGGGTCAGTATATTAGAAACGCCTCCAAATATAGGGTAGTCTAGTACAATATCTTCAAGAGTTATGACCTCAATGCCAAGTCAAGTCAAGTTTATTTGTTTAGCACTTTTAACAATAAATATTGTCGCAAAGCAGCTTTACAGAATTTGAACGACTTAAAATATGAGCTAATTTTATCCCTAAACTATCCCCAATGAGCACGCCTGTGGTGACGGTGGCAAGGAAAAACTCCCTCAGACGACATGAGGAAGAAAGGGAACCCATCCTCATTTGGGCAACAACAGACATTGTACTGGACCAAGTATAATATTTGTATCATTGTATAAATTACCAAGTATAATATTTTGTCTCATTTGTTTAACTGAGTTCTCTTTATCTACTTTTAGGACTTGTGTGAAAATCTGATGATGTTTTAGGTCATATTTATGCAGAAATATAGAAAATTCCAAAGGGTTCACAAACTTTCAAGCACCACTGTATGAAATTTCCCTCCAGATGTGTGTGTGTGTGTGTGTGTGTGTGTGTGTGTGTGCTTGGCTTTCTCAGTTACCCTCTGTAGTATGCTGCCTGGCTCTGTAACATAACTACATACACTACAGCATGGCCATGTGGTCTGGCTCAGTCAATCAGAGTGCGAGAATCGATCAACAAATATGGCGCCGCTTCCGGTCATGCAAGACCTGAATCGAAGACGATATCATGGTGGAATAATTGGCTTTGCAGCAAATTATGGGCAGCGGAAATTATATAAATCACTTGAATATTGAAAGGCATTTATTTTTTTTCTGGGATCAAGTAGCCAGCGCAGACCATCTGTGTAGGCGGAGAAAACCGCCGGTCACCGGCATTTGTGGACACCTCTGGACTGTATTGTACTTTTCAGCAAGGTGGACAATTCTTGAATCTCTTGAACTTTGTCATATGAACAAGCTTTCTTCTTTCTTCCAAAGTAAGTGCTTTATCCTGGTCCTTGATCCAGAACCTGTCCTGGCAACACTGAGCGCAAGGCATGAGAAGGCCAGTCCATCACAGGACACCATGCACACAGTCATTCACACACTCATTCACAGCTATGTGTAATTTAGCTTGACCAGTCCACCTACATGCATGTTTTGGACAGTAGGAGGAAACCAGAGAACCCAGAGGAAACCCACACAAACATGGGGAGTACGTGTAAAACTACACACGTATTAACCCAAGCTCAGGACTGAAAGCTGTATCTGTGAGGTGGCAATATTACGTACAAGCGCTGTAGTCGATTTTAGATCTCATCTCATCTCATTATCTGTTCTACAGGGTTGCAGGCAAGCTGGAGCCTATCCCAGCTGACTACGGGCGAAAGGCGGGGTACACCCTGGACAAGTCGCCAGGTCATCACAGGGCTGACACATAGACACAGACAACCATTCACACTCACATTCACACCTACGGTCAATTTAGAGCCACCAGTTAACCTAACCTGCATGTCTTTGGACTGTGGGGGAAACCGGAGCACCCGGAGGAAACCCACGCAGACAACATGCAAACTCCACACAGAAAGGCCCTCGCTGGCCACAGGGCTCGAACCCGGACCTTCTTGCTGTGAGGCGACAGCGCTAACCACTACACCACCATGCCGCCCTAGATTTTAGATAAAATATAAATGATAACAAATTAGAATAACTAATGAAATAGCAAGTGTAAATTGTTGTCATGGTAATAGTTTACATAATCCTACAGAGAGACTTTAGAGACCTCTGTGAGGTATTTGTGCAACGACAGGAATAAAATTAGTATATGGCACTGAAACAGGAAACATAAAAACAAAATGCAACAGTGGATGTGCAGGTCTTGGTCACATGGTGCAACATGCAAATTAAAGTGTTGATCAAGTTGCAAACATTTTGAAAATATTTTTATTGAAGTTGTAATTAAAACACCAAATATTTTAATCAGATTCTTTGAACATTTTGTAACATGACTTACAAAATGTGACCTTTTCATTTTGAATGAAAAATACATTGGTGATATCACACAGTGGTGCGAAGATTTGAAGTTTATCTTCAAGTGGTGAAAATATTTTTCAACACGAGAAGATAAACTTCATATCTTTGCGCCACCGTGTAATATTCTTTTTATTATGTAGACATGTCCACACAAAAAAATATGCAAGTTAATCAAAGCATTTTAATTCTGAATTGGTTTGCCATTTAGACAACGTGCGTCAAGTCAGAGGGAAAACACCGAGATGAAATCATCGATATCCTCAAGAGTGAAGATGTTGGAAAATATGTTACTCAGGTCTGGGATGTATTTTGTATGAAAAATACAAGTTTTTCAATACGAGACGATAAACTTCATATCTTCAAGCCAACATGTGATTTTCTTTTAATTACATAGACGCATTCACAAACAAAAAGTACCCAAATTTATCAAAACAATTAATCAATTTCCTCATGAGTGAGGATATTGGAAAATATGTGACTCCAGTCCCAGATGTAGTTCGTATGAAAAATACGAGTGTCTATATCCCAGTAAATCACTCTTCTCTGGATGATAAAAACTAATCTGACATAAACTTGTTCTGATACCATAGCACTGTTGAATTCCTAAATCTGATTATTCAAAAGGTGATTAATTTTCTCTATCAACAATGCTTGCTGAAATAATAAATTGATTAAATTTGTCATTAAGGGCGGCACAGTGGTGTAGTGGTTAGCGCTGTCGCCTCACAGCAAGAAGGTCCTGGGTTCGAGCCCCGGGGCCGGCGAGGGCCTTTCTGTGCGGAGTTTGCATGTTCTCCCCGTGTCCGCATGGGTTTCCTCCGGGTACTCCGGTTTCCCCCACAGTCCAAAGACATGCAGGTTAGGTTAACTGGTGACTCTAAATTGAGCGTAGGTGTGAATGTGAGTGTGAATGGTTGTCTGTGTCTATGTGTCAGCCCTGTGATGACCTGGCGACTTGTCCAGGGTGTACCCCGCCTTTCGCCCGTAGTCAGCTGGGATAGGCTCCAGCTTGCCTGCGACCCTGTAGAAGGATAAAGCGGCTAGAGATAATGAGATGAGATGAGAATTTGTCATTATTTGACAAAGAAAACCATATACTCATTGATATGGTGAAGGAAGCTTTTGTTTAACATTTGATAATATGAAAAGCTCTTTGTGTTTTACTAACTTCAAGAAAGGATGCTAAATGGAACAGCTGTATATAGCTGCTATAACATGAGTGATAACAGGAACTAACTTTGTCCCAAGGATGTTCTACTCGGGTTGACCTGATGCATAAGCAAGCGATGTGCCTGTTTAGGACCCCTGTGGCCACCAGAGGGCCCCAAGAGCACTTGAAATGTCTCACAAGAGAACATGAAATGTTTTTGTGTGTGTGACATATGATGTCAATGGTAATCATACAACATGCAATATTATATTAACAGGCTGGCTAGCTAATACTTCTGGTTTAATTGAGTCCTGCTGCCTCAGTCAGAGCTGGTGTCATGTTCATGTGCATGCACACTGGAATGGACATTGCATTTTGATGCAAGCACAGTCAGTCAGACTTATGTCAGGTAACAGTCCTCTCCTCTGAATTGTTGGAAAAAGCAGTAAAAAAGTAATGTTGTAAAAAAGGACATATACATGTGGAGAAGCGAAAAGAAGGAAGAAGAATGTTCAGCTATCATTTTAAGCTAATTTTTAATTAGTTAGCAAAATATAACAGTTGCGAGATTCTCCCTCATTTCTCTGGCTAGCTAGTTAAAATTAACTTGTTGCTGGGTATATATTTCTGTAATGAAAATAACCTTCTGTTCCAGACACGTGTGAATGATCCAACATTGACAATAGTCGATATTATTAGCAGCACCAAGGCAGTGGGGGATTGATCGGTTTTGATGTGTCTGTACTGAAGGAGGTTGAATTGACAAAGTATGATTTAGGAATGTAGACATCTGCCACCCAGGCGATTCTTCCTTATGGATCCAGGAACAACAGTCACTGACGCAGACAGCTGTTCAGAGATGTTTCTCAGTTTATTGTAGGACAAACATGAGTATATATCCAAATTCAAGAGTGTTGTAGCTAAATGATTGGAAGATGGGATTTATGAAGCCAGGTTGTCTGTGTATGACAAAGTAAGATCAATGGATGATGGAACATTACATCACTGGCCAGAATAACCTCATGGAAACAGAGAGCAGATGTGTGAGCGAAGTTAAATCTCAAGGATTTAACTAGCCAAAACAAGTACCAATCAGAACAGCCTGTACCAGTTTCAAGCATGCCAAACATGTTTCTCTGTCAGGGGCCCCCAATTCAAACTCTGCTTTGGACCCTAGCTTGGGCTGGCACTGCATTGTGCAACATTTAGATGTAACTATACACAGATAAATGTTAACTTAAAAGGTGTAATCATTGGAAATAGGATAGTAAGAATAACTCTACTTTGCATCAGGCTGCATCATATCATAGCTGGATACAGTGGTGCTTGAAAGTATGCGAACCCTTTAGAATTTTCTACATTTCTGCATAAATATGAGCTAAAACATCATGAGATTTTCACACAAGTCCTAAAAGTAGATAAAGAGAACCCAGTTAAACAAATGAGACAAAAATATTATACTTGGTCATTTATTTATTGAGGAAAATGATCCAATATTACATACCTGTGAGTGGCAAAAGTATGTGAACCTTTGCTTTCAGTATCTGGTGTGACCCCCTTGTGCAGCAATAATTGCAACTAAACGTTTCCGGTAACTGTTGATCAGTCCTGCACACCGGCTTGGAGGAATTTTAGCCCGTTCCTCTGTACAGAACAGCTTCAACTCTGGGATGTTGGTGGGTTTCCTCACATGAACTGCTCGCTTCAGGTCCTTCCACAACATTTCGATTGGGTTAAAGTCAGGACTTTGACTTGGCCATTCCAAAACATTAATTTTATTCTTCTTTAACCATTCTTAGGTAGAACGACTTGTGTACTGAGGGTCGTTGTCTTCCTGAATGCCCCACCTTCTCTTGAGATTCTGTTCATGGACAGATGTCCTGACATTTTCCTTTAGAATTTGCTGGTATAATTCAGAATTCATTGTTCCATCAATCATGGCAAGCCGTCCTGGCCTAGTTCCAGCAAAACAGGCCTGAACCATGATACTACCACCACCATGTCTCACAGGTGGGATAAGGTTCTTATGCTGGAATGCAATGTTTTCCTTTCTCCAAACATAACGCTTCTCCTTAAAATCAAAAAGTTCTATTTTGTTCTCATCCGTCCACAAAACATTTTTCCAATAGCCTTCTGGCTTGCACATGTGATCTTTAGCAAACTGCAGATGAGCAGCAATGTTCTTTTTGTAGAGCAGTGGCTTTCTCCTTGCAACCCTGCCATGCACACCATTGTTGTTCTGTGTGTTCTCCTGATGGTGGCCTCATGAACATTAACATTAGCCAATGTGAGAGAGGCCTTCAGTTGCTTAGAAGTTACCCTGGGGTCCTTTGTGACCTTGCTGACTACTGTATTACATGCCTTGCTCTTGGAGTGATCTTTGTTGGTTGACCACTCCTTGGGAGGGTAACAATGGTCGTGAATTTCCTCCATTTGTACACAATCTGTCGCACTGTGGATTGGTGGAGTCCAAACTCTTTAGAGATGGTTTTGTAACCTTTTCCAGCCTGATGAACATCAGCAATGCTTTTTCTGAGGTCCTCAGCAATCTCCTTTGTTCGTCAGCTGGATGAGCTAAAAATTCTAGCACATTTCCAGTTCTCAGGTTAAAATGGTTCAGAAATTTAATAATTTAACACAATTATGAAGTCATACTTGACACGAACAATGCTTTCATATGTTCAACAAGTCACATATATCTGTCACCATCACACACCTTCATACCTTGGAATTCTTTAAAATGACTGTGGTGTTTTCATAAGCCGTGATGAAAGCTAAGGCAACTATCCATCCATCCATTATCTGTAGCCGCTTATCCTGTTCTACAGGGTTGCAGGCAAGCTGGAGCCTATCCCAGCTGACTATGGGCGAGAGGCAGGGTACACCCTGGACAAGTCGCCAGGTCATCGCAGGGCTGACACACAGACACAAACAACCATTCACGTTCAAACCTATGGTCAATTTAGAGCCACCAGTTAGCCTAACCTGCGTGCCTTTGGACTGTGGGGAAAACCGGAGCACCCAGTGGAAACCCACACAGACACGAGGAGAGCATGCCAACTCCACACAGAAAGGCCCTTCTCAGCCGCTGGGCTCGAACCCAGGACCTTCTTGCCGTGAGGTGACAGTGCTAACCACTACACCACCGTGCTAAAGCAACTACTGTGTCTCGCTACTTGTGTTGCTTGACCTTAGTGCAGCATTTGATACCATTGATCATTCCATTCTTCTGGATAGACTAGAAAATGTTGTGGGAGTTAAGGGAATGGCCCTCTCCTGGCTCAGGTCTTATCTAACTGATCGTTATCAGTATGTTGATATAAATGGTGATATTTCTAGACGTACCGAGGTAAAGTTTGGTGTTCCACAAGGTTCTGTCTTGGGTCCACTGCTTTTTTCTCTATATATGTTACCTCTGGGCGATATTATTCATAAACATTGTATTAGTTTCCACTGTTATGCTGATGACACACAGTTGTATGTCTCTGCAAAACCTGATGAGAGACACCAGCTTTATAGAATTGAGGAATGTGTTAAGGACATTAGACACTGGATGCTTATTAATTTCCTTCTGCTTAACTCTGACAAGACTGAAGTACTTGTACTAGGACCACATACAGCTAGAAGTAAGTTTTCTGATTACACAGTAACTCTGGATGGCCTTTCTGTTTCTTCACGTGCAGCAGTAAAAGACCTCGGAGTGATTATTGACCCCAGTCTTTCATTCGAAACTCACATTGATAACATCACCCAGATAGCTTTCTTTCATCTCAGAAATATTGCAAAGATAAGAAATTTAATGTCATTGCATGATGCAGAAAAACTAGTCCATGCTTTCGTTACCTCCAGGTTGGATTATTGTAATGCCTTACTGTCTGGATGTTCCAATAAGTGCATAAACAAGCTCCAGTTAGTTCAAAATGCAGCAGCAAGAGTCCTTACTAGAACTAGAAAATATGACCACATCATGCCTGTCTTATCCACATTGCATTGGCTCCCAATCAAATTTCGTATTGATTATAAAATACTACTATTGACCTTTAAAGCACCAAATGGTCTCGCACCACAGTACCTGAGTGAACTTCTGCTCCTCTATGACCCACCACGCCTACTTAGATCAAAAGGTGCAGGCTATCTGCTGGTACCTCGTATAGTGAAGGCTACATCAGGGGGCAGAGCCTTTTCTTACAAAGCCCCACTGTTATGGAACAGCCTTCCAAGTAATGTTCGGGAATCAGACACAGTCTCAGCATTTAAGTCTAGGCTGAAAACATATCTGTTTAGTCAAGCCTTTTGTTAATGGTGTTTATGAGGTAAAGGAGTAGATCTGGAGGGTCCTCAGACATAGAGTGTTTTGGTAAACTGGGATGTATGGATGCTGTCAGTCCCCACTCGCTTGCTCACTCGTGTTTGTTGACGGTGTAGTGGCTGGCTGCTTTATGTCCCGGGGCTCCCTCATGCCTGTGTTACCTTCTGGCTCTCTCCTTTTAGTTATGCTGTCATAGTTAGTTGCCGGAGTCCCTGCTTGTACTCGGTGCAATATGTATACTGTTCCTACTTATTCAGGTGACATTGGGCATACCTAACAACCTGTGTTTTCTTTCCCTCCCCCCCACCCCAAATCTGTCCCTCTGAGTTACAGGGAGTCAACAGGAAATCTTTTGGTGGAGAGGGTGGAGACCTCGACTCGCTATCGTAGCCTGCAGGGAATCGGCCGTCAGACATTCTGTCGCATGTCCCATACCCGGTGAAATGTAACTGACTTGTCTTGGCCAGCCCTAAGGGTCCCATCTGCATCTCATCATTGCTGAGGAGTGTGCTCCCATCACTCAATCAAGCATCCAGCCAGAGCAGGTCATGATATATTTTACCATATTAACATACCATTTTTGTGTGTTATGCCTGATGTAAAGACTCTCGTTTCTGCGAGCCTACCACACAGATTTAATACTTGTCATTTTTAGGGTATACCTAACAACGTGTTTTCTTTCTCTCTCTCTTCCCGCCCCCCCAATCTGTCCCTCTGAGTTACATGTTGATCCTGGGATTGAGATGCTGGCCTCTTCTGCCCCTCGGACCTGCTTGATCCATCCTGGTGCCCTGTGTCTGGTTGGAGTTTTATCGCACCGCTCCTGTGAAGGACGGCCCCATGAGGACAGTTGAGAGTTATACCTGTTAAAACTGTTAATATTATAGTCAGGCTGTCTGTTGTTGCCCAAATGAGGATGGGTTCCCTTTTGAGTCTGGTTCCTCTCGAGGTTTCTTCCTCATGTCGTCTGAGGAAGTTTTTCCTTGCCACCGTCGCCACAGGCTTGCTCATTGGGGATAGATTAGGGATAAAATTAGCTCATGTTTTAAGTCGTTCAAATTCTGTAAAGCTGCTTTGCGACAATGTTTATTGTTAAAAGCGCTATACAAATAAACTTGATTTGATTTGATTTTAAAACATGACATCAGCACATGCACATACTGCATTCTAAAGGGACAGAATACAAGAATGAACTGTGATCATAATATTAAACACATTGTCTACAGTGTATTTTTTGGGATGCAGTTGATCCGATTGCTGATAAACGGAGATGAAGATGATGGACAGGGTCGTAGTCTTGGACAACACCCAGCTTGACACCATAATTTGCTTAAAAAAAACAGGTGAATATTTCCATCTACAGATAACATCTTCAAAAACAGATTAGGGAGGGAACGTTCTTATCTTTCGTAGAAAAACTGGTTTCAAATTCGAAAGAAGACACAGAGCATGGCTTCCTGTTTATTCTGGCACATGAAGAGATATTTAGCACGCTTACAGCACAAATTTACTCAGGTCAGATACCAAAAGCACACAATCTTGCAATCTATTTTCATTACTGGGTTAGAAATATAAAAGTAACAGAGAAACAATCAAATAATCAAAACTCACTATCTGTTATCTGAAGTGAGAAATAAACTGATGATACATGTAATGGTTGATACACATCTAAGTTACAGGAAATACACATCAGGATATCAAAACCTCCTAAAAAGCCTGTCCTGATCATTATTAGTGATGGATATTCAAGCTGAATACTCGAACACACTGCCACTACAAACAATTTCCCAATTACTCAATCCTGATTAAACTTTTATAACAAACAGCCTCACAGATATGTGACATTATTTGACTAATTATGCCCATCTCTCTCAATTAAATCATGGATCTTGAAAAATTGTTCATGTTTCTCTTTATTAAGTGTAAATTTGATCTTCTGGTTAATCAGGTTTGTGGGATGTTCTTCACAGAACAAACGGCTGAATCATGAAAATATGGGTCTGCACGTAGAATGTTGAGCATCTTTGTCAAGGCATTAGGAGGTGGAGCTTGATTGGAAACTTTTCTCGACAACTGAAACCCTTTCCTCTGTCATCTCTTTGTGAGTGCTACCATTTGACACAATAAACAGGGACACATCTTACTGTGACATTGAAAGGGCACTTGGGATAACTGATGCATTTCCAAAAGCCATGATCCCTCCACTTTCCCCCTGGGCCTTCATACTCTGATTCTTGTTGATGCTGGAGTGCGAGAAGCTCTGCACCACATGTAGAGGCTCCATGCTGTCTACAACCTGAAGGGTACCAGAAATAGTGCCCTGAGGCTCAGGGTGGCCTGAGAACCCATGCACCACTGTGCCTCCAATACCTGGATCCACCAGCACTTTAGTATGTGCTTGCTGCAACCCCAGCCTGGGAAGGGTGTACTGGGCAGCCATTACCATGTTGGTACCCTCTTTCTCCACCAGCACCACATTGCGTTCTTGAACACCTGGTACTGGACCAGAAGCCAAAAAAAGGGTGGGATGTTGTTGTTCCACCACATACATAGGGGTAAGGGAAACGTAGACAGGTGGCTGCTGTACGAGCAGCGTTTGGCCTATGGTGGTTGCTGATGTGGTGCCTCCACTGATAATACTCTCTCTATAATTTGTAGTTTGGGCATTTTGCATAGTAGAGGAGTAGCTGGATGCAGAGATGGAGGGCGCCTTACTGTGGACACCACCAACAGCTTCTTCTACTTTGAAACCCACTTGTGAACTGGATGAGACCATTTTGGGAGGCATGGAAGTGGAGCTGGCCTCGAATTCAATGGCTGAGCCACAGCAAATCTCAGCAAGCCTTTTGAACTGAGGTCCGAGGTCATCAAGGAAATCCAGATCATCTTCATCATCTATATAGTCACAGAGGTCCTCTAAGGAGCCTGTGACTGAGTTGCAGGTTTCATCATGAAACCTCAGCAGCTGGTATTCAGTAGCCTCCTGCTTCACTATATCCAGTGCTTTCTGCAACAACACACAGGACATCAGAACTCAACACTGCTAAACTATGTCTCATTCACACAGCAGATAACAACTACATTTACACTCGAAATAAGATCAGATTGGTCCAGCTGGAGAGTAAAAAAGAAAACACAACACCAACTTCATCAGTCAACCTGTCAGACCAAAGAAATTCTTTGTAGGCTTCAATCAAATAGCAGGATATGAAAAGAAACCCTTAAAAAGTTTTTGGAGGTTCTTTTCATGGAATTTAATTCTTTTTTTGCATCTTTTGTAGATGTAAAAAGACACCTTCAGAAACATTTTTTTAAAATGTATTCGCAGCGTTTGTGTATATGTGAAAACTAATATTCCACCTAAATCCTTTGCCATAAAGTGAAATTAAATGTTATGAAGGCATAGTCTTATCTCTAAAAGAACACATTTCGAGAGACAACCTTTCAAAAACTTGGCAGTGAATTATGGTGAGATTGAGCACAAACAGGGTAGCACTGTAATAGAGTAGGTAGCATTGGGCCCTCACAGCTCCTGAGATTCCCACTGAGTTTTCCATGTTTTTGCCCATGTAGCTGTCCTGCTGGTTCTCTCTTTTTTTTCCCTCCTACCTCTTTAAACACATGCTGGTAGGTGGAATGTCTATTCTAAATTGTTCCTAGGTGTGAATAAGTATGTGATTTGAGTGTGTGCATGGTGGCCTCGGATGGAATGGTGTTCCATTCAGGGTGTATTTACGCCTCACACCCAGGCTCCAAATCCACTGTGATCCATACCAGGATGGAGTGCTTATTGAAGATGAATGAATGAATGAATGAATGAATGAATGAGTGTGAACAACACACTGTGCCAACAGGCACTCTCTAAATCTCAACTCAATTTCCAATCAAGACACAATTTCTCAGCCATCTTGGATTACAGTGTGTATGTTTGTGGTTATACACTGCCACTACTTTGAGATCATGTCTGCACCGTGAGACTAATTAATGCATAACATGCAGTTATTCTGTATTAAGGTTCTGTTCTCTTTTGGGTTGTGAAAAAATACTAACCTTTACAAAGTAGTTGCCGAACAAGGTCTCGGTTAAAGCCATGCTTTCAA
Organism: Neoarius graeffei; assembly: GCF_027579695.1. Taxonomy (NCBI): domain Eukaryota; kingdom Metazoa; phylum Chordata; class Actinopteri; order Siluriformes; family Ariidae; genus Neoarius; species Neoarius graeffei. The sequence goes on from NC_083569.1 coordinate 103,815,727, forward strand.
GGGTGTCCACTGTAACATTTTCAGAATGTCTTCCATTTACAATTGCATTTTCAACATAGGCACCCTCATACTGGTTGACATGCCGCTGGTGATTTATGTATTGTTCTTCAGATTCCCGTCTATACTTTCTCCAGTTTTCAGTTGTGTTGGGGTTCACCCCAGTCAGAGACCCCGATTCCTTCGTGGGCCACCCTCGGCCGAGGACGAGAATGATCAGGTCGAGAGAAAACAGACAAGGAATCAGAGATTCACATGCCAGTTTATTCGCACAGTCACTTCGTCAAAGATGAAAGATTACAAACACCTTTTATAACAAATCATAATCTCTCCAAACGGCTATTGTGTCTGTCAAATGTGTGTGTGTTTGTATGTGACCTCAGAGAGGGGTGTGTGTGTGTAATGGGTGTGTGTCTATGTAGAAGTGGGTAATGATCTTGAATCAATCATAATATAAAAACATATTTCTGATGACAGTAAGGTACAGATAGATAAATATTATGGTTAGAGCATGGAATGTCTAAACACAGATAATGTATAGTCTACGGAGTCTATTCAGAGAAGGTCAAAGACATTAGTTTGCACAGAAAGGATCTAATAATTTAACATAATTTCTTAACACATGAATGTGTGTTAAGTCAGTAAATTACATTCTGATTTCATCAACATAAGCAAAATAACAAATAACAATATGTCTTTAATAATGCTAAAACAAGGAATGTTATAAGAAAATAAACATAAAAAATAAGAACAACTTAACCACAAGAACAATGAGAATATGTCTGAAAGAGAGAGAACAATTAAACAACTAACAGGTTAATTAACTAAATTAGGTTAATGCTTTTAAACTAAAAACCCTTAGAATCATAAGATCTTAATTATAATTATAATGTCATTATGAAACTAATCTAGAACTATAAAACTAACATTAATCACGGAATGCATTCATTAATTACGGGATCCAAATCACTACCATAGTATATTTCAATATATTTCAGTATATTTCATAGCTTTTATGAAGCTATGACCTAGGTTTCAACTGAATGAATTAACATGAACTTTAATTCTACCATTTCAGAGTGTGTGTGTGAGTCGATCTGACACTAAAACAGACCTTCAGACACTTCTCTGTTCAAAATACACATTCATATCAAAGAATAAACAAAATGTTCCCAAACAATGTTCAGCCGGACTAAGGTCGTTTCAACTAATATAATTTTGACACAGAATAAGCCAAGAATTAATACTTAACTAAACTTACATATATCTACATATATCTTGATTTAACCTACTGATAATAAAATTTGACCTAACAAGTTGTTTGCCATTGAGCTTCGAATTTCCCGCTGCTGTCAATGGGTCTCTGAGATAGCAGTGGTAGTTCCTGAGGAAAGAGGGAGATAGAACACTGCAGTTTACCATGTAATTTTGGTCGGATTTCAACAACACTTACACAGCTAGAATTAAAACATAATAATAATCTACATTGTAAACATAGGGCGGCACGGTGGTGTAGTGGTTAGCGCTGTCGCCTCACAGCAAGAAGGTCCTGGGTTCGAGCCCCGGGGCCGGCGAGGGCCTTTCTGTGTGGAGTTTGCATGTTCTCCCCGTGTCCGCGTGGGTTTCCTCCGGGTGCTCCGGTTTCCCCCACAGTCCAAAGACATGCAGGTTAGGTTAACTGGTGACTCTAAATTGACCGTAGGTGTGAATGTGAGTGTGAATGGTTGTCTGTGTCTATGTGTCAGCCCTGTGATGACCTGGTGACTTGTCCAGGGTGTACCCCGCCTTTCGCCCGTAGTCAGCTGGGATAGGCTCCAGCTTGCCTGCGACCCTGTAGAAGGATAAAGCGGCTAGAGATGAGATGAGATGAGATTGTAAACATAGTCAGTTCTTTCAAGAGCAATTACACTCTCCTGGACTCCCAGTGATGGATGTCTTTGGCACGGTTGATATACAAAAACTTTTAACCATGAGGCAAGTTGCATCACTTACAGCACTTTGCCCCTGGGTGGTGTGGTCTGTGAATTAGCAATAATCCTCCAGACAAGCTTCTTGTCCTGAATTTGGTTACTTTGTTTGTCTAGATCCCATGTGAGTCGAGCATGGATATGTGGGTGGTGCTAAAGATAGTGTACAACATCAAACTGTCTAATGCAGCCACAGACATATTGATTAATGTCTCTGTCTGAAAATCACATATCTACCATCACAAAAAAAAGTAGAAAGCTACTGTAGTAGTGACTGAAACTTTCTTCCTCTTTTCAACAGTCTTTTTTTCTGGTTAAGTCAAGAAGCAACATCTTAGTTTTAAGCAGCCATTTAATGTTTTGTTTTTATTGCTTTACACATAGTAATGTTTACCTTTTGCTATGTAGCTTGAACATATTGATCTTCCTTGTGATCCAAATAAAATCTGCCATCTTCAAGGGCAAATACTGTTTGGCTTCCTATTCATTGTTTGTGATCTTAAAGAATGCCCACAGCAAAAAATAAACATTTTACACAAATGCATTTTGACTACCCTGTATTGTCACACTGCGTTGCATAAAGCAGTGCTTTAAAATTCTTTTGTGTTCCTGCGCACTCAAGGGTGCAGCCATATTGCCAGTGTCAAAGGTCAGCTTGACATAGTACTGTTGATTGGTTTATTGTATCTTAGTTGGATTGCTGCTCCTGACACCGCAATATAGCCGGATGTACAAAACATTTTTGAAAAACAGCAGAGTGTAAAGCTTCTGGTTGCAAAAATAACAAACATCATAAGGGAAAGCATTTTTTCTGTCTTCTACTCCTGACAACCGAGCAACATTGTCGACTTGCTAAACAGTGGCGACACAATTTGGGAACAGGCCACACTTTAGAAACCCTCTTCTTTGGGAGAAATTCTGTTGGTTGCGAGGAGCATTTTGAGCCTGATCGCTTTGAAAAGAATCTACAGGCCGAGTTCTTGGGCTACGCAGGACATGCTAGACTCAAACTTGATGCTGTGCCAACAATATTCTGACACTATCCACAGAAAAAGGATTCAGGCCATGCAAGCCAATAAACTAGAATAGTATAGACATTCAATGTATGTATGTATGTATGTATGTATGTATGTATGTATTTATTTAGGCACTGGCTAAAAGTGGAGCTCCCAAGGAATGTAAAATGTGTTAATAATAATTAACAATTAGTTCAACTTATATAGTGCCTTTCTCACACCCAAGGTCTCTTAACAATTACAAAAAAAAAAGTCCACCAAAAAAGGTTCAGGGTGCAATTCCAATGGTGTAGCTACCCACAGTCCCACCAGAAGGTGCAACGAAAGTAAATCCCACATGGCCTGCATAGCCGCTGCGACGCTACCAGGCAACATTGCCCGGAACACCATGCCATGGATCCACAAAGTGAGCACAGAAGCACCGCCACACAGAGCACTTAAAAAACCTGAAAATGCATAACACACACTACCTTAAGCTCTCCTTTGCCTTCAATGCAATCAACGACAAGTTGCTGGCTTTGCTCATAGGGGAAGGCCTTGAAACCATCAAGAGTTGTAGCATCTCCACACTCACAAAACAGCAAAAGCACTGGAATCACTGCAAACACATTTAACAATTTTCACTGCTTCAGGCAGCTCAAGCCATTACCCAACTTCTCTTACTCTCATAGTATTCAGAATATGACAGCAAATTATAAGACAGTAAATTTAATAATTTTATGTCCAATACATTAAACAGGCAATAGATCATAAATGTTCCATTACTTTCCCTATTTCAATTTAACTCATTGTAACTAGATATAATTTTTAAATGCCCAACTTCTCTTGGATAGCTCATTCCAATGACACAGACTGGTGTTTAGTTCAAATATGTAAAAATTCCCATTTTTAAATTTAAAACAGAGACCATAGTATTGTTTAAAAAAAAAAGAAGATTGATTTTAAAAATCTTGGTTCTTAAAGTACATTTTGACTACTGTTACATAAATAAAATGAGAACTCAGCAACTGATATACCATTTGTTTCACCTTGTGACAAATATGGGCAAGTTTAGAGATCTGCTAAATGGTTAGCGACCTAATGAGAGAGATGAACTTTAATTGTTAGAGTCTAAAAATCCTAGTTGTTGTGGTATATTAAAAAAATCAAATAAACAAACAAAAAAAATCCAATGAGAATATGAGACACATCCACATTCAGATACTGAAAATTAAATGCAACCTAGTTTACTAGCAGTTAAGTCGCTGGTTAGCTGGAGCTTGTTTCCATTCATGCATATTTGCAGATTCTTCCATTTTATTTTAAACAAGGGTAAAGGTGAAAACAGGGCAGAATGCTGGTGTGGCTCTCAGTGTGGTGCACTGATGCCACTAGGTGTGCTATGAAAACGTTGAGAATGCCTTCTGAGTCAAATACGTTCTTCCAACAAGTAACATGCAACAACCTCCACATGGTGACCCTGGTAACAAAGAGTAGCAGTAGGAAAGAGTGACCAGTCAGTGCCTTTGATAATTTGAACCTGTGGCTTGGAGAAGGTAATGCAAACAGCAAATTCATGCTATCTGTCAGGCATTGGTTGGAAAAGATGCCAGTCATGTCTTGCTTGAAGAATACCACTACAACAAGTGACACCACTCAGAGATGTGAATATGTGATCTGCAGAATCCCAGATGATGAATACTTCCACTGGGAAATGAAGGCACCTGGGGAAAGTCTACAAGAAGCCAGAGGACACAAGGAGTCACAAAAAGCATTCTTGAGCACACCAAAAACACTGTAACTAAGATGCTGGAACGTGAAGACAGTGTCCCAGGTGGGAAAGACCACAAATGTTGTGAAACAATTTAGCTGATACAGGTTAAGCATTCTGGGGCTGAGTGAGATCAGAGGGGTAGGGTTCAGAAAGGCTTTGGACATGAGAGAGAACACCACAGAGGTTTTGGACTAGTCCTGGACGATGAAGTGAGACTACTGAAGTAGAACCCAGTAGGCAATAGAACCATCAGTACCAGTTTCTACAGGGTATGTCTTGACTAATGAGGCAGAGGATGAAGGGAAGGATGATTTCTATAAGCAGCTGCAAACAAAGACTGAGGAAACACAACAGTACGACATCCTCATCCCAGAGGACCAGCAAATCTACATGTGCAACCATGGTGTCAACATACAGATGAGCATAAAGGTGGAAAAATCCTTCAAGAAACTGAAGAGCAGGAATCAACAATTTCACACCCTAGATGTTTAAAGTGAGCCTAGAGAAAGCTCTACCTGAACTCCATACATTGTTCAGTGACATCCTGAAAGAGCAGAAAGTGCCTGATGATTGGAAGAGATCCCTCATTGTTAAGATGCCAAAGAAAGGACATCTAAACATCCAAAGGAGACTGACAATACCAGGTACTGCTTTCTATGCCCTACAGGCAGCATGGAGCTCAAGCTCTTTAGCATCAATCTAGTATCCATTTAACTTTCTGGTGCTGAAACATGGAGGGTTACTGTAGCAGATAGCAAAAGGCTGGGTGTGTTCCACAGGAAGTGCCTTAGGAGGATCCTGAGAATCCACTGGCCAGACAATGGAGGCACACAGGACACATCTTCAGGAGGAATAACAACAAAACAAAGGTCACACTCACATGGACACCGGAGGGGCAAAGGAGAATAGACAGACCACCTGAAAGAGGAGTGTTGAGAAAGAGAGGCAAGGACTCAAGTAGGTCTTTTGTAAAAGCCTGAGTTGGCAGCTAAAGACAGAAGGGATGGAAGAGGGAACTTAATGGCCTTATGCAGCCAAAAGGGCCTAAAGAGGATAAGGGAAAAATAAAGGTGTAAAGATTTTCCAAGTCATTTGTAATAATTTATTTGGCATTAAAATGTCATATTAAATAATTATTAGTTCTATCCAGGTTGTTTTTCTGGTTCAGAGAAATATATCCAAAGGTGACAGCTACTGAAAGTAAATATTCAGCATACGTGCTGTCACATATTCCCCCTTTGTGCTCCAGTTGTCATGGTGCCAAGGATCATGTGCTTGTTTTTGCACATCCTTTCACTGGTTTGCTATCCAGCTGTGTCTACCTGTTTTGTGTTAGTTCTTGATTAGTTTGTCTATGTATACCCTAATGTTTCTTTGTTTTGTCACAAAGGCTTATCATGGATATTTCTAACTTTATGTCCAAGCTTCATTTTCTTGCTTTATTACACTTTACATCCTGCCTCTTCTTGCATGCTACTCGGACTCAGAACATTATTTCCATCTGAACATCAGAATCAGTAGATACGTTAAGAGAAAAACACAGAACAGTGGTGAACATGAAAATACTGAGGTGATGGTACTCACACAAAAGAAGTAGGATTCCTAGCAGTGCTACCAGAATTCCACCTGTTCCCAGTATATTGCCTGATCTGGTCTGTGCCCTATGTTGACACACTTGTGCCTCAGTGCAAGTGCACACAGCTACCTGAAGCTTTTGAACCTCACAGGACTTTCCCTCCTGGTCTTGGACATCCAGTGCCACTGTGTAATGTCCTGGCCACAGGATCTCCTGACTGCGCAGAGTGACTGTTGTTTCTGGAAAAGGAATTCATCAGAAAAACAAGTATGAGTTATTAAATTGAGCATTTACATAATGAAAGTGTTACAGCATTAACGTTAAACTGCTTTAAAAGAGCTTTAAACTTAACCGTTGAGACGCTCAATGCTCCAGTTCACTTTTGTGCCCTTGGTAATCAAATTGAAGTGGAAAGGTTCAGCATTGGAGTGTTTATCCTTATCCATGGCTGTGACTTTCAGTTCCCTATTGCTGTAACACAGCGTTTCGACTGAGCTGGTCAGAACTGGACAGTGGTCATTGAAATTCTGCACCTGAATTGCAAGAGTTCCTGTCGCAGTTTTGGGTGGAAAATCTATGGAAAAATTTGAGACATTAGAATATTTAGGACATTATATTTTTACAACTGATACATCTATACATGGTTTTACAGTTGTATAATATAACTCAGAGTGTGTGTGTGTGTGTGTGTGTGTATATATATATATATATATATATATATATATATATATATATATAAAATTTGATTATGGCAGTTGGTGTCTCTCTAGTGATACAGAAAAAGAATAAAATGTACAGTGTTCAGCGTAAATGAGTACACCCCCTTTGAAAAGTAACATTTTAAACAATATCTCAATGAACACAAACAATTTCCAAAATGTTGAAAAGACAAATTTTAATATAACATCAGTTTAACTTATAACATGAAAGTAAGGTTAATAATATAACTTAGATTACACATTTTTCAATTTTACTCAAATTAGGGTGGTGCAAAAATGAGTACACCCCACAACAAAAACTACTACATCTAGTACTTTGTATGGCCTCCATGATTTTTAATGACAGCACCAAGTCTTCTAGGCATGGAATGAACAAGTTGGTGACATTTTGCAACATCAGTCTTTTTCCATTCTTCAACAATGACCTCTTTTAGTGACTGGATGCTGGATGGAGTGTGATGCTCAACTTGTCTCTTCAGAATTCCCCAAAGAAAATAATTTCTTTACACCACAAAGGTGACGGCTACAAGAAGATCAGCCAACCTTTACTTATCAGTCAGAATACTGTAGCAAAGGTGGTACAAAAATTTAAGAAAGCTGGAACTGCAACCATCTCACAGAGGCGTCCAGGTTGTCCATGGAAGTTAACACCTCGACAGGAGCGTCTTCTGATGAGAAGTGTAGTATCCAAGTGGAGCACACATCTTACAAAACATTAATGGAGGTGGAGGCAGAAGTGTTATAAAACATTTAACTTAAAAAAGGAGGGGGGGTGAAGAGAGATTATATAGGCTAGAGATAATGAGATGAGATGATATATAAAAAAATAATAATAATAGTAAAAATAATTGTTCCAGCTACCATCCGCCACCCTATTTTATATAGCTATTTACATGTGGATGTAAAGTTGTGAGTTGGATCTCAGGTGCAGAGGGTCAGGTCATAACTGTAAGAAGGTGATGAAGGGTGTCCAAGGGGAGGGTGTATCCTGAGTGTTGTTTAAGTTTGGAGTGGATATATTGTCCAATGATATATAATCCGATAACAAATTTTTCCAATGAGTGATGTGTACAGTATTCCTTGATTTCCAGTTCATGAGGATTGTTTTCTTGGCAATAGTCAGCGCTACTAGCAGTATTTTATTGCATGAGGTGCTTAGATTGATTGCGGTTGTATCACCAAGTACACATAGGGAAGGGGTTGCTGGGATGTGACAGCCAAGAATGGTAGAGAGTGATTCTGTGACACTTATCCAAAACCTGTTGATTGGAGTGCAATGCCAGACAACATGAATGTATGTGTCTGGGTTATTTTGCATGCAGTGAGAACACAAATCAGAGACAAAGCCCATTTTATATAGTTTCTGTGCAGTGAAGTGAAATCTGTGAAGAACCTTGTACTGTATTAATTGTAGATTGCTATTTTTTGTCATGAGGTAGATGTTTTTACAGATTTGGGTCCAGAGGTCGGCACCGGGAGTAATGGACAAATCTGATTCCCATTTGTGATATGGTAGGCTTAAAGTTTTTCTAAACGAGATATAATTTTGTATATTTTGGAAATATTTTTTGGGGGGGAGGGAATGTTGATCAACTCCATGATTGGTGAGGGGATGTCTAGGTTAGCTGTCTGGATATTAATTTTAGCTTGGATAGATGATTTAATTTGTAGGTATTCTAAAAAGTGTTTACTCTCAATGCCGTGCTTCTGGACCAAACAAGGGAATGAAGCCAGATTTTTGTCTTGAATAATGTGATGAAGTTGAGTGATGCCCTTGCCTATCCATGTGAGAAAACTGAGTGTTTTTTTGTTGACAGTGAAATCGGGGTTATTCCAATTCGGGGTGCGATTTGACGGTGTTACAGGTGAATCAGTGATGTGATAGAATTTCCACCAAGCTGTCAGACTAGATGATATTGTTAGTGCTTTGAAGGATGGATGTTTTTTAACTGACTGACTACAGAAAGGAAGGTCTGAGATCTGAATATCCTTGAAAATGGTTTGTTCTATGTCTAACCAGGTGTTGTCTGAGGGGGTGGGAAGTAACCATTTGTATATGTAACGAAGCTGGTTGGCCAGGGCATAATGTTGGAAGTGTGGAGCCTCTAGTCCTCTGAGTATTTTAGGTTTTTGTAGAGTGGTCAGTTTGATTCTTGGTGTCTTATTTTTCCAGTAGAATTTAATAATTGTTGAGTCAAGTGATTTAAACCAGGAAGGGGAGGGCTGTGTTGGAATCATTGAGAATAAATAATTTATTTTGGGTAATATTGACATTTTGACAACTGATATCCTGCCCATGATGGACAGTGGAAGGTTCATCCATCGCTGGAGATCATCATCTATTGAATTGAGCAGGGGGGTAAAATTTAGACTAAATAAATCTGACAGCCTGGGGGAAACCTTTATCCCTAAATATGTAATATAATTAATACATAGTGGGAAAGGTGATGAATGGGCTGTCACATCCCAGCTGTTGGAGTGTAATGGAAGAATTGCAGACTTATTCCAATTGATTGAGTATTCAGGAATATTAGAGAATGTAATGGTTTCTTTAACTGATACTATGGGGTCTTTAAAAAGAAGTCGGATGTCGTCGGCATAGAGGCCGATTTTATGATGCATATTTAGAGTCTGAACTCCCTTAATGTGGGGGTTCTGACAGATGGCAGCAGCTAGAGGTTCACTGAAGATGGTAAATAATAAAGGGGAGAGTGGGCATCTCTGTCTAGTTCCCCGGTGCAGAGTGAAACTGTGTGATGTTAGTCCATTGGTGATCACTGTGGCTGAGGGTGAAGTGTAGAGAATCTTAATCCAATTAATGAACGATTCCCCGAAACCAAACTGCCCTAATGTGGAAAACAGGAAATTCCAGTTGACCCTATCAAAAGCTTTTTCCACATCAAGAGTTGCTATAATGTTTTTTTCTTGTAAAGTTGAGGAGTGATACATTATGTTAAACAATCTGCGGGTGTTGGAGGGAGAAATTCTGCCTTTGATGAAGCCAGTCTGATCTGGGTGGATAATGGATGGGGAGACCTTTTATAATCTGTGTGCTAACGTTTTGGTGATTATTTTATTGTCAACATTGTCAACATCCCCTCCTAGAACTGCCACCTTATTGTGGTGGAGGGGTTTGTGTGCTTGAATGATCCTAGGAGCTATGTTGTCGGGGGCATTATGCCCCTGTTAGGGTTTCCCAAGGCAGACAGGTCCTAGGTGACAGGCCAGACCAAGAGCAGTTCACCAAAAAAACCCTGTGGAGAAAAAATCCAGGACCGTGATGTCGCCCGGTAGGACGCAGCCGGGGCCCCACCCTGGAGCCAGGCCCGGGGTTGGGGCTCGTATGCGAGCGCTTGGTGGCCGGGCCTTTGCCCATGGGGCCCGGCCGGGCTCAGCCCGAAGAGGTGACGTGGGCCCGACCTCCTGTGGGTTCACCACCCACAGAGGTAGCAGTAGGGGTTTGGTATAGTGTGGATTGGGTGGCAGTCGAAGGCAGGGGCCTCGACGACCTGATCCCCGGACACAGCGGCTGGCTGTTGGGACATGGAATGTCACTTTGCTGGGGGGGAAGGAGCCTGAGCTTGTGCGGGAGGTTGAGAGGTACCGGCTAGAGATAGTCGGGCTCACCTCCACGCACAGCTTGGGCTCTGGAACCCAGCTCCTCGAGAGGGGCTGGACTTTCCACTTCTCTGGAGTCGCCTGTGGTGAGCGGCGGCGGGCTGGTGTGGGCTTCCTTATAGCTCCCCAGCTCAGCCGCCATGTGTTGGAGTTTACCCCAGTGAACGAGAGGGTCGCCTCTCTGCGCCTTCGGATTGGGGAGAGGGCTCTTGCTGTTGTTTGTGCCTACGGGCCAAATAGCAGTATAGAGTATCCGGCCTTCTTGGAGTCCCTGGGAGAGGTACTGAGGGGTGCTCAGACTGGGGACTCCATTGTGCTACTGGGGGACTTCAATGCTCACGTGGGCGATGACAGTGACACCTGGAGGGGCGTGGTTGGGAGGAACGGCCTCCCCGATCTGAACCCGAGTGGTGTTTTGTTATTGGACTTCTGTGCTAGTCACAGTTTGTCCATAACGAACACCATGTTCGAGCATAGGGGTGTCCATAAGTGCACGTGGCACCAGGACACCTTAGGTCAGAGGTCGATGATCGACTTTGTAGTCGTGTCATCTGATCTCCGACCCTATGTCTTGGACACTCGGGTGAAGAGAGGGGCTGAGTTGTCAACTGATCACCACCTGGTGGTGAGTTGGATCCGCTGGCGGAGGAGGAAGCTGGACAGACCTGGCAGGCCCAAACGTATGGTGAGGGTCTGCTGGGAACGTCTGGCCGAGCACTCTGTTGGGGAGGTCTTTAACTCCCACCTCCGGGAGAGCTTTTCCCAGCTTCCGAGGGAGGCGGGGGACATTGAGTCTGAGTGGACCATGTTCTCTACCTCCATTGTGGACGCAGCTGTTCGGAGCTGTGGCCGCAAGGTCTCCGGTGCCTGTCGTGGCGGCAATCCCCGAACCCGGTGGTGGACACCGGAAGTAAGGGATGCCGTCAAGCTGAAGAAGGAGTCCTATTGGGCCATGTTGACCTCCGGGACTCCTGAGGCAGCCGACGGGTATCGGCAGGCCAGGCGTGCTGCAGCTCGGGCAGTTGCAGAGGCAAAAACTCGGAACTGGGAGGAGTTCGGGGAGGCCATGGAGAAGGACTATCGGTCGGCCTCGAAGAAATTCTGGCAAACCGTCCGGCGCCTCAGGAGGGGGAAGCAGTACTCTGCCAACACTGTTTACAGTGCGGGTGGGGAGCTGTTGACCTCGACTGGGGACATTGTCGGGCGGTGGAAGGAATACTTTGAGGATCTCCTCAATCCCACCGTCATGTCTTCCACTGAGGAGACTGAGGCTGATGACTCAGAGGTGGACTCGTCCATTACCCAAGCCGAAGTCACTGAGGTGGTTTGCAAGCTCCTCAGTGGCAAGGCACCGGGGGTGGATGAGATCCGCCCTGAGTATCTCAAGTCTCTGGATGTTGTGGGGCTGTCTTGGTTGACACGCCTCTGCAACATCGCGTGGCGGTCGGGGACAGTGCCTCTGGAGTGGCAGACTGGGGTGGTGGTCCCTCTTTTTAAGAAAGGGGACCGGAGAGTGTGCTCCAATTATAGGGGAATCACACTTCTCAGCCTCCCAGGGAAAGTTTACTCCAGGGTACTGGAGAGGAGAATTCGACCAATAGTCGAACCTCGGATCCAGGAGGAACAATGCGGTTTTCGTCCTGGTCGCGGAACACTGGACCAGCTCTATACCCTTCATAGGGTGCTCGAGGGTTCATGGGAGTTTGCCCAACCAGTCCACATGTGCTTTGTGGATCTGGAGAAGGCATTCGACTGTGTCCCCCGTGGTATTCTGTGGGGGGTGCTTCGGGAGTATGGGGTTCGGGGCTCTTTGCTAAGGGCTGTCCAGTCCCTGTACGAACGGAGCAGGAGTCTGGTTCGCATTGCCGGCAGTAAGTCAGACCTGTTCCCGGTGCATGTTGGACTCCATCAGGGCTGCCCTTTGTCACCGGTTCTGTTCATAATTTTTATGGACAGAATTTCTAGGCGCAGCCAGGGGCCGGAAGGAATCCTGTTTGGGAACCACAGGATTTCATCTCTGCTTTTTGCGGATGATGTTGTCCTGTTGGCTTCTTCAAACCAGGACCTTCAGCATGCACTGGGTCGGTTTGCAGTCGAGTGTGAAGCGGCTGGGATGAGAATCAGCACCTCCAAGTCCGAGGCCATGGTTCTCGACCGGAAAAGGGTGGCTTGCCCTCTCCAGGTTGGTGGAGAAGTCCTGCCTCAAGTGGAGGAGTTTAAGTATCTCGGGATCTTGTTCACGAGTGAGGGAAGGATGGAGCGTGAGATCGACAGGCGGATCGGTGCAGCCTCCGCAGTGATGTGGTCGCTTTACCGGTCCGTCGTGGTGAAGAAGGAGCTGAGCCAAAAGGCGAAGCTCTCAATTTACCGGTCGATCTACGTTCCGACTCTCACCTATGGTCATGAGCTTTGGGTAATGACAGAAAGAACAAGATCGCGGATACAAGCGGCTGAAATGAGTTTCCTTCGCAGGGTGGCTGGGCGCTCCCTTAGAGATAGGGTGAGAAGCACAGTCACTCGGGAGGAGCTCGGAGTAGAGCCGCTGCTCCTCCACATCGAGAGGAACCAGCTGAGGTGGCTCGGGCATCTTTTTCGGATGCCTCCTGGACGCCTCCCTGGGGAGGTGTTCCAGGCATGTCCCCCCGGGAGGAGGCCCCGGCGAAGACCCAGGACACGCTGGAGGGACTATGTCTCTCGGCTGGCCTGGGAACGCCTCGGTGTTCTTCCCGAGGAGCTGGCCGAGGTGTCTGGGGAAAGGGAAGTTTGGGCTTCCATGCTTAGACTGCTGCCTCCGCGACCCGGTCCTGGATAAGCGGAAGAAGACGAGACGAGATGAGACATTGGGTAGGGAGATTGGCCGGTAGCTGGATGGCATTGTTGGATCCTTATTGGGCTTAAGGAGAAGTGAAATTGAAGCTGTGGTGATACTAGCTGGAAGTCTTTTTTTTTTTTTATTCATTGATCATCCTGATAAAAAGTGGAGCCAAAATGGACCAAAATTGTTTGTAGAACTCAGCAGGGAAGCCAACCGGACCTGGTGCTTTGTTATTAGGCATACGTTTAAGAGCCTCGAACAGTTCTTGTTGAGTTATAGGTGACTCTAATTTATTTGTTTGGTTTTCATTAAGTTGTGGTAAGGTGATGCTGTTAAGAAATGAGTCAATGGCGTCCTGGTTGGGGTTTATTTCTGAAGAGTATAGTTTATTATAAAAATTGTAGAAAACCGGATTTATTTCTTCAGGTAAGCTGGTTAGCTTCCCTGCTGAGTTCTTTATGACTGGGATTGTTGCTTTTTCTATGTTCCGTTTGATTTGATGTTTTTTAAAATTTTCCTCTCCTTTCCTCCTTTCTCTCTGTCTCTCTCTACTTCACTCATCCCTGTTCTGCCTGGGCCCCATGGGTGGCTCGGGCAGCCCAGTCCTGTCAGGTTGCCATGTGGGACCGGTGTTGATCAGTCCTGTGGGGTATTCGTGGGTTCTGGGCCCCCGCCGTGCACTCGCCCTTTGCATGTACACACATACCTCTTCCTGGCAATATGCAACAGGCCTTATTCTCTTTTAAATGCACTACATATTAGTTTGCATACATCATACATCTACAGTGGTGCTTGAAAGTTTGTGAACCCTTTAGAATTTTCTGTATTTCTGCATAAATATGACCTAAAACATTATCAGATTTTCACACAAGTCCTAAAAGTAGATAAAGAGAACCCAGTTCAACAAAATGAGACAAAAATATTATACTTGGTCATTTATTTATTGAGGAAAATGATCCAATATTACATATCTGTGAGTGGCAAAAGTATGTGAACCTTTGCTTTCAGTATCTGGTGTGACCCCCTTGTGCAGCAATAACTGCAACTAAACGTTTGTGGTAACTGTTGATCAGTCCTGCACACCGGCGTGGAGGAATTTTAGCCCATTCCTCCACACAGAACAGCTTCAACTCTGGGATGTTGGTGGGTTTCCTCACATGAGCTGCTCGCTTCAGGTCCTTCTTCAACATTTTGATTAGATTAAGGTCAGGACTTTGACTTGGCCATTCCAAAACATTAACTTTATTCTTCTTTAAGCATTCTTTGGTAGAACGACTTGTGTGCTTAGGGTCGTTGTCTTGCTGCATGACCCACCTTCTCTTGAGATTCAGTTCATGGACAGATGTCCTGACATTTTCCTTTAGAATTCGCTGGTATAGTTCAGAATTCATTGTTCCATCAATGATGGGAAGCCGTCCTGGCCCAGATGTAGCAAAACAGGCCCAAACCATGATACTACCACCACCATATTTCACAGATGGTATAAGGTTCTTATGCTGGAATGCAGTGTTTTCCTTTCTCCAAACATAACGCTTCTCATTTAAACCAAAAAGTTCTATTTTGGTCTTATCCATTCACAAAACTTTTTTGCAATAGCCTTCTGGCTTGTCCCCGTGATCTTTAGCAAACTGCAGATGAGCAGCAATGTTCTTTTTGGAGAGCAGTGGCTTTCTCCTTGCAACCCTGCCATGCACATCATTGTTGTTCGGTGTTCTCCTGATGGTGGACTCATGAACATTAACATTAGCCAATGTGAGAGAGGCCTTCAGTTGCTTAGAAGTTACCCTGGGGTCCTTTGTGACCTCACTGACTATTACACACCTTGCTCTTGGAGTGATCTTTGTTGGTCGACCACTCCAGGGGAGGGTACCAGTGATCTTGAATTTCCTCCATTTGTACACAATCTGTCTGACTGTGGATTGGTGGAGTCCAAACTCTTTAGAGATGGTTTTGTAACCTTTTCCAGTCTGATGAGCATCAACAACGCTTTTTCTGAGGTCCTCAGAAATCTCCTTTGTTCGTGCCATGATACACTTCCACAAACATGTGTTGTGAAGATCAGACTTTGATAGACCCCTGTTCTTTAAATAAAACAGGGTGCCCACTCACACCTGATTGTTATCCCATTGATTGAAAACACCTGACTCTAATTTCACCTTCAAATTAACTGCTAATCCTAGAGGTTCACATACTTTTGCCACTCACAGATATGTAATATTGGATTATGTTCCTCAATAAGTAAATTACCAAGTATAATATTTTTGTCTCATTTGTTTAACTGGGTTCTCTTTATCTACTTTTAGGACTTGTGTGAAAATCTGATGATGTTTTAGGTCATATTTATGCAGAAATATAGAAAATTCTAAAGGGTTCACAAACTTTCAAGCACCACTGTACCAATAACAAGATCAACAAATAGACTAGGGCAAGCGAGGCGTGCAGTGAAACACCTGCAGAGGCATCTGCATGCATGCCTCCCTTGCCCTAGTCTATCCCTCTGCAGGTGTTTCACTGCACGCCTCGCTTCTTTTAATGCTTACACAATTTAGAGGAGGCATATATCCATGAGTATGCAGGGTTGTTGTGGCGTGCAGGGCGAAATCTGGGCAGAGACTCACCCTGAGCGCACACTTCTTTTAATGCAGTACATTAGAGAAAGCCCACAATATAGCCATTTACATTCTTATATAGGACAAATACGGCGTGTTGTGTGATGGTCTGGAGTTGAGGTGTGGTGGGTGCTGGGGGCCCTGGGCCAAGGGCCATGGGCTGGTTAGAACGCAGGGCCTCTGCTGTCTCATTGTGGTATATCTTATGCGGGGGCGGGATGACACTGTGGTCATACTTGGGTGCCCAGGCAATCCTTATAATCAGTCAGTTAATCAAATTTTTTCTTATTCTTATCCCTATTCTTATTTCTCTTATTATTATCCTACATAAAGATAATATTACTCATTTCCTTTGTAACCCTCCTTCTCTGCGATCTAGCCTCCATCTCCCCGGTCCAACAGTAAGTCAGTACTACTCCTTATATACACACACACACACACACACACACACGGACATCTCCATATACACATTATTCCTCACTGTTAATTTTGTTTTTTTGTAGTGTCATTGTTTTGTATAATTGTATTGTATACGAATAAAAAAACAAAAAAAACATTTAACTTTATTTATCACTAGGCTACTACATAACATGTAGGCTTTCTACAATCCCCTTGCGGTACGGAAGAGAACGAAAGTGGGGAGCTTTGTCTTCTTTTATAGCCCCCCCATGACTCTAAGCATCATGGGAGCTGAAGTTGAAATACCCATACACAACATTCCTCCCCGGGAACCTTTAACCTCACTCATTTCATGTAACTCAAAACAACAATGTTTACGTTCACACTTACAAATCATTTTCATTCCAGTGTACGAACACACACACACAAAAAAATCATCTGCATCTTTTCCTCAAGGATAACTTCCTTAGATATCTTTACATTTCAATTCCTAGGTATAAATTCAAACGTTCAGGAGCTCGCCTGACTCTCTGTGGTCGGGTGCTCACTTGTCCGTCCACACACTCATTTAATTCATCTTCTTCCAGTTCAAGACTGGGTACAATCTCAGTTTCTGGAGTGTCATACAAATGTTCTGCAATCTCAACATTCTCAGTGTTTGTGCATTGACCAGAAATCTTGGTAGTAATCAGCTGGTCTATGTGCTTTTTGCTTGTTTGTCCTTCTACATTTACCAAATAAGTCACATGACCTAGCACTCGCTCTATTACCCGATTTCCATTTCTTTCCTTCCCCTCCCCAGAAATTCTTAACCAGCACTGCTTGATTTGGTTGTAAGAGTCTCACACGGGTCTGGTTGTTTTTGACATTTGCTTGTTTTTCTTGCATCTGCACAGAGAATTTTGGTGTAACTTCTGATAACCTGGTCCTGACACTTCTCTTCAGGAAAAGCTGAGAAGGCGCTTTCTCTGTAGATGAGGACGGTGTGTTTCTGTAACTAAACAGGAAACTATCTATGCAATGTTGTAAGGAACGTCCAGAATCTTTCTGTTTGTCCAATGACTGCTTAAAAGTCTGAACCAACCTCTCAGCCAATCCATTAGAGGCTGGACTGTATGGGCCAGACTTGATATGTTTAACCCCATTAGCTTCCAAAAAAGTTTCAAACTCTTTTGAGACCAACTGTGGGCCATTATCTGAAACAACCACTTGAGGGAGCCCATAAGCTGCAAACAGACCCCTCATAGCTTCGACAGTAGCTGTAGCAGTGGTACTAGTCATCACTTTAACTTCTGGCCAGTATGAATAGGCATCACTAACCAACAGAAACTGATGTTTTCCCTTTTCCGCAAAGTCTACAGTATATGAATTCGCTCCCACGGCAGCTCTGGCCACTTCCATGAGTGCACTGTTGCTTTGTTAGGTGCATGTCTGTTCTTTTGACAGATCGGACAGCTATTCACCATGTCTTCAATTTCTATATCCAGACTGGGCCACCAAAAATGGCTTCTAGCTTATGACTTTGTCCTAACAATGCCCAAATGCTCTTCATGTAGCTCTTTTAACATCTGAGGTCTCAGTGCCCTAGGTATTATTACTCTTAAACCCTACAAGACACAATCTGCTTCTACAGTGAGTTCCTCACATCTGTTCCAGTCTGATTTCAATTCATCATCCAGCACATGTTTTGGCCATCCATTCTGTGTTAAATGTCTCACTTTGGTAAGTATTATGTCTTTGTCTGTCTCTTTCTTTATATCTTTGGCTGATACAGGAATTAATTCCAACCAAGACACTCTAAATTCTCTAAATTCTCAATTACAGTTGCTTTGTGGCGCCTCTTTCTGTAAGGGTAATCTTGATAACCCATCTGCATTGGCATGTTCTAAGGAGGCTTTGTAGACTGTCATACTGATAAGCTGACAGTAATAAAGCCCATCTCTGTAGGCAGGCAGCTGCTAATGCTGGCACCCACGTCTTTGGCCCCAAAATCTTCACCAGTGGCTTATGGTCTGTTACCAATACAAATTTCCTGCCATAGAGATAATCCCTAAATTTCTGTACACCAAAAATGATGCCTAATGCTTTCTTCTCAATATGTGAGTAATTTACTTCAGTCTTGCTCAAAGTGCGTGAAGCGTATGCTATAGGTCTTTCACTACTATCAGTCATTTGGTGGGATATCACAGCTCCAAGACCATATGCATGAGCATCACAAGCCAACAAAATTGGCAATTCAGGATCAAAATGAGTTAGAACGGTTGAAGACGACAACCGTGCTTTAGCCTTCTCAAAAGCTG
This sequence comes from Neoarius graeffei, assembly GCF_027579695.1. NCBI lineage: Eukaryota > Metazoa > Chordata > Actinopteri > Siluriformes > Ariidae > Neoarius > Neoarius graeffei. The sequence goes on from NC_083569.1 coordinate 103,834,496, forward strand.
CTTGACAATTGGTGGACCAGTTCCACGGACTGTCTTTCTGTAGCAACACTGTCATTGGCTTAATGACTGTTAAAAGGTTCTCAAGGAACTTCCCATAGTATGCCAATAACGCTAAAAATGCCCTAAGCTCTGTGACATTCTTAGGAACTGGCGTGTTGGCTATCGCTTCCACATTCTCGGGTACTGGATGTAATCCTTCACTGTCAATTTTGTGTCCCAAGTAGGTTACACTTAGTTGACAGAAGCTACATTTGTCTCGATTTACCCTAATGCCTCTATCTTGTAGTCGTTTTAACACCTGTTCAACATTTTCCCAGTGTTTGATTTATTTAAATGTCGTCAAGGTAGCACACAACACTTGGTAAGCCTTGAAGTATCTGATCCATAATACATTGGAATATTGCCAGTGAACTAGCTATTCCATCAGGTAACCTATTCATTTGCTAGAGCCCCTTTTGTGTATTGATGGTCAAGTACTGCTGAGATTCATCATCTAGGTCCACCTGTTGGTAAGCCTGTGTGAGATCTAGCTTTGTGAAGTATTTGCCCCCAGCTAACCTGGCAAAAAGATCCTGTGTTTTAGGAAGAGGGTATTTGTCCACCTCTAACCAGCGATTTATGGTTACTTTATAGTCACCACAAATTCTGACCTCACCATTGTTTTTTGGTATGCATACAACTGGAGTTGCCCATTCACTATATTCCACTGGAGTGCAAACTCCCATTTCCTGCAACTTTGCTAACTGCTTGTCAACGGCTGAGCTCAAGGCATAAGGCACTGATCTAGCCTTGCAGAATATTGGGATTGCATTCTCCATTACCCTTAGCTTTGCTTTTACTCCAGAAATGACTCCACTATCTGCATTGAACACATGAGAGTATTTCTTGTACATCTCTGAAAGAGGATCTGCTACTGGTACATGATTCATTCTAGACCAGTCTAAGCGCAGGTACTGAATCCAATTCCTACCCATTAGTGTTGGACCACTTCCCTTTGACACTAATAAAGTCAGCTGTTCTGTCTGATCTCCACACTGCACCTTCACTTGGATTTTACCCATCAGTACAATTGGCTCTGCAGAGTATGTTTGAAGATGCACATCACATGGCTACAGTTTACACTTCTTAAAACTCCATTTGTACAGTTTCTCTGAAATTATGCTCATAGCTGCACCTGTGTCTACTTCCATTTTTATCTTAATAACATTGCATCTCACCATGACCACGTAGGGCTTTACATACTCACTGTCACCTTTCACTGCAAACAGTTCAAAGTCCTTTGTGACCCCTGGCAATTCCATGTCCGCACAGTTCTCAGGCCCTGGAGGCTGTCCTAGCGTGTTCGCCATTCCATCCAAGGGCAATGCTGACTGTTGACTCAGCGTCACAGTACTTGGTCCCTGGTCTGGTGGTTCCCTCATGACATAGTGGGTGTCTCTCTCTGTTTGGGCGCTTCTCATGGCTGCTCATGGGCTGCCGCCATGGTTGACAAATTCTTTGGTCAATGCGTTTCTACATGTTCGCTCAAGATGTCCTTTCTTGTTGCACGCTCGGCACTGAAAGTCTTTGTATTTGCACTTAGCAGGTGGCTGTCCTCTTTGGCATCGGTAGCACATGCTCTCACTGCTGGCGTTTGGCTTTTGTTTCCTATCCGGCTCCTTTTGGCACGCATGAGCCTTTCCTTTGTAGCTGCTCACACTATCTGTTCTTAGCGGGGTTTGTTGAAACATTTTCAGACTGCTAGTGGTGGACTCGAAATTATTCACAATGTCAGTTACTTTAGCCCATTTCAACTGTTCTCCATAAGCAGCACTTAACAGCTTAGTTCATAGCTCTTTATGGCTAATTCCATAAACTAACTGGTCCCTTAGCTGCTCTTCCAGCTTTTCACTGAACTCACATGTAGTCGACAGTCCTTTTAGTGTGGCAACATATTCCGCCAGTGACTCTCCACTTTGCTGCTTTCGTGCACAGAATGAGTAACGTTCACTTACAATGTTTTTCTCTGGCACATAAAATTTTCTCAGTGATTTTAGAATGTCTTCTAATGTGCAATCAGACAGCTTTTTTGGTGCTAGCAAGTCTGTGAGCAATGAGAAGGTCTTTGCACCTACCACAGATAAGAAAACAGCCCTTTGTTTCTCTTGCTGAATTCCGTTGGCTTCCACAAACTGTGCAAAATGTTGCTCATAGGTCTAGAAACTTTCACTGCCTTCACTGAAGCACAAGCCCATCTCACTGCTGAAAACTGCCATCTTTATGCTAGTGTCTTGCTAGCTTCAATAAAGTTCTAGCATCTTCGTTCCACTTCCAAAAAATTTTCATGGTTAACAAATCCCATCTTCATCGCCAGTTTTGTAGTGTCCAAGTGGAGCACGCATCTTACAAAACATTAATGGAGGTGGAGGCAGAAGTGCTATAAAACATTTAACTTTATTTATCACTAGGCTACTACATAACGTGTAGACTTTCTACAATCCCCTTGCAGTATGGAAGAGAATGAAAGGGGGGAGCTTTGTCTTCTTTTATAGCCCCCCATGACTCTAAGTATCATGGGAGGTGAAGTTGAAATACCCATACACAACAAAAAGGGTTGAAGAAAATCGGCATGCAAGTTCACTGTAGTTATCTAAAGAAATAGAAAGCCAAACTGGGGTGACTATTTTCCGTGACACAATACGGCGTACACTGCAGAGGGATGGCATGCATGGATGCCGTCCACAAAAGAAGCCTCTCTTAAAGCCCAGGCACAAAAAAGCCCACCTAGAGTTTGCCTTCCAGAGTTTAAGCAGATTGAGGTGGTAAATCTGTAGCGCCCCACTCCTGTCCGTTTGCCTCACCTCATAGTCAACATCCCCGACTCGCCGTGTGACCTCAAAGGGTCCTTGCCACTTGGTGATCAATTTGGAGCTCGACGTGGGCAACAGTACGAGTACCTTATCTCCCGGAGTGAACTCTCTAAGGCGCGTACCCTTGTTGTACAGGCGGGCTTGCCGTTCCTGGGCCTGCCGCAAATTCTCCTGAGTTAGGTGGGTGAGCGTGTGGAGTTTTGCGCGCAGGTCCATAATGTACTGAATTTCATTCTTACTTTGTGAAGGTCCCTCCTCCCAATTTTTCCGCAGCACATCCAGGATGCCGCGCGGCTTACGCCCATATAATAATTCGAACGGGGAGAACCCCGTGGAGGCTTGGGGGACCTCTCGCACTGAGAACAGCAAGGGTTCGAGCCACTTATCCCAATTACGTGCGTCCTCACTTACGAATTTCTTAATAATATTTTTGAGGGTGTGGTTGAATCGTTCTACCAAACCGTCTGTTTGTGGGTGATACACGCTGGTGCGGATCGGCTTAATCCCCAATAACCCGTACAGTTCGCGCAGTGTTCGTGACATAAACGTAGTGCCTTGATCAGTCAGAATCTCTTTCGGGATTCTGACTCGGGAGATGACGCGGAAGAGTGCCTCTGCAATACTGCATGCTGAGATATTGCGCAGAGGCACGGCTTCCAGGTATCGCGTTGCATAATCCACCAGAACTAATATAAAGCGGTACCCTCGTGCTGACCGATCTAATGGCCCGACGAGATCCATCCCAATTCTCTCAAACGGGGTCTCGATTAACGGTAGAGGGCGCAAAGGCGCTTTTGGAATGGCCACTGGGTTTACTAACTGGCATTCGCGGCATGCCATACACCACCTACGGACATCGCCACGAATCCCCGGCCAATAGAATCGGGCCATTATTCGGGCTAGTGTTTTATCCTGCCCCAAGTGTCCAGCCATGGGATTAAAGTGAGCCGCCTGGAATACCAATTCCCGGCGGCTTTTCGGAATTTAAAGCTGCGTGACTCGCTCTTTAGTTTGAGTGTCCTGCGTCACTCGGTATAATCTATCCTTCATAATCGCGAAGTAGGGGAAGGACAGGGTGGCGTTTGGCTGGAGCGTTTGACCATCGATTACTCTCACTTGGTCAAACGCATGTCGCAGAGTTTCATCTCGTGACTGCTCTAATGGGAAATCCGCGAGGGATTCCCCAATAGAGAGAGGAGGAGCCGGCGGCTCCTCACTCTGACGCGGAGATGACGTAGACGGCTCTGTGACAGCTGCTCCCGCCAAGGCGACACCGGGACCTCCCCCTGTCAAATGGCAGGACCCACTCTCTACTAGGTGCATCATTAAACCCCGAAATCCCGGCCAATCAGTCCCCAAAATTATCGAGTGGGTAAGGCGAGGATTAACCACCGCCTTCACTATAAATTTTTCCCCTCTGAAAATAATGTGGACCAACACCAAAGGGTAGCTGTGAACATCCCCGTGCACACACAACACCTTCACCCCTTGTGCTCCCCAATGCCTCGTTTTGAACCAGGCTTTGGCGAATTGAGGTCTGATTACAACCAGAATCCACCAACGCCTGATATGTAGCCCCTTGGATACTCACCGGTATGCGATACGCTCCGGCCCGATCGAGGGCGGCCTCTGGCGCGTCGGGGATCCGAACCACCGTGCCCACTTCCATTGCTGTGCACTGCTGATGAAGGTGGCCCGGGTCCCCGCAGCGCCAGCAAACTGGCCCGGGCTTTCCCTCTGCACCGGTGATCTGGGGCTCACTCACCTGAGGTGGGGGAGAGACAGACACAGAAGGGAGAAACGGGAGGGCACCGCGGGTGCAGCGGGCCGGCTGGGGTGGTGCCGGCCCCCGCCTCCGTGGTGGGGGAATGGGGCGAGGACGGGACACAGGAGGAGAGGGAGAGAGAGAGAGAGAGAGAGAGAAGAGATGATGCCATCTGCTGTCCTGCCGCCGGGACAGCTGCCAGATGATCCTCCGCCAGCTCGACTGCCTGATCCAGTGACGCCGGGCGGTGGCACTGGACCCACTCCGCAGTTCCGGCTGGTAAGCGGGCGACGAACTGTTCCAGTACCACCTGGTCGACGATTCCCTCGGCGTCACGATTGTTGGCCCTCAGCCACCGCCAGCAGGCGTCCCGGAGCTGCTGGCCGAACGCGAACGGCCGGCCGACTTCCTCCAGTCGCAGCGCGCTGAAGCGCTGGCGCTGTTGCTCCGGTGTGCGCCCCACGCGCTGGAGGACGGCCCGGCGGAGGTCCGCGTAGGCCAGCCGGCGGTCGGCGGGGAGCTGTAGCACGGCCAGCTGTACCTCTCCCGTGAGCAGGGGGAGGAGGCGCGCCGTGCGCTGCTCCATCAGCCACCCCGAGGCTTCGGCGACCTGTTCAAACAACGTGCTGAACGCCTCGGGGTCGTCCTGCGGGCCCATCTTGGTGACAACAAGGAGAGACGGGCCCGCGGCTGGAGCGCTGGTGGACCCCGCCGATGTGAGGAGATGCCGGAACGCCTCGCGATCTTCCTGCTGGGCCAGCACCAGGGCTTCGAAGCGCTGCTCCTGCTCCTTTCGGAGCGTGACGAGTGCCTGGTGCTGGCTTTGCTGAGCCGTGGCGAGGGCGTGGACCAGATCGGCGAACGGGGAGGATTCCATGGGGCTGCTGGTTTGGTGCTCCACTGGCCCGGGTTTCGGCACCACTATAAAACTCCCTATGTGTGGGTGGAGCACAGAGGACGGCAGGACAGAGATCGGGTTTTATAATCTGGCTTTATTGCCACACTTTTCAGTTTAGCACGTCACTCGCACAGACACACACACAACCGGCGTCTGGTTCAGGGATGAGCTCCTTTCGCTCTCACTCTCCCTCCTCATATAGGGCGCGGTCACTGGGAAGACACACAAACACAGGTTAATTGCTCTCAGGTGTCGTGATTCTGCCACTTACCTTCCCTGACTCCGCCCTCCTGTCACAGACCGGCGCTTGACCACACCCCCACTGCCACACTTAGGTTTTCAAAATTGCATCTGAACAAACCACAAAAGTTCTGAAACAATATTCTTTCGACTAATGAGACCAAGATGGAGCTGTTTGGTCATCATGCACAGTGTGATGTGTGGCAACAAACACAGCATGTCACCATAAACCCCCTAGACCAAACCTTAAGTATGGTTAGCAGACAACAGTTTATTTCCTGCCACACACAGAAAATAAAAAAGAAAGAAACTTTATATGTGTTAGGTACAATGCCACCTAAGAAATGACTACCAAGCTAATATACGTAGCTATGTGGCATGGCCATGCAACACAATAATAACAAGCCATTGTAGAGTCTCATCTCATCTCATTATCTCTAGCTGCTTTATCCTTCTACAGGGTCGCAGGCAAGCTGGAGCCTATCCCAGCTGACTACGGGCGAAAGGCGGGGTACACCCTGGACAAGTCGCCAGGTCATCACAGGGCTGACACATAGACACAGACAACCATTCACACTCACATTCACACCTACGGTCAATTTAGAGTCACCAGTTAACCTAACCTGCATGTCTTTGGACTGTGGGGGAAACCGGAGCACCCGGAGGAAACCCACGCGGACACGGGGAGAACATGCAAACTCCACACAGAAAGGCCCTCGCCGGACCCGGGGCTCGAACCCAGGACCTTCTTGCTGTGAGGCGACAGTGCTAACCACTACACCACCGTGCCGCCCCCCCATTGTAGAGTGGGATGCACAAATATAAAATGAAGACACACATGCGTATAAAAAAGGTATCAAGAGGTGGGATATATTAGGTAGCAAGAGAACAGTCAGTTCTTGAAGTTGATGTGTTGGAAGCAGGAAAAATGGGCAATCATAAGGATCTGAGCGTTTTTGACAAGGGTCAAATTGTGATGGCTCGATGACTGGGTCTGAACCTCTCCAAAATGGCACATCTTGTGGGGTGTTCCCAGTATGCAGTGGTTAGTACCTACCAAAAGTGATCCAAGGAAGGACAACTGGTGAACCGGCAACAAGGTCATGGGTGTCAAAGGCTCATTGATTCACATGGGGCATAAAGGCTAGCCCAGATGGTCCAATCCCACAGAAGAGCGACTGTAGCACAAACTGCTGAAAAAGTTAATGCTGGCTAAAACAGAAAGGTGTCTTTGATGGTCTCTGGAATCCCACGAAATTCAAGGCATTTGTGGCAGCCATATTGTTCAGTTCATTTTGCCATGTTTTCTGGTCATTCAAAGCCTTTTTTATGTTTCAGAACACTCTTCTCTGCAGTAACTGCCTTAAGCTTAGTATCCTGCTCTGCAACTTGTTTCAGAAGATTCTCATATTTTGCATTGAGAAAGTTCAGAGACATTGGTTCAGAGACCACCCAATTGTTGGTTCAGAGACCACCCAATTGTTATTTAGGTCCTGATAAATAAAACCTTGAATTGAACAATAACACAGTTCCTATCACCCAAATTCATTTTTTTTCATTCTTTCTTTTTTTTAATTTGCTTGTTCTGACCCCTTTTCCTCATGGAATTCTACAAAAAGGCTCCACTGAAACAGTTTCTATTCACCTCTTTAACGTTTGCCAAAATATGCAAAAGTTATACGTTCTGTGACAAGAAGGTCTACAAAACAAAGGATGGCAAATTAAATACTAAAACACCATAACTGATCTTTAATAAAGCCACTACTGAATGTCCAAATTCTTTTTTGTCTAATTTTGAACAATATACGTAGCTATTTTTTTTTTTCATTTTCTCCATAACAACACATATTAAATGATGACCATCCCAGATTATCTTGTGGTGTTAAATTCTGTCTTAACCCTTCTGATTTACAATACTACACTGTAAAAAATGATTTGTTGTTTTAACTTAAAAAAGTTAGTGCAAGGGTTGCCTTAAGGGCTGCCTTAAAATTTTGAGTTCACTGAAATTAATATAGTAAGTTCACAACAATTTAACTTACTATGTGAATTCCAGTGAACTCAAAATTTTAAGGCAGCCCTTGCACTAACTTTTTTAAGTTAAAACAACAAATATTTTTTTACAGTGTACATCTACAAGTCATGGCATGAAACATGGCGGAGGTTTCATTGGAAAACACAAGCTTAACATCATGCCTGAATGATATATAACCAAAGACAGACATGCCAACATGTCGCCCCCGATGTTTGATTCCTGAGAAACTCGTATACAATGCTCAGGACTCCTGATATAATCTGTTTTATTCTTATAATATGGGTCATTTGATAAGGAAGAGATGATTCAGGGCAAAAAAATTCTGTGAACATTATTTTTGTGTTTTTTTTGCAGTGTGTCCCACGCATTATCTGTTATCTTTGGCTTGATCTAATGTGATGCAGTGATGCATTCACACAGGACTGAAAACACTGCATAGTGAAACTCATCTATTTTGTTTGATTTTCTTTCAGGAATGCCTTAACTGTTTTTTCCCCTCTCCAAATCCTCAGGTTGTAAGACATCTTTAGCTTTTGGGCTTAGTAACTGGTAACAGACATGGTCAGGTTAGATATGTACTTGAAGGGAAATTAATTTGCTTGTTGAGAGTTAATCATACTATGTTTTATGAATAAAAATGGTCCACGTTATACTTCTTATTTCTTATAAAGTGTGCCTCATTTCGTGATCACTTACTAAATGTTTTAATAAGCTAAATCAAACTGAAACTGGATTTATATAAATGCCATATTTCTTGTGTGAATGTCTCTGTGAACGATTTCCAAATAACTGAATTCATGTCCAGATCAGGGCGGCACAGTGGTGTAGTGGTTAGCGCTGTCGCCTCACAGCAAGAAGGCCTGGGTTCAAGCCCCGTGGCCGGCGAGGGCCTTTCTGTGCGGAGTTTGCATGTCCTCCCCGTGTCCGCGTAGGTTTTCTCCGGGTGCTCCGGTTTCCCCGCAGTCCAAAGACATGCAGGTTAGGTTAACTGGTGACTCTAAATTGACTGTAGGTGTGAATATGAGTGTGAATGGTTGTCTGTGTCTATGTGTCAGCCCTGTGATGACCTGGCAACTTGTCCAGGGTGTATCCTACCTTTCTCCCATAGTCAGCTGGGATAGGCTCCAGCTTGCCTGCGGCCCTGAAGAACAGGATAAAGCGGCTACAGATAATGAGATGAGATGAGATGTTCCCTGGCCAGAAATTGAACAGTGGGGTGGGCCTGGGGAAAACTGGGTGGGTAAAGATTTGAAAAGAAATGCCAAATGCCAGCAGTCACTGGAAAGAGCTTAAATGGTTGCAAAAAGTGTTCAACGTCAGCCTGATTTTGACAATTTTGTTCCTTTTCTGTGACATGTTCCTTCATGGCCATGATCGAGAATTTCTTGACCCTCCTCTCTGACGTCACTCAAGCATATGAATTGGACAGGGTCCAACTTGTAATTTATTGAAGGAATGATGACTGTGATTGCTGAAACTGACATGATGGCTAATATGAGAGATGATAATGGCTGAAACTGACATGGTGACTAACATGAAAAGACAAAAATATCATGTAATCTGATGCTGGCATAAGCCTACTTGTGGCCCAATTCACTTCAGTTCACAACACATTGTATTGTCATCACAAATGTTTCCTGTAGTTACAACTCGAGCAGATAAAATCAACACATTTCAGGACCTTCACCAAACTTTAGGCTTAACATGAACACAACAAAGAAGCTTTCACAAAATGCACTGAGGTTTGCAGAATAATAAATTTCAACGAAATCTGGCAGCTGAGCATATCACACCAATGAAATTAAATCCTGCTGTTTTATAATGCTGTTAAGCTAACTCAAATGGATTGTTTTTTTTTTTTTGCAACTTTTCTTATTAAATCTTACTAGTGGCAGCTTAATTGTTAATATTTGCAGGCCTATCATGTCAAACCTAACTTTTTTTTAATGAATTCAAAACATAATGCTACCCATAGTTATATAGGATTAGGATGTTAAACTGTGAGGGAACATCTACAAATCACAATTTTTTATTTATTCTTATTTATTTCAAGCAGTTAATTTGTCTTGTTCTTTTAGCATACAAAATTGGTCATTTTAAGCATTTAGTTCTTGCAAACATATCTACCAAAAAAGTAAGAAAACATAGTTTGAAATTAATTAAATGCCTAGAAATATCACAAGTTTAATAATCTTATATTTGGTTTATTATAATCTTGTAATAGAAAGTACTAGATAAAAGTGACTATATTCAAGATATTTTTATTGGTAAGATTTGCAGGGAAGCCCTCGTATTCTGACTGACTGAAAAGGAAACCAGGCCTATTTTAATTCCTATGATAAAAGATACACAACCACAATGCTTAAAGTGCTTTATTGCGATTAAAAAATGACTGTTTTGAATTCCAACATGTATTCCTAAATGAACCGCAGTTTTGCTCTTCAAATTTCAGATGAGTGTGATTTCCACTCTGACAGTGCAAGAGACAGAAACTGAATAACATTTTATTTTATTATATCCCCTGACAACAGTGTATATGAGTGACAGGTGGGAAAAGTATGGTGTGGCTGAGAGGTAAATAAACACTTTATTGAATGAGCCTGCTACACAGCTGCACATTGCACAGAAAAGTTTACACTGGTTGCTGAGCAAGGTCAATCATAATGATTCTTAAATTTACTACTCTGGGAGAGCTCTTTTTTGATTATGCCCGCCAGCTTGACTTTAGTCGGCAGGAGCATCATGATTTCACTATGTCCGTCCATCTGTCCGTCCAGAGCTCACACAACTTTTTAACAGTTAAAATTGACCTACATGCACCAAATTTAATTTTGGGGTCTATCTGGGGATGACATACCGGTAGCATGAGTTCAAATGGCGGTGAGATTGACCTATATTTGACCTACTTTTCACTGGGTCAGAAGTCAGGAAATATGAACTCACATAACTTTTTGGGTGTTGATATTGATGCTCAGCCACCAAATACGGTTTGTAGGTTTGCCTAGGGAACTTTTTGGGTGTTATTATCCATCCACACCCACCAAAGGTGATTCAAGATTCATGCAACTTTTAACTGGGTCATAGATTTGAAAATATGAACTTGCATAACGTTTTAGTGAATCACACTGGATGTGACCCACAGACATTCAGGAAATTTTCCAAAAGCAACAATTACATTCTCTATCAAACTGCTCAGTCAGGGGCATCTTTGCTCCTTTGGACACATATCTAGTTTTGTGATGAATGTTAAGAAAACTGGAGTGTAATATACCTCGTTAAAATGTGCTTTTTTGGATGGGCCAGCCCTCCAAATGTGTGGGCTTCTCCTGTACACTGTAAAAACTGGGATTTGGGTTAATTAATATTTAATCAATAAATAATAGTAACCTGTAAATAATAATAATAAAAAAACACTTCATGCAGTTTGGAATCACATTGAGCTGAATTCAACCAACTTGAATGATTTAATAATTGCATTTTACTCAGTTTTTGCTTGAATAAAATCAGCTGTGAAGAAATGAGTATAATTTAATTGCATTTTCGTGTGAAAGTCAAAGATGCAGGAAATCGATCAATTTTATTCATTGAGAGGTATTTACTTTTAATCACTTTACACTTCTGGCCAAGGCAATTTATGTCACACTCTTCAGTATTTCATGGACTGCCATTTTCCTAAAGGTAAGACAATTATTATTAGCTGAGGAACAATTTGTAACCAGGTTGCGTAGTTGAACATTGTTTTGTCTCATCTCATCTCATTATCTCTAGCCGCTTTATCCTTCTACAGGGTCGCAGGCAAGCTGGAGCCCATCCCAGCTGACTACGGGCGAAAGGCGGGGTACACCCTGGACAAGTCGCCAGGTCATCGCAGGGCTGACACATAGACACAGACAACCATTCACACTCACATTCACACCTACGGTCAATTTAGAGTCACCAGTTAACCTAAACTGCATGTCTTTGGACTGTGGGGGAAACCGGAGCACCCGGAGGAAACCCATGCGGACACGGGGAGAACATGCAAACTCCGCACAGAAAGGCCCTCGCCGGCCCCGGGGCTCGAACCCAGGACCTTCTTGCTGTGAGGTGACAGCGCTAACCACTACACCACCGTGCCGCCCACATTGTTTTGTGTTACTGTTAATTTAAAGTAGTTCTAGAATTTGAAAATCGCCTTTGCATGTAACGATGAATATTTGTAGTATATTACAAAAAAAATCACTAAAAAATGTTTATCCGTTATGATTTTATAGAGGATTTTCTGCGATAGCCCACGAGCAAAACATCGCGCCGCGATCACGTGACCGATGACGTAGTAAATTGACAAGCTAGACAGCTCACTGCCTGTACATACTGTGACTGTGAGTGACAATTCGCAGATCTACGGATTATTTCCACTGTATACGATGGTAAAAAAGTGTGTAGTGAAAGTTCATTATGTCTACCTATTGAAACTATTCTTTAAATTCGTTTCTTAAGACAAGGATTTTTTTAAGATGTTACCTTGACAGTTTCGGCGATAAACTTCAAAGCGCGCCTCAAGATTCTCCCATGGACTATAAAAAACACTTTTCCCTTTACACTCACCAGCATAAATGTGCGCACTAGCCTTCAACTAGCACCAGTCTGTCCTCGTCCGCTTTACTTGCCGGTTCCACTCAGCGAGATCGTATCCATTATTCTTATCAGGATCAGGGAACTGATGCAGAGATACTCCGTCTTTGTTGGTTTTAGAACAGCTGTACGTGACACACTTTTTTACCATTCTTTAAATTCGTTTCTTAAGACAAGGATTTTTTAAGATGTTACCTGGCCAGCAGGAGTTTTCCCGGTGGGCTGGTGGTTCAGTGTGGGCCGGCGGAGAAAAAAAAAAAAAAAAAGCAGTTGCGCGCTGGCCTTTAATATGATAAGCAATGTTAACAGTTTCTTTAAGAAACTGTTAACATTGCTTATTACAGTTAACATTGCTTATTATACAGTTGCGCGCTGGCCTTTAATATGATAAGCAATGTTAACAGTTTCTTAAAGAAACTGTTAACATTGCTTATCATATTAAAGGCCAGCGCGCAACTGTTTTTTTTTTTTTTCTCCGCCGGCCCACACTGAACCACCGGGAAAACTCCCGCTACTCCCGATGGCCAGTCCGTGTGTGGGCCGGTGGTTCAGTGTGGGCCGGTGGAGAAAAAAAAAAAAACAGTTGCGCGCTGGCCTTTAATATGATAAGCAATGTTAACAGTTTCTTTACTGTTAACATTGCTTATCATATTAAAGGCCAGCGCGCAACTGTAATAAGCAATGTTAACTGTAATAAGCAATGTAATAAGCAATGTTAACTGTAATAAGCAATGTTAACAGTTTCTTAAAGAAACTGTTAACATTGCTTATCATATTAAAGGCCAGCGCGCAACTGCTTTTTTTTTTTTTTTTCTCCGCCGGCCCACACTGAACCACCGGCCCACCGGGAAAACTCCCGCTGGCCAGGTAACATCTTAAAAAATCCTTGTCTTAAGAAACGAATTTAAAGAATGGTAAAAAAGTGTGTCGCGTACAGCTGTTCTAAAACCAACAAAGACGGAGTATCTCTGCATCAGTTCCCTGATCCTGATAAGAATAATGGATACGATCTCGCTGAGTGGAACCGGCAAGTAAAGCGGACGAGGGCAGACTGGTGCTAGTTGAAGGCTAGTGCATATATTTATACTGGTGAGTGTAAAGGGAAAAGTGGTTTTTATAGTCCATGGGAGAATCTTGAGGCGCGCTTTGAACGAGCTTCCCGAACCTTTAGGACAATTAAAGGGTTCTTTAAACAAGAACTAGACGATCCCTGGACGAGTTCCTGCTTTGCACTTCTACGATACAGCCGTGACTGTCCCCATTCAGGCCCGCATTTTTCTTCTCCCCAAGCTCCGAACGCACACAAAGCAGACTTTGACAGCTGCAGTCATTTCCGTGTTGTTGGAAAGGCCGCTTGAACGCCATCGGTTCGCCCCAAATATACTGCCGATCACGACGCACATTTCGGCCCAGACCTCTGATTTAGTAGAAAAAATGTTGTGCATCGACTCACCTCGACTGGAACACGATTCACTTTCGTCTTCAGACGCAATTTCGTCTGAATAATCGCTGTCTGATTCATTCATTTCGCTTGTGTTTATACTGGATGCTGCCATCCTGGTCAATTTACTACGTCATCGGTCACGTGACTCCCGACTGGGATTTCTAGGAAATGCTTCCCAGAAGCTCGGTTTTGTCGCTCAAATACACCCCTTTGATGGGGAAATTTTTTATTTTTAATTTGCATACATTGAATATATCCCCTTATACTACATTTTCATCAATAGTGGGTTCTAAAATTCTAGAACTACTTTAACTGGTGACTCTAAATTGACCGTAGGTGTGAATGTGAGTGTGAATGGTTGTCTGTGTCTATGTGTCAGCCCTGTGATGACCTGGCGACTTGTCCAGGGTGTACCCCGCCTCTCGCCCGTAGTCAGCTGGGATAGGCTCCAGCTTGCCCGCGACCCTGTAGAACAGATAATGAGATGAGATGAGATCTAAAATCGACTACAGCGCTTATAATATTCCCACCTCACAGATACAGCGTTCAGTCCTGAGCTTGGGTTAATACGTGTGTAGTTTTACACGTACTCCCCATGTTTGTGTGGGTTTTCTCTGGGTTCTCTGGTTTCCTCCTAGTACCGTCCAAAACATGCATGTAGGTGGACTGGTTAAGCTAAATTACACATAGCTGTGAAGGAGTGTGTGAATGACTGTGTGCATGGTGTCCTGTGATGGACTGGCCTTCTCATGCCTTGCGCTCAGTGTTGCCAGGACAGGTTCTGGATCCAGGACCAGGATAAAGCACTTACTTTGGATGAAAGAAGAAAGCTTGTTCATATGACAAAGTTCAAGAGATTAAAGAATTGTCCACCTTGCTGAAAAGTACAATACAGTCCAGAGGTGTCCATAAATGCCGGTGACCGGCAGTTTTCTCTGCCTACACAGACGGTCTGCGCCGGCTACTTGATCCCAGAAAAAAAAAAAAATGCCTTTCAATATTCAAGCGATTTATATCATCTCCGCTGCCCATAATTTGCTGCAAAGCCAATTATTCCACCATGATATCGTCTTCGATTCAGGTCTTGCATGACTGGAAGCGGCGCCATATTTGTTGATCGATTCTCGCGCTCTGATTGACTGAGCCAGACCATGTGGCCACGCTGTAGTGTATGTAGTTATGTTACAGAGCCAGGCAGCATACTACAGAGGGTAACTGAGAAAGCCAAGCACACACACACACACACATCTGGAGGGAAATTTCATACAGTGGTGCATGAAAGTTTGTGAACCCTTTGGAATTTTCTATATTTCTGCATAAATATGACCTAAAACATCATCAGATTTTCACACAAGTCCTAAAAGTAGATAAAGAGAACCCAGTTAAACAAATGAGACAGAATATTATACTTGGTCATTTATACAATGATACAAATATTATACTTGGTCCAGTACAATGTCTGTTGTTGCCCAAATGAGGATGGGTTCCCTTTCTTCCTCATGTCATCTGAGGGAGTTTTTCCTTGCCACCGTCGCCACAGGCATGCTCATTGGGGATAGATTAGGGATAAAATTAGCTCATATTTTAAGTCATTCAAATTCTGTAAAGCTGCTTTGCGACAATATTTATTGTTAAAAGCGCTAAACAAATAAACTTGACTTGACTTGGCATTGAGGTCATAACTCTTGAAGATATTGTACTGGACTACCCTATATTTGGAGGGGTTTCTAATATACTGACCCCCACATGTATGTAAATATGAAGTACAAAGAATTAGAAAGACCCTTCAGTATAATGCAGTTCAGTACAACACCAGATTTAACTATTACCGCAGTAATCAGCATATAGTGGAATGTACAAATTTCTGACAATATCAACAAAAACTGAACATTATAACCTTAAATGATTAAAGCAAGATGGCCTTTCAATTTCATAAAACTGGTCAAATTTAGTTCCCTCTGAAATTTGATCATTGTGATGTTCGTTTATTTCTGCAATATCGAAAAAAAAAAAAACACAGGCTATTCTGTGGCTGGGAAGTTATTTAATTTCAAGGGACTCCCAAGCAAATAATGTGCATGAAATCCAGTGGCGTGCACAGATAGACACGAGGTGGTGCTCAAGCACTTGCCCCTCTGCCCTCTGTCCAAAAAAGTGCCCTTTTGAATTTTTTTTTTTACAGTTTACTGAGGCCAATGTCGACATGATCTTTTAGAAAAGCCGCGGCATTCAAAGCGTGTGTGAAAATAATGTCCCGATGTGTGCCCCCTCCGCACACACACCGGACCTCTGTCTCTCTTGCTCTGTCACGCGAACAAGCGTGCAGTGCATTCAATGTGAGGTTGCAGCAGCATAGCGTCCTGGAAGCCACGGCCTTGTCGTAGCGCAGACAACACATCGGGCAGTCAGTCAGCTCTTCCCCTGCCCCACCAGCCAGGTAACACATGAATCGAGTGAAAATGTATTGTTTGTCCTCTAAGCCCAAGCTGTAATTATTTTGTCGTGAAGTAGCCCGTCGCATACAGAAACAACTGCACATAAGTATTATATTTTTTGCTAGACCATTTTCAGATTTAGGAAAACAAAAATTTATTTTTCTATTTTGTTCAACTAGAGATTCCTGGCAAAGTCAAAAAGCCTTGATGTAATAAATTAACATTAAGTGGTTGTTTTACACCTTTAAAAACTAAAACAGGTCAGTGGCAACCCAAACACAAGAGGAGAGTTAAATCTCAGACTTTTATAATAAGGTGTTCCACATGCGCAAAAAAGTGCCCTTTTTCCCCCCCAGAGCACTTGCCCCCCAAAATGTCTGTGCACGCCACTGATGAAATTGCTCACTTCACGCAGTTAGGTAGACAGAGGAAGTCTGTGTGCACATACGCAGGTTTATCTTCTTTTGGGTTTTATGGCAGTTGGCATCCACAGTGTTGCACTACTGCCATCTATAGGTTTACCTTTGACTGTGCACTGACAGTTACATCATTCTGTTGCTCAACAAACAACTGATCGCACCAAGGTGCTCGCTGACCGCCGATATTTCTTAGTTTGGTCCTGCATTTCCTTTCCTTCGCAATATAATGTCTTTTTTTCTCACTTTCCGTTACTGTAGTCGGTCTTTCGCATTTCATTCGTGTCATGTTATGTGCAAAATTGTTTTGTGTTTTAGCGACATCCGCTGGTCATTTTAACATGGCAGTACAGCCAGTTTCTGCTTGCCTAAAGGGACTCTAGTTCATTGGTTTAGAGAGGTCATGTGATAAGGAAACTACTTTCAGTTCAGCCATTTTTGTCAGATCGTAAACAGGAGAGCATGTTGGTGTATCAATGTTGTATCCCATGCCATCTGCTTGTTTAAAGCCTTGGGAAAGCATTGCTTGTAATGTTGTTAAGATAACGTTAAGCATTAGACGTATATGTGTATTTTGTAGATTGGTGCACTTTGCACGTGTTGTGACGCTGTGTAACATAAGCAGCTCACCCTACCGTGTTACAAGGTTCAACGTTGTAATATGCTATGTAAAATAAGCAGTCTTACACTCAAGAAATGTGTACTTACATATAAACTTTATTTAGATTATTTACACCATTTGTGTATGAGAAATGTACGATTTGTACCAAGTATTTAGACTAAAGGAAGCTTTATTTTGTGTTAAGTTTCACAGACTCAATGTTTAGGAAGCTGTGATGGTCAAGACAATTCAGAGTAAAGGAGACAACTTTATTCCCGCATCTGGCTCATTATTCAACACTGAATATTGACTGTTTACCTATCTGTCGAATCATGCCCACCTACACACACGCTTAGAGGACAGAATAATTCGCATCTTCCATTTTTTCTCTCCTGTTTCAAATTTGTATCCCACAATGCCTTGAGCAAATGGAGAAAGCCCACCACATGATGCATGATGTAGTATCTTGAATTGGGTCATGGTGAAGCAGGAAAAAATAGCAGAGAATTTAGGGCCATGTGGCCTTAAATTCATTAATTGTTCTGTTTTTTAAAAAACTATTAAAATTAGAAGTCTGTGATTCGAATTCAGTAGCTTTTGGTCCACTAAACAAAAATAATTGGGTGTCAGGGAAAATTCTTTTTATGACCTACACCTGAAAAATCTGAAAGGCAGTCTACCTTTAAGAAGCCCTTGAGTGGATATAAATTATTTAAAAAGGCATATAATTATTTCATACTGTTTCTAGAGAGCATCACAGGCTAACATTACCACCGGTAGATTTAAGTAATAACAGAATGATATTACAACAGTTTGATCACAAAATCCCGAAAATAAAAAGAGTAAACTTTGTACTCATTGAAGGATACCTTGAGTAGGATGGCCTACAAATTCAACCCCATGGTTCCTCCCTGGGATTGGAAGAAGTTCAGAAGCCTGGGAGCGTATTCATCCAGCTTGGACATGAACTTTGATTCCAGGTGCACCATTGTGATTCTATGAAACTCATTCTGGATCTGCATTTAAATAACCCAGGAACCTCTGAGAGAAGAGTTAAACTTGTAAGACATCATTACAGTAGGGCCAGCCTTAAAAAATTATTTGTTGGTGGTAACCCAGTTGGGTGTTAAAAATAAATAAATAAATAAATAAAAATTGTGGGTGAAACATTTGTTGTAAAGAGAAAAAGAAAAAAAAAAACTTTTAGGCCTGCCAAATGGCCCCTATCGTTCACCGTACCCGTATTGACTGTTGCCAAAACAAATACGTGTCATGCCTAGTGACTGGTCCATTTGACACAGTGAAAAGAAAGCTGCTGTCTCATTGGTTGTTCAGTGTGTTTGCTAAAATGCTGTCCAACAACCATGCCAACTGCAAGTTGTTTTTAATACCTATAGCAGTGAATAATAACACTAAAATATGCAATAAAGTGGTGTGCATTGATTGTTCTAAAACTTTCAAAAGTGTGTTCATAGAAAATGTAGACAAATATCAGATATTTGTATAGACGAGGATGCTGATCTAAGCAGGCCCGGCCCTTACCAATTTGACACCCTAGGCAAGATTTTAGGTGGCGCCCCCTCCCCAACACCAGTTAAAGCCACTGATAGTGTATCTATACTAACAAGAAATGGAATAGCTTTGTCTTAAAACATTCTTTTATTTAAACAAAAAAATTGCACGTTCAAAATACTTAATTAAAGGCATTAAATAAAGAAATTGCACATTCAAAATATTTAATACTGAATTAAAGAAACAAATACAAAATATTAACTGAATATATGAAACATAATATAAATGGCTTACATAAAGTATTACATTTACAGTACTCCCAAAATAAAAAATGTAAACAAGTGTTGTAATTCATAAATGCAATAAAAATAAGGCATTGCACAAAATAAGATATTAAAGAAACCAGTGTGCATGAAAAATACAAGGATTTAAATAAAAATAAAAAAAATATAAAATTGTGATATTAAAAAGACCTCTAGTGGTGTTTTTTGGTACTGCCTTCAACTTCAACTATTGAAAAACTAAATGTAGGGGGGGGGAATAAAAACTGTTGATATGTAACTATATGTGTATATGTTGATATTGAATATAGTACAAGGGAAATACTAGTTTTACTATATGTTGATATGTTGTGCTGCTTTCCTATTTTTTTTTCTCAGCACTTTGATGTCTGTCCTGTCTCTGTCCACGTATGGGAGAGTGAAAAACGTAATTTCAGCTCCTTTGTATGACTGGTGCATGTGAGGAAATTGACAATAAAATTAGCAGAAGGCAAATAATTAGTTAACTGATATAGCATGTGAGAATGCCAAGTTATGCTCTAACATTAATTATGTACGCTGATATAATGTTATCCATTGCTTTGCTGCATAGCCTAGAAAACAAGTGGTTAATGACGTTATCAATCATGGTTTTGCAACAGAAAAATAATATCGACATCATCTTTACTGAGTGTGACATTACTTCTGTCTTTGTCGCGTTTTTCCTCCTCTTCTTTCCTTTTCTTTCTCCCCTGGGCTCCTGACAATTTTGGACGTTTTGACATTTTTTCAGCTTGCATTAAAGCACGACCATCCTCCCCAAGTAGTAGTCTAGCATATGTAAAGCCTGGTCGGACGAGAGGGGGCGCCTTGGGAAAGTAACAGGTCTATTAATGATAATAATAATAATTATTATTATTATTATTATTATTATTATTATTATTATTATTTACTGAATTCCTCACCACCCGCTCGGTGAGTTGCTTTTGTGTCTTCTTCCTTTACAGGAGAGAAAGTGTGCCATTTATGCTATTTGTAAAGAGAACACATCTGAGTGCTTGTTTCGTTTCCCTGCAGTCTTGACGCACTGAGATTGTTTCTTGTTTTCAACGCGTTTATTATATTTTCCTCCAGGAAGCTCTTCGCAACATGGTTGCTTGAATGAGCTGCTAAACTGTCATTTTAATGAGAACACAGATCAACAAAGCAACTTTGTTTTATTTTTTAAAAAAAAAACGTTCCAGGCACCATTGGAATATCTCGCTGCGAAACGTGTTCGGTGCATAAAAGACCTTTACTTCAGCCCAGACTGCTCAACGACACCGACAGACTGCTCCAAGTGCAGCCATATTCAAAACAAGCAACAGATCTATGTCAGTTATCTACGTTATGCAAAAACACTCTTTAGCCAACAACACTTAGGCTATTACATGGCCAAAACAGAGAATAGCCGCGGATGCGCACTTGCGCGCCCGAAGACACACTTTAGGGCCCTGTCACACTACGACGTTCTCACCAGCGTTCGAGTAACGTGTTGCGAAACGCAGAGGAACGTCGAGAACGTTAGAAAAAAGTTACAAGAAAGTTAGACGAGCGTCGGCAAACGTTGGGGAACGTCGAGGGACGTCGGCGAACGCTGAGGGTGAAAAATAGTTTTGGGTGTGCACAAAAATTCAGGACGTTCTATCAAAACGCTACTTACACGTTAGAGGAACGTTACACGAAAGTTTGCGGGCGTTACTCGAACGTTACTCGAAAGTCAGGACGTTCCCTGGACGCTAGGCGGACGCTGGCCCATCAGGGTCGAGTGTCCAGCGCGTGCCTAGCGCTTGGGTAACGCTTGCCTAACGCCTGTGTAACGTCCATCGAACGTCTGTCCAGCATGTCGCCAACGTTTTTCAGCGTTCGTCAGCGTTCGCCGAGCGTTCTTAACGCTCATGTAACGCTCTTTCAACATCTTTCTAACGTCTGTCAGCGTTCTGAATTTTTCCAGCGTCTGTGTAACGTCCAGAACATTACCTGGACGCAAGGCAGACGCTACCCAAATGCTATGATAACGCTATCAAAGCGCTGTGGACGCTATGAGAACGCTAGGTTTTGCTGCTATTTTGGACCACAAACGTCGCCTGACACTGAGGGAACGTTGGCTGAGCGTTACCCAAGCGTTACAAGAACGTTACAACATCGTTGACCTAGAAACTTAATTTGAAGAACGTCGACGTTCCCCGGCGTTTCTCAAATTTTTAAAAACGCAACCAAACGTCGAACAAAACGCTATAGTGTGACAGGGCCCATAGACAGGGCGAACCACTGTTGAGCGCTTATTGTTTCATGATTAACAACCACCACCCCACCCCACTTTTTTTGACAAATCGCACCCTGACTACATGCTTTGCTGTACAATTAAATTAGGCTAAGACATTATAATGCTGACTCGTTTTCAGAATAGTGGAAGTCATAATTTTTCTCCCCCCGTTTCTGCGCCCCTGGATGGACGCAGCGCCCTTAGCATTTGCTTATATTGCCTATGCCACGGGCCGGCTCTGGATCTAAGTCACGTACATGTTTTCATTCATACACATGGTACAAGGGGGAATGCAAGACCTACTGCCAGTGCTGATGAACTTGAGATTGACTTGACTTCTTAAGTTTCACATTTAACTCTGTAGTTGAGATGCAATAACTGCTTCAGTTTTACTTTTTGCAGATATTACAATGTCATGTTGTATGTTATAGGTTTGTGACATTTGATACTTTAAAGTGATATATTTCTGTGTCAGACATTGATTTTTTTTTTTTCTGGCCCTATGTAGTGTTAGAAAGATTATTGAAGTTATTCAGTGCAGATCTATAGTTTGTGACATTATATTAAATGGAGGGTTTGATTTAGATATCGAACTGTGTGTTGTGTGTCACATGTAAGTGACAGTTTGATACTTAAAGTAGTTCTAGAATTTTAGAACCCACTGTTGATGAAAATGTAGTATAAGGGTATATATTCAATGTATGCAAATTAAAAATAAAAAAAATTTCCCCATCAAAGGGGTGTATTTGAGCGACAAAACCGAGCTTCTGGGAAGCATTTCCTAGAAATAACAGTCGGGAGTCACGTGACCGATGACGTAGTAAATTGACCAGGATGGCAGCATCCAGTATAAACACAAGCGAAATGAGTGAATCAGACAGCGGAGGCCATTTGGCGAAGGGAGGAGACGATAGAGAGTCTGTTGAGAGTAGCTGTATATTTATTCTCTGATCAGATTAAGGCTGGTTTTGCGTTATTTCTGTGCAGGTAATTTGTGTTGGAGCGCATTAGCTGGAAGTGAAAGCCAAAATCCAAGTGGAGGACGAGTGGGCAAGTTTTCGTTTACTTTATTAGTTTTTTGAGTTGTTTTGGTAGAGCGGGGGTGTAGGTCCGACGGCTGTCGGCTGGCCTGCACTCCTGCTTTATTTCATTCTTTTGCCCACATCGCTTCACTATGGAGGAGGCTGAAAATGAGGAAGGAGGGGAGGTACGAGCTGAATCTCAGAGTGATACGCGGGCTAACTTTTGGAGCAATGAGGGGAACAGGCAAGTCGCTGACCGGAGAAAAAGGAGGATGGAGGGAGGAGGAGGGAGCCCCATAAGTAAGGGGAGAAAGGTTGAGGGGGAAGAGTTTAAAGTGTTAATCAAGTTCAAGGGAGATATTGGTAAGCATGACATCTCCAACCCTATGAGACTTACGAAAGTGTTGAAGGACGCTATGGGTGACATAGCATCGGCAAGTTACGTAGGTGCAGATAAGGTGATGGTGTTCTGTAAAACTAAGGAGCAACAGGTAAATGCCTTGAGAGTGACACAGTTAGGGAAGGAGGAGGTTGAATGCTCACAACCAGGATCACGAACAGAAGTAAGAGGGGTCATTACTGGAGTCCCGCTATCCATTACGGAGGAGGTAATGAAATCATACATGGAAGGTGGCACACTAGAGAAGGCAACTCGATTTAACACTACTATTGAGGGGAAGAAGGTACCATCAACAACAATACTGTTGAGCTTTAGTGATTCATGTCTACCCCAGAGGGTTATGATAGGATTTGTTAGTTACCCTGTTAGGCAGTATGTTCCCGACCCGTTAAGGTGCTTTAAATGCCAGCGACTAGGACATGTGGCTGCAGTGTGTAAATGGAGGAGGAGATGCTGCTGGTGTGGAGGGGATCACGATTACGGGAAATGTGGCGAGGGAGTGGCACCCAAGTGCTGCAACTGTGGAGGGGCACATAGTGCAGCATATAAAGGATGCGTAATTCAACAGCAGGAGCAGGAGGTACAGAAATTTAAGGTGGCTAAAGGGGTATCATACGCAGAGGCAGTTCGACAAGTCAAGAAAGTACAGAGTCCTGGAACAGTCGTGGGAATGACAGAAACTCAGCATAGGACATCAGGGGGAGAGGGACCCCTGAGCAGAGGCCAGGTGGGACCAAACACAATGTTGGTGGATAAAACACATTTCCTTGCATTTCTTGCATATGTGATTAACGTCGGAGCCCTAGTAAAGACCCGTACTGAACGCATTGAAGCAATTGTAGCTGCAGCAAAGACATACCTAGATATGACTGATGTGACAATAGAACAGGTTACAGGAGCTCTGCAGAGGGGCAAGAAGAAGCTTGCACAGACAGGTGAATGACATCAAAACCATTGACAATATTACAGTGGAACGCAAGGAGTTTGGTGGCTAACGGCCAAGAGTTTAAAAAATTTGTCTATGAACTCCCTGTACTCCCTGACCTCCTATGTATACAAGAAACGTGGCTGGCACCGCACTTGCAGTTTAAAATTCCAGGGTATATGGCAGTACGTAAAGACAGAGTAGACGGGCACGGAGGTGGTTGCTGCACATTTATAGGAGAAAGACTGGTATATAGGGAACTGCAAGTGAGGGGCAAGAGTGAATGTGTGGCTGTAGAGGTGGGGTGGACGGGGGGGTGAATATTGTGGTAATGAACTTCTATAACCCATGTAAAGAACTATCTAGGGAGCTCCTAGAAGGAATAGTTGAAACAGGTAGGGAAAAGGTGGTGTGGTGTGGGGATTTTAATGCGCACAACACGCTGTGGGGGAGTGAAACCACTAATAAGAATGGTGAGGCGGTAGAAGATTTTTTGGATAACCAGGCACTAGTATGTCTGAATGATGGAACGGGCACAAGGATAAATAGCAGCACTGGAGCCCTTACAGCCTTAGACCTCACATGTGTATCAAGTTCAATAGCTGGAGTGTGTGAATGGGAGCTGTTAAGTGAGTCTACAGTTGGTAGCGACCACTTCCCAATAGTGTGTAAAATAGGAGTGGATGTTGGTAAGGAAGACAACTGGTATCCAGGGAGGTGGTGCTGGGAAAAGGCAAACTGGGAAAAATTCAACCAAATGTGTGAGGCACAGGTAGAGAATATCACAGTAGGAGAGCAGGTGGACGAAGTGGCAAGGGCTTTAGCGAATATGTTACTAGCGGCCACATCAGCTGCTGTACCAAGGTCGACAGGGAAACAAAGGAAGTGCCATGGTGGACACAAGAATGCACCGAAGCCATACAGACGAGAAACAGAGCATTCAAGGTGTTACGAAGGACACTTACTCCAGAGAAAGTTTTAGAGTACCAAAGAACAAGAGCAGTAGCAAGGAAGGTAATCAAGGATGCAAAAAGAAAATGCTGGAAAGAGTACTGTTTCCAGATAGGGCAGGAGGTAGAAGTACAAGAAGTGTGGGGCATGATCAAGAGAATGATGGGGGCAAGTAAAACAAAGAAAATGGCAGTGTTAGTAGAAGGGGACAGGGTGGCCAGCTCCACTAAAGAAAAAGCAGAAATGCTAAAAAATGCTTTTGTGAAGGCACATAGCTCCGCCAATTTAGGCGCTGAGTGGGCAACACAGCGGCAGACACTAATAAGGCAGTGGGGAGATGTTTGTAAGAAACTAACTGAGTTCGAGAGCCCTTTAGATGCCAAGATAACATTGTTCGAGCTTAAAAGCGCCTTGGCTAGCACAGCTCAGACATCGCCAGGGCAGGATGGTGTGTGCTATGTAATGCTGAAACATGTGTCTGATACAGTGCTAAAGAAGATACTAGAGCTGTACAACAAAGTATGGGTAGAGGGTAGGGTCCCAGTAACATGGAAACATGCACTGATAGTGCCCATAGCCAAGCCAGGGAAGGACCCATCTCAGGCAACTAACTACAGGCCGATTGCACTTACTTCGAACCTGTGTAAACTTATGGAGAGGATACTGGTAAATAGGCTGTCATACTATATGGAGAGTAAGGGTTTGTTTTCCAGCTATCAGTGCGGATTCAGGAAAGGACGGTCAACCATAGATGCAATGGTAAGACTAGAAACCGATATTAAGAAAGCACTGGCTATGAAAGAGGTGATAGTGGCAGTATTCTTTGACATACAAAAAGCATACGATATGCTATGGAAAGAAGGACTCATGATGCAGTTAAATAGGCTTGGGGTGGGGGGGCGCATGTACAACTGGATACTGAGCTTTTTGTTTGGACGCACAATACAGGTCAGGGTAGGATCAGATCTATCATCGGTTGTAGAGGTAGAAAATGGAACTTCACAAGGCAGCGTCATTAGCCCAGTATTGTTCAACATCATGATAAATGACATTTTTAAAAATGTAGGTTCAGATATAGTGGTCTCACTCTACGCAGACGATGGAGCACTGTGGAGAAGGGGAGGAAATGTTAACCTGGTAGTTAACAAAATCCAACAGGCTATAATGGAGGTGGAGAAATGGGCAGGGGAATGGGGGTTTAAGTTCTCCATATCAAAAACGTGCTGTGAATTTTTCACCAATAAGAAGGTGGGCAGCAATGTGAAGCTGTATTTGTATGGCAAGCCACTGGAAAGAGTGGAGGTTGTGAGATATTTGGGGCTATGGTTTGACAAAAAGCTGACATGGAGAATCCATATAAAGAAAGTTGAGACAAAATGCAAAAGGGTAATAAATGTCATCAGATGTTTAAGTGGACTGGACTGGGGGGCCAATAGAGCCTCCCTGATGACTATGTATTATGCATTGGTACGTTCAACAATTGATTACGGGTGCATGGTTTATGGATCAGCAGCGACCACACAGCTGAAAATACTAGACAGAGTCCAATCTCAGGCACTTAGGCTTTGCAGTGGAGCACTGAGGACCTCCCCTGTGGTCAGCCTACAGGTGGAACTGGGGGAAACACCATTGGCATTAAGAAGGAAGAAGCTAGCCCTAGCTTATTGGGCAAATCTGGGGGGCCATGAGAGGGAACACATTGCACAGACAGTCCTGGAGCAGTGCTGGGAATATGTTGCAAAACGGGGCTGGGGATTTGGGTGGAGCATAGGATCCTGGGCACAAGAGGCAGGGCTCCAAAGAGAAATAATTGCCCCAACTGTTCCAATATCTCCAGTCCCGCCATGGTTCTTTCCTCAACCAACAGTTGACATGGCAATACTGCAGTATGTGCACGAGGGGACAGAGATGGAAGTAGAGTCCTTGGCAGGATATGTCAATCAGTACATTAAAGACACACACCATCCTTGCACTGAAATCTACACAGATGGCTCTAAGGACCCAGTAACAGGGCGAGCAGGGGCCTCCATGGTTGTCAGGAGAAGGGGAATTAGCCTGATGTGGAGACTGACAGATGAGCTGTCAGTCTATGCCACGGAAATGACAACAATAATTAAAGCGCTAGAGTGGGTGGAAGAGGCCAGGCCAGGAAAGGTAGTTATATGTTCAGATTCTGCTGCGGTGATAAACAGCATACAGTCATCTAAGTCATGTAGGATGGACTTATTGTATGAAGTGTATATGGGTTTATACCGTTTGGAAAGATATGAAATCACTGTAATATTCATGTGGATTCCAGCACATGTTGGAGTGTGGGGCAATGAAAGGGCTGACAACATGGCCAAAGAAGCGCTAGAGAGACCAGAACCCGACATAACAGTCCACTTGGGCTGGGGGGAAATGAAAGTGCTAATTAAGAGGGCAGTGATGAAGCAGTGGCAGATGATATGGGACAGGGAGAGTAAGGGAAGGCACTTGTACAATATCCAAAGGGAGGTGGGGAAAGGAGTTAAGGTGAGTGGTAGCAGGAGAGATGAGGTGGTGATAACTAGATTACGGATAGGCCACTCATTACTGAACAGCACTCAGTTCAGATTTGAAAGAGTGGCATCAGGGCAGTGTGAAGGCTGTACTTTGGAGGAGGAAACAGTCCAACATGTTTTGTTTGAATGCCTAGCATATGAGCAGGAAAGGAAACATTGGAAAGATGAGCTTCTTAGAGAGGGTAGAGCTGACTTTAATCAGGCCGCAGTACTGGGAAGGGAGGCCAATATAAGGGCAATTCTGAGATATTTAACAACAACAGGGCTATATGCCCGCATTTAAGTAGTAGAGGGTAGCAGAGTCTCCCAGGAACCAGTAGGTGGAGGTATGCGCAAACTAAGCGTAACCCGCCAGTAAACCCAAAAGAAGAAGAAGAAGAATCAGACAGCGATTATTCAGACGAAATTGCGTCTGAAGACGAAAGTGAATCGTGTTCCAGTCGAGGTGAGTCGATGCACAACATTTTTTCTACTAAATCAGAGGTCTGGGCCGAAATGTGCATCGTGATCGGCAGTATATTTGGGGCGAACCGATGGCGTTCAAGCGGCCTTTCCAACAACACGGAAATGACTGCAGCTGTCAAAGTCTGCTTTGTGTGCGTTCGGAGCTTGGGGAGAAGAAAAATGCGGGCCTGAATGGGGACAGTCACGGCTGTATCGTAGAAGTGCAAAGCAGGAACTCGTCCAGGGATCGTCTAGTTCTTGTTTAAAGAACCCTTTAATTGTCCTAAAGGTTCGGGAAGCTCGTTCAAAGCGCGCCTCAAGATTCTCCCATGGACTATAAAAACCACTTTTCTCTTTACACTCACCAGCATAAATATGTGCACTAGCCTTCAACTAGCACCAGTCTGCCCTCATCCGCTTTACTTGCCGGTTCCACTCAGCGAGATCGTATCCATTATTCTTATCAGGATCGGGGAACTGATGCAGAGATACTCTGTCTTTGTTGGTTCTAGAACAGCTGTACGCGACACACTTTTTTACCATTCTTTAAATTCGTTTCTTAAGACAAGGATTTTTTAAGATGTTACCTGGCCAGCGGGAGTTTTCCCGGTGGGCCGGTGGTTCAGTGTGGGCCGGCAGAGAAAAAAAAAAAAAAAAGCAGTTGCACGCTGGCCTTTAATATGATAAGCAATGTTAACAGTTTCTTACTGTTAACATTGCTTATCATATTAAAAGCCAGCGCGCAACTGCTTTTTTTTTTTCTCCGCCGGCCCACACTGAACCACAGGCACAGCTGTTCTAAAACCAACAAAGACGGAGTATCTCTGCATCAGTTCCCTGATCCTGATAAGAATAATGGATACGATCTCGCTGAGTGGAACAGGCAAGTAAAGCGGACGAGGGCAGACTGGTGCTAGTTGAAGGCTAGTGCGCACATTTATGCTGGTGAGTGTAAAGGGAAAAGTGTTTTTTATAGTCCATGGGAGAATCTTGAGGCGCGCTTTGAAGTTTATCGCCGAAACTGTCAAGGTAACATCTTAAAAAAATCCTGGTCTTAAGAAACGAATTTAAAGAATAGTTTCAATAGGTAGACATAATGAACTTTCACTACACACTTTTTTACCATCGTATACAGTGGAAATAATCCGTAGATCCGCGAATTGTCACTCACAGTCACAGTATGTACAGGCAGTGAGCTGTCTAGCTTGTCAATTTACTACGTCATCGGTCACGTGATCGCGGCGCGACGTTTTGCTCGTGGGCTATCGCAGAAAATCCTCTATAAAATCATAACGGATAAACATTTTTTAGTGATTTTTTTTGTAATATACTACAAATATTAGTATTCAGCGTTACATGCAAAGGCGATTTTCAAATTCTAGAACTACTTTAAATTAACAGTAACACAAAACAATGTTCAACTATGCAACCTGGTTACAAATTGTTCCTCAGCTAATAATAATTGTCTTACCTTTAGGAAAATGGCAGTCCATGAAATACTGAAGAGTGTGACATAAATTGCCTTGGCCAGAAGTGTAAAGTGATTAAAAGTAAATACCTCTCAATGAATAAAATTGATCGATTTCCTGCATCTTTGACTTTCACACGAAAATGCAATTAAATTATACTCATTTCTTCACAGCTGATTTTATTCAAGCAAAAACTGAGTAAAATGCAATTATTAAATCATTCAAGTTGGTTGAATTCAGCTCAATGTGATTCCAAACTGCATGAAGTGTTTTTTTATTATTATTATTTACAGGTTACTATTATTTATTAATTAAATATTAATTAACCCAAATCCCAGTTTTTACAGTGTACAGGAGAAGCCCACACATTTGGAGGGCTGGCCCATCCAAAAAAGCACATTTTAACGAGGTATATTACACTCCAGTTTTCTTAACATTCATCACAAAACTAGATATGTGTCCAAAGGAGCAAAGATGCCCCTGGCTGAGCAGTTTGATAGAGAATGTAATTGTTGCTTTTGGAAAATTTCCTGAATGTCTGTGGGTCACATCCAGTTTGATTCACTAAAACGTTATGCAAGTTCATATTTTCAAATCTATGACCCAGTTTAAAGTTGCATGAATCTTGAATCACCTTTGGTGGGTGTGGATGGATAATAACACCCCAAAAGTTCCCTAGGCAAACCTACAAACCGTATTTGGTGGCTGAGCATCAATATCAACACCCAAAAAGTTATGTGAGTTCATATTTCCTGACTTCTGACCCAGTGAAAAGTAGGTCAAATATAGGTCAATCTCACCGCCATTCGAACTCATGCTACTGGTATGTCATCCCCAGATAGACCCCAAAATTAAATTTGGTGCATGTAGGTCAATTTTAACTGTTAAAA
The DNA here is from genome assembly GCF_027579695.1 of Neoarius graeffei. NCBI lineage: Eukaryota > Metazoa > Chordata > Actinopteri > Siluriformes > Ariidae > Neoarius > Neoarius graeffei. The sequence goes on from NC_083569.1 coordinate 103,864,514, forward strand.
AGTTGTGTGAGCGTTCTGGATGGACAGATGGACGGACATAGTGAAATCATGATGCTCCTGCCGACTAAAGTCAGGCCAGGGGGCATAATCAAAAAAGAGCTCTCCCAGAGTAGTAAATTTAAGAATCATTATGATTGACCTTGCTCAGCAACCAGTGTAAACTTTTCTGTGCAATGTGCAGCTGTGTAGCAGGCTCATTCAATAAAGTGTTTATTTACCTCTCAGCCACACCATACTTTTCCCACCTGTCACTCATATACACTGTTGTCAGGGGATATAATAAAATAAAATGTTATTCAGTTTCTGTCTCTTGCACTGTCAGAGTGGAAATCACACTCATCTGAAATTTGAAGAGCAAAACTGCGGTTCATTTAGGAATACATGTTGGAATTCAAAACAGACATTTTTTAATCGCAATAAAGCACTTTAAGCATTGTGGTTGTGTATCTTTTATCATAGGAATTAAAATAGGCCTGGTTTCCTTTTCAGACAGTCAGAATACGAGGGCTTCCCTGCAAATCTTACCAATAAAAATATCTTGAATATAGTCACTTTTATCTAGTACTTTCTATTACAAGATTATAATAAACCAAATATAAGATTATTAAACTTGTGATATTTCTAGGCATTTAATTAATTTCAAACTATGTTTTCTTACTTTTTTGGTAGATATGTTTGCAAGAACTAAATGCTTAAAATGACCAATTTTGTATGCTAAAAGAACAAGACAAATTAACTGCTTGAAATAAATAAGAATAAATAAAAAATTGTGATTTGTAGATGTTCCCTCACAGTTTAACATCCTAATCCTATATAACTATGGGTAGCATTATGTTTCGAATTCATTAAAAAAGTTAGGTTTGACATGATAGGCCTGCAAATATTAACAATTAAGCTGCCACTAGTAAGATTTAATAAGAAAAGTTGCAAAAAAAAAAAAAGACAATCCATTTGAGTTAGCTTAACAGCATTATAAAACAGCAGGATTTAATTTCATTGGTGTGATCTGCTCAGCTGCCAGATTTCATTGAAATTTATTATTCTGCAAACCTCAGTGCATTTTGTGAAAGCTTCTTTGTTGTGTTCATGTTAAGCCTAAAGTTTGGTGAAGGTCCTGAAATGTGTTGATTTTATCTGCTCGAGTTGTAACTACAGGAAACAACTGACATTTGTGATGACAATACAATGTGTTGTGAACTGAAGTGAATTGGGCCACAAGTAGGTTTATGCCAGCATCAGATTACATGATATTTTTGTCTTTTCATGTTAGTCACCATGTCAGTTTCAGCCATTATCATCTCTCATATTAGCCATCATGTCAGTTTCAGCAATCACAGTCATCATTCTTTCAATAAATTACAAGTTGGACCCTGTCCAATTCATATGCTTGAGTGGCGTCAGAGAGGAGGGTCAAGAAATTCTCGATCATGGCCATGAAGGAACATGTCACAGAAAAGGAACAAAATTGTCAAAATCAGGCTGACGTTGAACACTTTTTGCAACCATTTAAGCTCTTTACAGTGACTGCTGGCATTTGGCATTTCTTTTCAAATCTTTACCCACCCAGTTTTCCCCAGGCCCACCCCACTGTTCACTTTCTGGCCAGGGAACATCTCATCTCATCTCATTATCTCTAGCCGCTTTATCCTGTTCTTCAGGGCCGCAGGCAAGCTGGAGCCTATCCCAGCTGACTATGGGAGAAAGGCAGGATACACCCTGGACAAGTTGCCAGGTCATCACAGGGCTGACACATAGACACAGACAACCATTCACACTCATATTCACACCTACAGTCAATTTAGAGTCACCAGTTAATCTAACCTGCATGTCTTTGGACTGCGGGGAAACCGGAGCACCCAGAGAAAACCTACGCGGACACGGGGAGGACATGCAAACTCCGCACAGAAAGGCCCTCGCCGGCCACGGGGCTTGAACCCAGGCCTTCTTGCTGTGAGGCGACAGCGCTAACCACTACACCACTGTGCCGCCCTGATCTGGACATGAATTCAGTTATTTGGAAATCGTTCACAGAGACATTCACACAAGAAATATGGCATTTATATAAATCCAGTTTCAGTTTGATTTAGCTTATTAAAACATTTAGTAAGTGATCACGAAATGAGGCACACTTTATAAGAAATAAGAAGCATAACGTGGACCATTTTTATTCATAAAACATAGTATGATTAACTCTCAACAAGCAAATTAATTTCCCTTCAAGTACATATCTAACCTGACCATGTCTGTTACCAGTTACTAAGCCCAAAAGCTAAAGATGTCTTACAACCTGAGGATTTGGAGAGGGGAAAAAACAGTTAAGGCATTCCTGAAAGAAAATCAAACAAAATAGATGAGTTTCACTATGCAGTGTTTTCAGTCCTGTGTGAATGCATCACTGCATCACATTAGATCAAGCCAAAGATAACAGATAATGCATGGGACACACTGCAAAAAAAACCCACAAAAATAATGTTCACAGATTTTTTTTGCCCTGAATCATCTCTTCCTTATCAAATGACCCATATTATAAGAATAAAACAGATTATATCAGGAGTCCTGAGCATTGTATACGAGTTTCTCAGGAATCAAACATCGGGGGCAACATGTTGGCATGTCTGTCTTTGGTTATCTATCATTCAGGCATGATGTTAAGCTTGTGTTTTCCAATGAAACCTCCGCCATGTTTCATGCCATGACTTGTAGATGTACACTGTAAAAAAATATTTTTGTTTTAACTTAAAAAAGTTAGTGCAAGGGCTGCCTTAAAATTTTGAGTTCACTGGAATTCACATAGTAAGTTAAATTCTTGTGAACTTACTATATTAATTTCAGTGAACTCAAAATTTTAAGGCAGCCCTTAAGGCAGCCCTTGCACTAACTTTTTTAAGTTAAAACAACAAATCATTTTTTACAGTGTAGTATTGTAAATCAGAAGGGTTAAGACGGAATTTAACACTACAGGATAATCTGGGATGGTCATCATTTAATATGTGTTGTTATGGAGAAAATGAAAAAAAATAGCTACGTATATTGTTCAAAATTAGACAAAAAAGAATTTGGACATTCAGTAGTGGCTTTATTAAAGATCAGTTATGGTGTTTTAGTATTTAATTTGCCATCCTTTGTTTTGCAGACCTTCTTGTCACAGAACGTATAACTTTTGCATATTTTGGCAAACGTTAAAGAGGTGAACAGAAACTGTTTCAGTGGAGCCTTTTTGTAGGATTCCATGAGGAAAAGGGGTCAGAACAAGCAAATTAAAAAAAAAGAAAGAATGAAAAAAAATGAATTTGGGTGATAGGAACTGTGTTATTGTTCAATTCAAGGTTTTATTTATCAGGACCTAAATAACAATTGGGTGGTCTCTGAACCAACAATTGGGTGGTCTCTGAACCAGTGTCTCTGAACTTTCTCAATGCAAAATATGAGAATCTTCTGAAACAAGTTGCAGAGCAGGATACTAAGCTTAAGGCAGTTACTGCAGAGAAGAGTGTTCTGAAACATGAAAAAGGCTTTGAATGACCAGAAAACATGGCAAAATGAACTGAACAATATGGCTGCCACAAATGCCTTGAATTTCGTGGGATTCCAGAGACCATCAAAGACACCTTTCTGTTTTAGCCAGCATTAACTTTTTCAGCAGTTTGTGCTACAGTCGCTCTTCTGTGGGATTGGACCATCTGGGCTAGCCTTTATGCCCCATGTGAATCAATGAGCCTTTGACACCCATGACCTTGTTGCCGGTTCACCAGTTGTCCTTCCTTGGATCACTTTTGGTAGGTACTAACCACTGCATACTGGGAACACCCCACAAGATGTGCCATTTTGGAGAGGTTCAGACCCAGTCATCGAGCCATCACAATTTGACAGGAGGGTCAAGAAATTCTCGATCATGGCCATGAAGGAACATGTCACAGAAAAGGAACAAAATTGTCAAAATCAGGCTGACGTTGAACACTTTTTGCAACCATTTAAGCTCTTTACAGTGACTGCTGGCATTTGGCATTTCTTTTCAAATCTTTACCCACCCAGTTTTCCCCAGGCCCACCCCACTGTTCAATTTCTGGCCAGGGAACATCTCATCTCATCTCATTATCTCTAGCTGCTTTATCCTGTTCTTCAGGGCCGCAGGCAAGCTGGAGCCTATCCCAGCTGACTATGGGAGAAAGGCAGGATACACCCTGGACAAGTTGCCAGGTCATCACAGGGCTGACACATAGACACAGACAACCATTCACACTCATATTCACACCTACAGTAAATTTAGAGTCACCAGTTAACCTAACCTGCATGTTTTTGGACTGCGGGGAAACCGGAGCACCCGGAGAAAACCTACGCGAACACGGGGAGGACATGCAAACTCCGCACAGAAAGGCCCTCGCCGGCCATGGGGCTTGAACCCAGGCCTTCTTGCTGTGAGGCGACAGCGCTAACCACTACACCACTGTGCCGCCCTGATCTGGACATGAATTCAGTTATTTGGAAATCGTTCACAGAGACATTCACACAAGAAATATGGCATTTATATAAATCCAGTTTCAGTTTGATTTAATTTATTAAAACATTTAGTAAGTGATCACGAAATGAGGCACACTTTATAAGAAATAAGAAGTATAACCTGGACCATTTTTATTCATAAAACATAGTATGATTAACTCTCAACAAGCAAATTAATTTCCCTTCAAGTACATATCTAACCTGACCATGTCTGTTACCAGTTACTAAGCCCAAAAGCTAAAGATGTCTTACAACCTGAGGATTTGGAGAGGGGAAAAAACAGTTAAGGCATTCCTGAAAGAAATTCAAACAAAAGAGATGAGTTTCACTATGCAGTGTTTTCAGTCCTGTGTGAATGCATCACTGCATCACATTAGATCAAGCCAAAGATAACAGATAATGCGTGGGACACACTCCAAAAAAAAACACAAAAATAATGTTCACAGAATTTTTTTGCCCTGAATCATCTCTTCCTTATCAAATGACCCATATTACAAGAATAAAACAGATTATATCAGGAGTCCTGAGCATTGTATACGAGTTTCTCAGGAATCAAACATCGGGGGCGACATGTTGGCATGTCTGTCTTTGGTTATCTATCATTCAGGCATGATGTTAAGCTTGTGTTTTCTAATGAAACCTCCGCCATGTTTCATGCCATGACTTGTAGATGTAGTATTGTAAATCAGAAGGGTTAAGACGGAATTTAACACCACAGGATAATCTGGGATTGTCATCATTTAATATGTGTTGTTATGGAGAAAATGAAAAAAAAAAAGCTACGTATATTGTTCAAAATTAGACAAAAAAAGAATTTGGACATTCAGTAGTGGCTTTATTAAATATCAGTTATGGTGTTTTAGTATTTATTTTGCCATCCTTTGTTTTGCAGACCTTCTTGTCACAGAACGTATAACTTTTGCATATTTTGGCAAACGTTAAAGAGGTGAACAGAAACTGTTTCAGTGGAGCCTTTTTGTAGAATTCCATGAGGAAAAGGGGTCAGAACAAGCAAATAAAAAAAAGAAAGAATGAAAAAAAATGAATTTGGGTGATAGGAACTGTGTTATTGTTCAATTCAAGGTTTTATTTATCAGGACCTAAATAACAATTGGGTGGTCTCTGAACCAACAATTGGGTGGTCTCTGAACCAGTGTCTCTGAACTTTCTCAATGCAAAATATGAGAATCTTCTGAAACAAGTTGCAGAGCAGGATACTAAGCTTAAGGCAGTTACTGCAGAGAAGAGTGTTCTGAAACATGAAAAAGGCTTTGAATGACCAGAAAACATGGCAAAATGAACTGAACAATATGGCTGCCACAAATGCCTTGAATTTCGTGGGATTCCAGAGACCATCAAAGACACCTTTCTGTTTTAGCCAGCATTAACTTTTTCAGCAGTTTGTGCTACAGTCGCTCTTCTGTGGGATTGGACCATCTGGGCTAGCCTTTATGCCCCATGTGAATCAATGAGCCTTTGACACCCATGACCTTGTTGCCGGTTCACCAGTTGTCCTTCCTTGGATCACTTTTGGTAGGTACTAACCACTGCATACTGGGAACACCCCACAAGATGTGCCATTTTGGAGAGGTTCAGACCCAGTCATCGAGCCATCACAATTTGACCCTTGTCAAAAACGTTCAGATCCTTATGATTGCCCATTTTTCCTGCTTCCAACACATCAACTTCAAGAACTGACTGTTCTCTTGCTACCTAATATATCCCACCTCTTGATACCTTTTTTATACGCATGTGTGTCTTCATTTTATATTTGTGCATCCCACTCTACAATGGCTTGTTATTATTGTGTTGCATGGCCATGCCACATAGCTACGTATATTAGCTTGGTAGTCATTTTTTAGGTGGCATTGTACCTAACACATATAAAGTTTCTTTCTTTTTTATTTTCTGTGTGTGGCAGGAAATAAACTGTTATCTGCTCACCATACTTAAGGTTTGGTCTAGGGGGTTTATGGTGACATGCTGTGTTTGTTGCCACACATCACACTGTGCATGATGACCAAACAGCTCCATCTTGGTCTCATTAGTCGAAAGAATATTGTTTCAGAACTTTTGTGGTTTGTTCAGATGCAATTTTGAAAACCTAAGTGTGGCAGCGGGGGCGTGGTCAAGCGCCGGTCTGTGACAGGAGGGCGGAGTCAAGGAAGGTAAGTGGCAGAATCACGACACCTGAGAGCAATTAACCTGTGTTTGTGTGTCTTCCCAGTGACCGCGCCCTATATGAGGAGGGAGAGCGAGAGCGAAAGGAGCTCATCCCTGAACCAGACGCCGGTTGTGTGTGTGTCTGTGCGAGTGACGTGCTAAACTGAAAAGTGTGGCAATAAAGCCAGATTATAAAACCTGATCTCTGTCCTGCCGTCCTCTGTGCTCCACCCACACGTAGGGAGTTTTACAGTGGTGCCGAAATCCGGGCCAGTGGAGCACCAAACCAGCAGCCCCATGGAATCCTCCCTGTTCGCCGATCTGGTCCACGCCCTCGCCACGGCTCAGCAAAGCCAGCACCAGGCACTCGTCACGCTCCGAAAGGAGCAGGAGCCGCGCTTCGAAGCCCTGGTGCTGGCCCAGCAGGAAGATCGCGAGGCGTTCCGGCATCTCCTCGCGTTGGCGGGGTCCACCAGCGCTCCGGCCGCGGGCCCGTCTCCCCTCGTTGTCACCAAGATGGGCCCGCAGGACGACCCCGATGGAGCAGCGCGCGGCGTGCCTCCTCCCCCTGCTCACGGGAGAGGCACAGCTGGCCGCGCTACAGCTCCACGCCGACCGCCGGCTGGCCTACGCGGACCTCCGCCGGGCTGTCCTCCAGCGTGTGGGGCGCACACCGGAGCAACAGCGCCAGCGCTTCCGCGCTCTGCGACTGGAGGAAGTCGGCCGGCCGTTCGCATTTGGCCAGCAGCTCCAAGACGCCTGCTGGCGGTGGCTGAGGGCCAACAATCGCGACGCCGAGGGAATCGTCGACCAGGTGGTACTGGAACAGTTCGTTGCCCGCTTACCAGCCGGAACCGCGGAGTGGGTCCAGTGCCACCGCCCGGCGTCACTGGATCAGGCAGTCGAGCTGGCAGAGGATCATCTGGCAGCTGTCCCGGCGGCAGGACAGCAGATGGCATCGTCTCTTCTCTCTCTCTCTCTCCCTCTCCTCCTGTGTCCCGTCCTTGCCCCATTCCCCCACCACGGAAGCGGGGGCCGGCACCACCCCAGCCGGCCCGCCGCACCCGCGGTGCCCTCCTGTTTCTCCCTTCTGTGTCTGTCTCTCCCCCACCTCAGGTGAGTGAGCCCCAGATCACCGGTGCAGAGGGAAAGCCCGGGCCGGTTTGCTGGCGCTGCGGGGAGCCGGGCCACCTTCATCAGCAGTGCACAGCAATGGAAGTGGGCGCGGTGGTTCGGATCCCCGACGCGCCAGAGGCCGCCCTCGATCGGGCCGGAGCGTATCGCATACCGGTGAGTATCCAAGGGGCTACATATCAGGCGTTGGTGGATTCTGGTTGTAATCAGACCTCAATTCGCCAAAGCCTGGTTCAAAACGAGGCATTGGGGGGAGCACAAGGGGTGAAGGTGTTGTGTGTGCACGGGGATGTTCACAGCTACCCTTTGGTGTCGGTCCACATTTTTTTCAGAGGGGAAAAATTTATAGTGAAGGCGGCGGTTAATCCTCACCTTACCCACTCGATAATTTTGGGAACTGATTGGCCGGGATTTCGGGGTTTAATGACGTGCCTAGTAGAGAGTGGGTCCTGCCATTTGACAGGGGGAGGTCCCGGTGTCGCCTTGGCAGGAGCAGCTGTCACAGAGCCATCTACGTCATCTCCACGTCAGAGTGAGGAGCCGCCGGCTCCTCCTCTCTCTATTGGGGAATCCCTCGCGGATTTCCCATTAGAGCAGTCGCGAGACGAAACTCTGCGACATGCGTTTGACCAAGTGAGAGTAATCAATGGTCAAACGCTCCAGCCGAACGCCACCCCGTCCTTCCCCTACTTCGCGATTATGAAGGATAGATTATACCGAGTGACGCAGGACACTCAAACTAAAGAGCGAGTCACGCAGCTTTTAATTCCGAAAAGCCGCCGGGAATTGGTATTCCAGGCGGCTCACTTTAATCCCATGGCTGGACACTTGGGGCAGGATAAAACACTAGCCCGAATAATGGCCCGATTCTATTGGCCGGGGTTTCGCGGCGATGTCCGTAGGTGGTGTACGGCATGCCGCGAATGCCAGTTAGTAAACCCAGCGGCCATTCCAAAAGCGCCTTTGCGCCCTCTACCGTTAATCGAGACCCCGTTTGAGAGAATTGGGATGGATCTCGTCGGGCCATTAGATCGGTCAGCACGAGGGTACCGCTTTATATTAGTTCTGGTGGACTATGCAACGCGATACCTGGAAGCCGTGCCTCTGCGCAATATCTCAGCACGCAGTATTGCAGAGGCACTCTTCCGCGTCATCTCCCAAGTCGGCATCCCGAAAGAGATTCTGACTGATCAAGGCACTACGTTTATGTCACGAACACTGCGCGAACTGTACAGGTTATTGGGGATTAAGCCGATCTGCACCAGCATGTATCACCCACAAACGAATGGTTTGGTAGAACGATTCAACCGCACCCTCAAAAATATTATTAAGAAATTCGTAAGTGAGGACGCATGTAATTGGGATAAGTGGCTCGAACCCTTGCTGTTCTCAGTGCGAGAGGTCCCCCAAGCCTCCACGGGGTTCTCCCCGTTCGAATTATTATATGGCCGTAAGCCGCGCGGCATCCTGGACGTGCTGCGGGAAAATTGGGAGGAGGGACCTTCACAAAGTAAGAATGAAATTCAGTACGTTATTGACCTGCGCGCAAAACTCCACACGCTCACCCACCTAACTCAGGAGAATTTGCGGCAGGCCCAGGAACAGCAAGCCCGCCTGTACAACAAGGGTACGCGCCTTAGAGAGTTCACTCCGGGAGATAAGATACTCGTACTATTGCCCACGTCGAGCTCCAAATTGATCGCCAAGTGGCAAGGACCCTTTGAGGTCACACGGCGAGTCGGGGATGTCGACTACGAGGTGAGGCGAACGGACAGGGGTGGGGCGCTACAGATTTACCACCTCAATCTGCTTAAACTCGGGAACGAGGAGGTCCCCGTGGCGTTGGTGTCGGTAGTTCCGGAGAAGGCGGAGCTGGGGCCGGAGGTGCAAAAAGGAACATTGGCATCACGTACCTCTCCGGTCCCCTGTGGAGACCACCTCTCCCCGACCCAACTCACGGAGGTCGCCCAGTTGCAGACCGAGTTTTCGGATGTGTTCTCGCCCCTGCCCAGTCGCACTAACCTCATAGAGCACCACATAGAGACACCCCCGGGGGTGGTAGTGCGTAGCCGCCCTTACAGGCTACCCGAACACAAAAAAAAGGTGGTTCAGGAAGAACTTCAGACCATGCTCGAAATGGGCATCGTCGAGGAGTCCCACAGTGACTGGAGCAGCCCGGTGGTCTTGGTACCCAAGGCCGACGGGTCGGTCCGGTTCTGTGTGGACTATAGAAAAGTCAACGCGGTGTCTAAATTCGACGCGTACCCAATGCCTCGTATTGATGAGTTGCTCGATCGACTCGGCACTACTCGATTTTATTCGACACTGGATTTGACGAAGGGATATTGGCAGATCCCCTTGACTCCACTATCCTGAGGAAAAACTGCCTTTTCCACACCGTTTGGTTTACACCAATTCGTCACCCTTCCGTTTGGGCTGTTTGGGGCGCCCACGATGTTTCAGCGGCTGATGGACAGAGTCCTCCGCCCTCACGCCACGTATGCGGCAGCATATTTAGATGACATCATCTATAGCAATGACTGGCAGCGGCACCTCGAACATCTGAGAGCCGTCCTCAGGTCGCTGAGGCGAGCGGGGCTCACAGCCAACCCAAAGAAGTGTGCGATTGGGCGGGTGGAAGTACGGTACCTGGGCTTCCACTTGGGCAACGGGCAGGTGCGTCCCCAAATTAATAAGACAGCAGCAATTGCGGCCTGCCCGAGGCCCAAGACCAAAAAGGGGGTGAGACAGTTCCTGGGGCTGGCTGGCTATTATCGTAGGTTTATACCTAATTATTCGGACGTCACCAGCCCGCTGACTGATCTCACTAAAAAGGGGGCACCAGATCCGGTCCAGTGGACGGAGCAGTGCCAGCAGGCTTTCTCAGAGGTAAAGGCTGCACTGTGTGGGGGGCCACTTCTACACTCCCCTGACTTTTCTCTCCCCTTTATGTTGCAGACCGATGCGTCGGACAGAGGGCTGGGGGCGGTTTTGTCCCAGGAGGTGGAGGGGGAGGACCGCCCTGTCCTGTATATCAGCAGGAAGCTGTCGGTGCATGAGGGGCGCTACAGCACCATAGAGAAAGAGTGTCTGGCCATCAAGTGGGCGGTTCTCGCCCTCCGGTACTACCTGCTGGGGCGCCCTTTCACCCTCTGTTCGGACCACGCGCCCCTCCAGTGGCTCCACCGCATGAAAGATGCCAACGCGCGGATCACCCGTTGGTATCTGGCGCTCCAACCCTTTAATTTCAAGGTGGTCCACAGGCCGGGGGCGCAGATGGTCGTGGCGGACTTCCTCTCCCGTCAAGGGGGGGGGAGTCAGCTGCAGGCCGGACAGCCGCCCGGCCTGAGTCGGGCGGTGGGGGTATGTGGCAGCGGGGGCGTGGTCAAGCGCCGGTCTGTGACAGGAGGGCGGAGTCAAGGAAGGTAAGTGGCAGAATCACGACACCTGAGAGCAATTAACCTGTGTTTGTGTGTCTTCCCAGTGACTGCGCCCTATATGAGGAGGGAGAGCGAGAGCGAAAGGAGCTCATCCCTGAACCAGACGCTGGTTGTGTGTGTGTCTGTGCAAGTGACGTGCTAAACTGAAAAGTGTGGCAATAAAGCCAGATTATAAAACCCGATCTCTGTCCTGCCGTCCTCTGTGCTCCACCCACACGTAGGGAGTTTTACACTAAGTTATGCTTTGTATCCCTTTAGGAGAGAAGGAGCTTTTTCCAAAACAGCTTTCATGAGCGTCATATTGTTCAGTCTTTTTCTATTTGTACTGTCAAACACAAACATTTAATGTGCTTACAGTGGCCTGTAGGTCACATGATGCAGCTCTTGGGCTTTTATTTATATCTTTGAGCATTAAATGGTCTGATGTTGGACTGAATTTGTTGGGATGCCCACTCCTGGGAAGATTGACAACTGTCTTGAAGGCTCTCCATTTGTAAACGATCCTTCTCGCTGAAGAATGGTGGATTTCAAATTGTCTGAAGACGGCCTTGTATCCCTTCCCAGATTGATGAGCTGCATCAGTTCCTTCTCTGAGGTCATGGCTGATGTCTTTTCTTTTTGGCATGAAGTAGACACACACTTGTGTACTCCAGAACACCAAACTATCAGAAATTCCACTTTTATAGAGGTAGTTCCACTTCTTAAGCATTAACTTATTCTCATGCATTTCATTGGTAACTCTCATAATGATTGCAAAAGTAGGAAGGGTGTACTTATATTTTTCTTACCTGGGTTCTGATTGTTGGTTTACTTTTTTGGGGAAAAGGTAACATTGAAATCTGTTGTGCATTTTGTGGTTATGTGTTTGTTGATTGAAGTTGGTGAGGACCACCCTCAAACTCAAACTTTAGTTGATGGCTTCTTTCTTGGAGGTGAACCTTTCAGTCCATGGTAATGTAAAACTCACTTGAACAGGGTTACAGCATCTTCCAGTTCATGGCAGGCCTGTGCCTTGGTTTGATCCTGGATCGATCCTGACTATCTGAACCACCTTCCTCTCAGCTGAGTGTAACAGTTTGAGTCTTCTTCCAGCAAAGTGGCTTGGCAAAGTGGCTACACCTCCCAATAACTTGTACTTACATACAATTCTTTGAACTGATGGTCTTAGAGTCCGCAGTTGTTTAGAAATGGCTCCAACAATTAATTTGTGAAAATCTATGGTCCTTTTTCTAACATTTGCACTGAGATCCTTCAACTTTCCCATTGTACTGTGTGTTGGTCAATCCAGTGAGTGCTGTTAAACAAACCCTTTTTATGTTGGCACTGAGAAGCTACCAGCTGTAGTCAATCAAGATAAAAAAAAAAAAGGAAGTTAAGAGGCCTTGGCTGTGGCAAATTAAGACATTTTGGAACTTTCAGCACCATTGAATTCATAATCTAAATAGATGTGCATATTTTTGACCCTGTATGTATAATTTTGACCTTGTGTTTATTTTAGAAAACCCGAAATAAATTAATTTGTGCATCAAATTCTTTTTTTAAGCTGTATGTTGTACAATTATTCTGCCACAGAAAAGACATTTATGTCCCTGTATGCAAACTTCTGACCTCAACTGTAAAATCATAGAATTGAGGGGACTTTCTTTTTTCCATGACTATTGGAAAATAATCAACAAAAAGGTGGTGGACATTTGTTACCACATGGTAATTGATGATTTTCCCATAATGGCACATACTGAAGTATTTTATTCCTTTTATACCACAGCAATTTGCCAACAATTACAACCTCACCTCAGAAAAAGTTGGAATGGGAAGTAGAAACTGAAATTAAAACTGAAAACAGTGTTTTGTAAACAATATTTGACATGTCTCGCACTCAGAAAAACAGCACATTATTGATGTTTTACCCCATGAATTTTATTTTTTAAAAATAAGCATTTGTTTCAATTTTGATTCTGACAATACATTTTTTTTAAAAAGAGTTAGGACAGGAAAGCATTTCCCATTTTATAATGTTGCCTTCCTTCTCACAGCACTTTAAGATGTTTAGATTAGATTAGATTAGATTAGATTAGATTAGATTAGATTAGATTAGATTAGATTAGATTAGATTAGATAAAACTTTATTGATCACTTTGGGAAGGTTCCCTCAGGGAAATTAAGATTCCAGCAGTATCATTACAGATAAACAGAGAAAAGAAATTGAGAACTTCTAGATAAATTAAAATAAATTAAGTATATACATATACAAATATAAAAAGAATAAGATATGGGGAAGAGAGGAAGGGGGAGAGAGAGGAGGGGGTAAAAGGGGGAGGGGGTAAAAGGGGGAGGGGGCAGCAGGAGAGATATTGCAATTTATATTGCACATTGTCCGGTATTGCTTATTGTTAGGCTAGGCTACTGCTCCTTCCCATCCTCTGTCCTCCTGTTACCCCTCCTCCCCCCCAGAGAGGAGTTGTACAGTCTGATGGCATGAGGGACAAAGGAGTTTTTAAGTCTGTTCATCCTGCACTTGGGAAGGAGCATTCTGTCACTGAACAGGCTCCTCTGGTTGCTGATGACGGTGTGCAGACGGTGACTGGCATCGTCCATGATGTTCAATAATTTGTCCATAGACCTCTTCTCTGCCACCGTCACCAGAGAGTCCAGCTTCATGCCAACCACAGAGCCAGCCGTTTAGGGACTGAAGACACCAAATGCTGAAGCATTTCAGGTGTTATTTTGTCCCATTCTTCCTGCAAACAGGTCTTAAGGTGTGCAACAGTACGGGGTCGTTGTTGTCATATTTTTCTTTTCAAAATTTGCCATACATTCTCTATTGGGGACAGAGGGGACACACCCTCTTCTTCCACAGCCATGCCTTTCTGCTGTGTCCATAATGTGGTTTTGCATTGTCTTGTCGAAATATCCTTGTAAATAATGTTGTCTTGAAGGCAGAATATGTTGCTCCAAAATCTCAATGTACTTTTCTGCATTAATGCTCAGTCACAGAAGTGTAAGTTACCTTTGCCAAGGGTACTGACATGATGCCATACCATGACACACCATAGCTTTTGGACTTATTGCTGGTAACAGTCTGGATGGTTCTTTTGACTTTAGTCCAGAGCACACGGCATCCATTTCTTCCAAAAAAGACCTGGACTACTGATTCGTCTGACCACAATATACATTTCCACTGTGTGATGGTCCATCCCAGATGCCTCCGAGCCCAGAGAAGTTGACGGTGCTTCTAGACACAGTTAACATAAGGCTTCCTTTTTGCTCAGTAAAGCTTTAACTGCCAATTACGGATGTAACTTTGTATTGTAGAGCTTGACAAAGGCTTGCCAAAGTAATCCTGAGCCCATGTGGTTCTATCAGCTATAGATGAATGACGGTTCTTGATGCAGTGTTGTCTGAGGGATCGGAGATCACTGGTGTTCAGATTAGGCTTGTACCCTTCCCCATTACACATCAAAATTCTTCCAGATTCCTTGAATTGTTAAATGATATGATGCACTGTAGAGGGTGATCTACTCTTGGTGATCCAAATCCCTTCCTATCTTTCTTTGAGGAACATTGTTTTTCAATATTTCAATAATCTTTTCATGCATTTGTTGACTAACTGGAGATCCTCATCAAATCCTTGCTCCTCTGTCATGCTCCGCTCCGGACATCCACTCCGGAGATTACGAATCTCTCACGCCAGCACCGATCTGAATTCGGAATGGGAATTCCTTCATGCCTGCATTCACTTCCTGGTTTTCTCTGCTGTTATAAAAATGCCAGACAGGAGCTTTGCCAGAATGTCTGGCTTTGCTTCTAGCTATTTCTGTGCCTCTGTTATGTTTCATGGTTGTTTGCTCAAGCTCATTTTTCTATTTCATGGTTTTTGCACTAAGGGTTTATTCTAGTTCATGGTTTTTTTGCACTAGAGTTTTTTTCTTGTTTTTGTTTTTTTGTCCTAGCATTTTTTGTCCTTGCCTGTTTTGTGTTTTTGTCGAGTTTTCTGTCTCTTGTTATCTGGATTCATTCATTCATTCATTCATTCATTCATTCATTATCTCTAGCCGCTTTATCCTTCTACAGGGTCACAGGCAAGCTGGAGCCTATCCCAGCTGACTATGGGCGAAAGGCGGGGTACACCCTGGACAAGTCGCCAGGTCATCACAGGGCTGACACGTAGACACAGACAACCATTCACACTCACACCTACGGTCAATTTAGAGTCACCAGTTAACCTAACCTGCATGTCTTTGGACTGTGGGGGAAACCGGAGCACCCGGAGGAAACCCACGCGGACACGGGGAGAACATGCAAACTCCGCACAGAAAGGCCCTCGCCGGCCCCGGGGCTCGAACCCAGGACCTTCTTGCTGTGAGGCGACAGCGCTAACCACTACACCACCGTGCCGCCCTGTTATCTGGATTATTTTTGCCATTTGTTTTTGTCCCATTTGTTTACCCTTGTGCCATGCCCTTTTCCCTTGATTAAATCTCTCTATTTCTTTGATTACTGTCTGTGTTCTGCTTGTGGATCCTTATCTCACCACACCTCCATGACCCCTAACATCCTCAAAGACTAGGCCTTTCTTGGACACTGATTTTGTACCAAATCATGATTACAATCATCTGTTTCAAATCAAATCATTACTTAATTGTTTGCCTTATTACTAGCCCTAAATTGCCTCCATCCCAACTTTTTTTGAAATGTGTTGCATGTATGAAACACAAGAATGGATGTATATTAACAAATGACATGAAGTTGACCAGACAAAACATGAAATATCTTGGGGTCATCCTGTCTGCGATGAAATATAAGTCAAAGTTAATTTAAAAATCATTGTTTTTCTTTGTTTATTTGCATTTTCCACACCATCACATTTTTTCTGGTTTGGGGTTGTATATATTTTTTTATTTATTAAAGAATGGCAAATTATGTATAGTTTTACTTATTAACTTGTTTATAACAAGCAGGGGCGATTTCTCAGAGACAACAAGGGAAGCCGAGCTTCCCCTAAAATTCTCTCCCCAAACTGCGGCATCTATGACGTTGAATTCTCATTAAAACAATAACTTGCATAACATAATATATGCCCAAGATTGTATTTACGTTCATAACTGTCCTGTAACTTATTTGAGTGATGTCTGACGAACTTGCAGTTCGCTACGAGAATCACCTTTGCTGCCAGGCTGTAACCAGCGTTGCCAGATACTGCTGACGTTTTCCAGCCAAAATATGTTCAAAACCCGCCAAAATGCACTTAAAACCGCCCAATCTAGCAACACTGGCTGTAACCTTTCTTATTTCAATGGGCTCTATGGCTGGCAGCCGGGTATCCGTTGCAGTCTATGAGAGGGCTCTGAACAGCCAATTTCGGCTAGTTGTTATTGGTTAAAATCGACAAAATCGTCACTTCCAGGGAAGCCGGGCTTCTCTGGGACTAACGAGACAGTGGGAGGGACAAGAAGCCGGGCTGATGAAGGATTATTGGAGGTAGTGTTTGAAAGACATGAGGAGGGCAGGCTCTGTACTTCGACGTTGGTGAGGAACACGGTAAGCGCATGATCAGTCAGTCCCTAGCGGATGTCGAGAAAGTGTAGTCGTGTGCCAAAGTGCTGTCCGAATTTCTTTTCATATAAACGTTTCTTCTCATTGATGTCTCTGTACATTACTCTGTAAATAAATGTAAATATTACTCGTTGTGCGCCGTTAACTTTCATCCATTCTATCAGTTTGATCATTTGTGAATTCACTCGTTTATTTCATTTGTAGTTCAATCTGGTTGTAGGCTAGCTTGAGCCTTATTGGGATCTGTAGTGCTAGCTGCTAACAGAAATTGGTGAAGTCTCTGGAAAGCACAACCAGCTAGTATGACAGGGTCACAGACCATTTTCTGGAAAAGGAGCGGAGGGCAGAATTTGTGTATAAATAGTGTTCATGTTCATGAATGTGAAGTGTGTATATTGTTCAGTAATGTTAAGAGAATGGTGGGCTCTGTGTTATAGGTTATACCTGGGTATAATATTCAAGGTTCTGTGTCTTGCATAGCCTACCTGGTTATGAATTTCCAGACTGTGTTGCAGAAGATGTTCAAGGATGTGTTGCACAGCTGGGTGTTGTGTTAAAGACTCTGTGTTGCATATCAGGGTATGATGTTCAAGGCTCTTCGTTGAATAGCCAGTGATTTTTGGATGTTTGATATTTTTGATTAAGGATATGAGGCACTAGCCTGGCAAGCCAGACTATAACATGAAATGTACAAGCAAAAATACTTTCTGCCACTAGGTAGGGTTGTCTAGTTCACTATGCTAATGGGGCACACCTTTCTATGCTTTGATATCCGGCCTACAGGTTTTACGATGAATGCGTAAAATGGGCTTCCCCTGTTTTAAAAACCAGCAGCCGCCACTGATAAGTTAATAACTGTCATCACTTATGCTTTAAAAGCTATAAACAGTCAGTTCAGCATAAGTTTTTCTTTTTACAATTAGAAAAAATGCAGCACTTTATGATACACATAAACAACAATAAGCAAACTCTTCTGTCTTGAAGGCTTTCCCCATGGCAGAAAACTTCAAGATTATTGATAGAGATGGTTACAGCATTATCCCCTAACTGTTACAGAGTGAGACTAGAGACTCCATAAATGTCAGTTTCACACCAGGAAACATGAACATGTTTCTTTGTTCAACAAAACAATTTTCAAAAATATGTAAATTATTACAGGTTTTTTTTTTAAAATTGTGCTGTTGCTACAGAAACTATAATGTATTAGAACGAGCGTGTTAATATAAACTTGTGATTTCTTTTGCAGCCTGCAATTCTGTTGCTAAACAAAATTAACCAATACCTTCTCACCAGTCAGAATTGAGAATGGAACAGCATTGTATTATAAATACATTTATGAAGAAGACTCACAAGTCAGTAAAATGCTTTGATGCCTGTAACAGGTAGAAATTAAATTATGTTGCATTCATCTACTGTATACAGTATATGAAATTGTATGTGTTTGATTTCAGCTCCTATGGGGTGAAGAAACCAGGGGCGATCTTACATATTTTCTAATAGGATCTGCGGTGGATGAAGGATTATTCACCGTCAACCCAAAGAATGGCTATGTCAGGATCCATGGCATCTTGGACAGAGAGAAAACCGCGACTTATGAAGTGAGTGTATCCTCTGCATAGCCGTGAGCAACATCACATTTTCTGTAATGATAGTGAAGGTGGTGATTTATTTGAATTATTCAAATGTTACGTATAAATATATTTATTAATTTATAGTAAGAATAATGCAGCACAGTGGTGCAGTGGTTAGCATGGCCATTTCACAGCTCCAGGGTCCATGATTTAATCCTGAGCTTGGATTACTGTCTGTGTGGAGTTTCACATGTTTTCCACATGTCCATGTTTCTTCCAGGATCTCAGGCTTCCTCACACTATTCAAAAACTTGCTCTTTGGTGGATTGGCTACTCTAAGCTTCCCATACATGTAAATAAGATATGTGCTACATGTATATTCACACCTTGTGCTCTCACCAGGATGAAGCAGTTACTGAAGATGAATGAATGAATGAATGAATGAATGAACTCATCAGCAGCTTAACATTAAAACAAATGAACATTTGTATTCACTATCAGAAACCTTTCATAGCAAAACCAAGGCAAAACAAATTTCTACAAATCTCTATATTATAGTATGTCTACTGTAAAGACAAAAAGTGTTGTTGTTTTTATTTATTTTATTTTGCTTGACTCTTTGGCAGGCAACTGTCTTGCATCAACTTGTCCACTATTCCAGGGCTTCTTGGACTTTTGCGGCCAGGGACCCATTTAAATGTATAAAACAAATAATCCAAGCACCTGTTCAAAGATTCAAAAATTCATATATTTTTTTAAATGAGGGCAACATTTTTAATATTCATCAAATATATATATATATATATATATATATATATATATATATATATATATATATATATCAGCTGGATAGTCTACTGTATATTTTTGTCTACTGTATTGATGTCTACTGTACTGATATATATATCAGCTGGATAGTACAGTGGTAATGCTCACTGACTACGACGTGGGAGATCGGGGTTCGAATCCCGGTCGGGGCAAAACATCATCCAGTAAGGGTCCTCCTCATGATATATCAGCCTACCTCAGGAATGAGTGATGACATAACTGATAGAAGTCATAACTGATAGAAGTCATACCGGCTCAGATGTCGCCCGGGCCAACAAGGTCTGCGTCAGTTGCTAGGGAACCAGGGCAAACTGATGAGAAATGGGCTACTGGAACAAGACAGAACAAGGACAGAAAATACGGATTTGCTGGAATGCTAAAGCAATCCCAGAGCGAGGGGATACATGCGAATGTGGGATGCTAAGCTGAGTTGCCAAGTACCTTCAGAAGATCTACTAGTAGATGTGAATGCTGCTCTGAAGACAATCTCCACAAGAACCATCAAGCTGATACACAGTACAGCAACATCATGGAGATGCTTGGACACAAGGTGGACATAACAAATAGGAACAGATATCCACCATGGAAGAGATTAGAGGCCAAGATAAAGGCAGCAAGGAGAGAAGTTAGCCAGCTAGCTGAACTACAGAAAGGGAACATGGTGAATAAAGGGGCACCCAGGAAGTACAACTCACTCTCCATATGAGGCACTCGAAACTGCCAAACAGCTCTGGCCGGCCAGGAGAATAAACAAGCCAAGGTGTACTCTCAGTGGCAGGGGAACAACAACCGGTCAGACCCACCAAGAGCTGAGGTGGAAAGACATATGGGAAAGATTGATGCCCACTGATGCCCTGATAGTTAGTGGACCTAAGAGCTGACCACAGCAACCTCCCAGAACAAGAACCAGTAACCATCTCAATGGCAGACGTCCAAGAAAGAGTGTCAAAGATGAAGAGCTGGACAGCACCAGGCCCCGATATGATCCATACGTACTGGCTGAAGAAGCTAACTGTACTCCATGAATGCCTAGCAGCACAGATGAACCAGCTGCTGAGGGATGGGACCCACCCAGAATGGCTAACCCAAGGCAGGACAGTCCTAATCATGAAGGACCCCCAGAAGGGACCCATCCCATCCAACTACCGGCCAATTACCTGTCTCTGCACAACATGGAAGGCCCTGTCAGGCATCATTACGGCAAAAATGAGTAAGCATGTGGCTCAATACATGAGCGAGGCACAGAAAGGAATTGGCAGTAACACCAGAGGAGCCAAGCACCAGCTTGGTTGATAGAACAGTCGCCCGAGACTGTAAGAAGAGACAGACCAACCTGTGCACTGCCTGGATTGACTATAAGAAAGCCTACGACTCAATGCCACACACATGGATACTGGAATGTCTGGAACTGTATAAGATCAACAGGAACCTAAGGACCTTCATCCAGAACTCAATGGAAATGTGGAAGACAACCCTAGAGGCCAACTCAAAACCCACTGCCCAAGTCAACATCAAGTGCGGCATATACCAAGGAGATGCACTATCACCACTGCTGTTCTGCATAGGCCTGAACCCCCTCAGTCAGATCATCAAGAAGAGCGGCTATGGGTACCGATTCCGTAGTGGGGCAACAATCAGCCACCTGCTCTACATGGATGACATCAAGCTGTATGCCAGGAATGAGCGAGAAATAGACTCGCTGATCCACACCACCTGGATCTACAGCGATGACATAGGGATGTCATTCGGATTGGACAAGTGTGGCCGGATGGTCTCAAAGAGAGGCAAGATGATCCGGACTGAGGGGATTGACCTACCAGAGGGCAACATAGGTGATATCCAAGACAGCTACAAGTACCTTGGCATCCCACAGGCTAATGGAAACCATGAAGAGGCCACAAGGAAGTCAACCACAGCCAAATACCTCCAGAGAGTAAGGCAGGTCCTGAAAAGTCAGCTGAATGGTAAGAACAAGGTCCGAGCAATCAACATGTACGCACTACCAGTCATCAGATACCCCGCTGGTATCATAAACTGGCCAAAGGAGGAGACAGAAGCCACAGATATCAAGACTAGAAAGCTCCTCACCATGCATGGAGGGTTCCACCCCAAGTCCAGCACCCTGAGACTATACACTAAGCGGAAAGAGGGAGGCCGAGGGCTAGTCAGCATCAAGACCACGGTCCAGGATGAAACATCGAAAATCCGAGAATACATCAGAAAGATGGCCCCAAAGGATGAACTGATAAGTGAATGTCTCAGGCAGCAGAATCCTGATGAGAGAGCAGAGGAGGAGGAGGAACAGACAACCTGGAAGGACAAACCCATACATGGCATGTACCACCGTCAGATAGAGGAAGTGGCTGATATCAAGAAATCCTACCAGTGGCTGGATAATGCAGGACTGACAGACAGCACAGAGGCACTCATCATGGCAGCACAAGAACAGGCCATAAGCACAAGAGCCATAGAGGCCAGGATCTACCAGAGTAGATCAGACCCAAGATGCAGACTGTGCAAAGAAGCCCCTGAAACAGTCCAGCACATAGTAGCAGGGTGTAAGATGCTAGCTGGATCAGCGTACATGGAGAGGCACAACCAAGTGGCTGGGATAGTATACAGGAACATCTGCAACCAGTATGGAATAGAAGTACCCAAGTCCCAATGGGCCATACCACAGAAAGTGGCTGAGAACAACAGGGCCAAGGTTCTGTGGGACTTCAGCTTCCAGACTGACAAACAGATCCTGGCTAACCAACCAGACATAGTGGTGGTGGACAAAAAGCAGAAGAGGGTGGTGGTGATAGATGTGGCGATCCCAGCTGACGCCAACATCAGGAAGAAGGAACATGAGAAACTTGAGAAGTATCAAGGGTTGAAAGAGCAGCTGGAACAGATGTGGAAGGTCAAGGGTTGCGTGGTCCCTGTGGTAGTGGGGGCACTTGGGGCAGTAACCCCCAAACTGGGAGAGTGGCTCCAGCAAATCCCAGGAACAACATCTGAAGCCTCAGTCCAGAAGAGCGCAGTCCTAGGAACATCGAAGATACTGCGCAGAACCCTCAAACTCCCAGGCCTCTGGTAGAGGACCCGAGTTTGAGGATGACATGGATACCCCCCCACCCCCACCCACCCCCACCCCCCCGCCGGGGGTGAGAAGGAGAGATTTTTTATATATATATATATATATATATATATATATATATATATATATATATATGAGTGATTCCACGCTTATAGGTACTGAAATGGGGACATGAATTTATTTTTAAAAATTCACCTAAAACCATTTCTTTTTTTACCATCAGGTCACAAAACATGTAATCTTTAATGAATGATATGTTAAAAGATAACTTTAATTTTCTGAGATGTAATAAAAACATATTTATATGCCAAAGTCAAGCCTATGAGTTCCAAAATGATCTGTTACATTACTTCTGTTACGATTGTCCATCTCGCGTCTGTTACAAATTAATTACAATCTAGCTATATACCATGTTAATCTTATTGAAAGAATGCGTATGTTTATTCTACTACACATGTTTATTAATTATATTTGCTAAAACATCACCTTCCTATGTTTCAAAAAGTAATTCTACATTGTTAAAATTGAGAATATATATGTCCACAACACTTCTGTTACGTTCTGACTTTGGCATATAAATATGTTTTTATTACATCTCAGAAAATTAAAGTTATCTTTTAACATATCATTCATTAAAGATTACATGTTTTGTGACCTGATGGTAAAAAAAAGAAATGGTTTTAGGTGAATTTTTAAAAATAAGTTCATGTCCCCATTTCAGTACCCATAAGCGTGGAATCACTCATATATATATGTAGTGGTTAGCGCTGTCGCCTCACAGCAAGAAGGTCCGGGTTCGAGCCCCGTGGCCAGCGAGGGCCTTTCTGTGTGGAGTTTGCATGTTCTCCCCGTGTCCGCATGGGTTTCCTCCGGGTGCTCCGGTTTCCCCCACAGTCCAAAGACATGCAGGTTAGGTTAACCGGTGACTCTAAATTGACCGTAGGTGTGAATGGTTGTCTGTGTCTATGTATCAGCCCTGTGATGACCTGGCGACTTGCCCAGGGTGTACCCCGCCTTTCGCCCGTAGTCAGCTGGGATAGGCTCCAGCTTGCCTGCGACCCTGTAGAAGGATAAAGCGGCTAGAGATAATGAGATGTGTGTGTGTGTGTGTGTGTGTGTGTGTGTGTGTGTGTGTGTGTGTGTGTGTGTGCGCACTGCCTAAAAGCAGAACTCCTGATGAATTTTAACACTTGACCACTGGACAATGAAATTTGTATCTTTATTTACATAAGATAGTTGGCTTTTTATCCCGCAGTTATTTTTTATTTGCTTTTTAAAAGATAACATGGGATTATTTACTAACACATTTTACATGTTTATGAGATACATACGATCAGGTACCCTGTGGTGGCACACTTATGTCGTTCATATGCATGTACGGATGTCATATGGTCCCAAAAGCCATCAAAAATCAGGTTGATGCATTCCCATATTCTCTGAAGTATGGAGGTTCTGCTTTGCGCATGGGGAGTTCCACTATGATGATGATGATGATTTAATAATAATTTGTTTCCAACCAAACTTAAGTAGTCTATAATTATTTAAGAAAAGCATGTGTGACCATAATGATGTGTCTGTGGTGCAAGTTGAACAGAAGGAGGACTCTGGGCTTCTTTTCTTTTTTGCATTCAATCTCCATTTGCACAGTGATTTACTACAACCAGAAATGTCACTTCTGCAACAGTGAATACATGCGCAAATTAATACAGCTGAACGGAACATATTCTATTAGCAGAAACTTCTTTCTGCCATTTTGCCAAGAAAAAAAAATATGCAGGAGGAGGGAAGATACTGAGAGCCTGAAGGAAACCCACACTGACACAGGCAGAACACACAGACAGGATTCTGAACTCAGAATCAAAACAGACCCTGTAGCTGTAATGTGGGAATCATACTATCACGCCACCTGCTTGAAAAAGATACTGCAATGCACTTCAAAAGTTAAGGATGAGGATGTGCACCAGATGTTTTTAGCTTCACTGTTGATGGCTGGTCCTTAAAAATGATTAAACATCCCATTCGTACAAACCATGAATGCAACTAAGCTGTGCATGACTACTGTAAGTGTATATACATATACCTAAGGTAGAATTTTATGTGGTGCACTTGTGGCAAAATTTTAAATTTGGTCATGTCACCCATCCATTATCCATAACCACTTATCCTATGCAGGGTCGCAGGCAAGCTGGAGCCTATCCCAGCTGACTATGGGTGAGAGGTGGGGTACACCCTGGACAAGTCACCAGGTCATCACAGGGCTGACACTTAGCCCATGTTTACATTAGACCGTATCAGCGGATCATCAGATTAACGTTTTTAAAACGATTAGTGTGCACACAGCAACACCAATACACGATGTGCGTGCACACAACAATACCAATACACGGATACGCTCGGCTCCGCAGGCATCCTGCGCTCCAAATCACTCCGCCCTGAACAGCGAGTGCCCTCTGGAGGGTGCGCACTCCGGCCCTGAGCAGCTCACAGAGCGCGTGAGTGAAGCACACTAGCAGTGTTTTCGGGACTGAGCCGCTGTGTGTGTGATCCCAGTGCAGATCACTTACCACTTGCAAGTGGAAGGATGGCAAGCCTAAAGACAATCATAACTACACAATGGGCAGTATTTGCATCAGTATTTGCAGTATTTTCATACTTTTATACTCTTTAATGAAAGGTGATACAAGGCGGAAGTCCGCGCCGTTTTTCAGCAGTCGCGTCACATGACCAACGCCAGCGAATCAGGAAGGTGGATATCACAGTGACGTTGTCCAATGAGACGCCAGCTAGAGCTCAGCACAGCATATCCGCGTATCTCAATGTTTACACAGCACCGGAGCAGACACGATCTGGATTGAATACGTGGACGCTGGCGGATTCCCGTTTCCCAGCGTTTCCAGGCGGTTTAATGTAAATGGACAGTGCATCCGCGAAGAAAACGAGACAGATACGGTCTAATGTAAACGTAGCCATAGAGACATACAGCCATTCACAGTCACATTCACACCTACGGTCAATTTAGAGTCACCAGTTAACCTAACCTGCATGTCTTTGAACTGTGGGGGAAACTGGAGCACCCAGAGGAAACCCACACAGACACGGGGAGAACATGCAAACTCCACACAGAAAGGCCCCTGTCGGCCACTGGGCTCGGACCCAGAACCTTCTTGCTTGAGGTGACAGTGCTAACCATGACACCAACGTGCCACCCCTTGGTCATTTTAGATTTGGTCAAATTCGTTGAAGTATAATTGAAATAAATTAATTTGTTCAACTGAACCAAACTACTACAGAATGAATAATGCTCACTAAACCCTAATTTACATATATAGGACTTTTTTCCTCACCCTAATTTGCATGATTTCCACAGTTAGTCTTTAGAAATCACCTGCAACACATGTCTGACAAAGGCCTGAATGTCTTGCATTATACAGTATTAGAATTTGCTCAAAATATAAACTGAATATGTGTTGATTGAAGCACTATTTCGACAGATACTGAAACATCTGGATCACATGCTGTATAGAATGCTATGTTCAGTACCTGCAAAAATTCCAACAACTCTTAAGCATTTACATGATTTTTTTTTTTTTTTTTTTTGTGTGTGTGTGTGTGTTGTTGTTTTTTTTTCATTTAGCTCAAAGGGAGAGTGAAGCTACCAGATGGTAAATTCACTGAAAATGACCTCAATTTGGAAATCATAGTTGAAGACCAGAATGACTCGGACCCTTCTTTTAATATTTCGTTCACTGGTTCTGTTGATGAGCTCAGTGACAAAGGTACATGGACTTTTTTTTAATTTTATTATAATGTGGGTTTTCTTGTTTCCCTATAACAGTCCATCTGATAGTATTTTACTCCATAGCAACTTGCCAACATTTCTTTTTTATTCAACATGTCATAGTTTTAAACATTTTATATTTACATTTAAGGTTGTGGAATATCCACAAGACATCCTGTTCCTGAACTGTGTGCATTATAAAAGCTATAAACATCAACCTTCCCTTATCAGCCTATTTTATTTTCTCTTTTGAAATAAATAACACAAAAAATGCAGATGTCATTTACAAAAAAAAAAACCCTGAATGTTTTTCCAGGATTAGCAAACTTCCTGACTTTTACAAAGCACTGACACTGGAAACTCCTGCCTTAAATGTTTTGGGGCGTTACGACCAGGGGTTAAATTGGGCCGGGGCTGTCCGGGGCTGAGCCCCGGCACATAAGCTCGGAGCGGATGGCATATGATCACGCACACATCAAAAGCAACAAACCCTTTTCACGATTTTCAGTTCTGAATAATTAAATATCGTTTTATTAATCAATAAACCCATGACTTTTATGAGATAGATCATAGTTTTCCTGATAACAAGACGACCTGTCAAAGCTATTTAGAACAGAACTTGCGATCAGAGATTCTGGTTTCTGGAACACTGCGTGGGTTGCCAATTCCGCTTTTTATAAGCGACTTTGGGGTTTCTTTTTTTGTGAGCTCGCTTTAAAAAAAAATCAGAAGTCGTGGTTTGCGGGTTTTTGGGCTTGTGTTTCAGCGTTGTGACTTGTTTATAATTTTCTCCGTACACCGTCTCCCCTTTTACCTGCATACGATCCTAATCCATCAGAGGTGCTTGAACGAACTGTCTGTGCATTTGGCGAGTTCAATTTCCATAGTCCCCAGTTATCGACAGAAATTAGCCAGGGGGAAGGGGGAGATGTTTTTTGCTTTTTGACTTTTGCTGCATTCAAATG
The DNA here is from genome assembly GCF_027579695.1 of Neoarius graeffei. NCBI lineage: Eukaryota > Metazoa > Chordata > Actinopteri > Siluriformes > Ariidae > Neoarius > Neoarius graeffei. The sequence continues at coordinate 103,891,525 of NC_083569.1, forward strand.
ATTGTGCTTCTATTTTGCTGCTATAATATGCTCATCTTATGTATGTTCTAGACAATACAAAAAGGACCACATGCCAAATAAATAATTGAATACATAATAATAACAATAATAATAAATGCTTCCAATGTTATAGTGTTGTTTGTATTTGGTTGCATTCACTGCATGAATATATTTGATTGACAATTTGACTGACAGTGTTTTGGCATATTTAACATTTATCCTCCAAAATAAATCAACTGTTTTGGTTTAAGATTGTGCAAGCCTTCAAATTTTCTCACTGAACATTTCTCCTTCACATTTTTCACCTGTAGGCATGTGACAAGATTTAACATGATATTGCTCAACCTACCTCTGTAAAGTCAGCTAACAACTTATTAAAATGCACCAGAATTCAGCAAATAACATGTATGATAATAAAAAACTTCTGGGGGAGGACCCCCAGACCCCCCACTAATCATTTCCTTCAAACCAATGTACAACAACCTGTACAATCTGTTACATTGACCAACCAATCTACATTCAAACTGCCATAATGTGTAGGGGGGCACTACAAGACACGCATAGGCCTACAACACACAGATAAGGTGTATATCTCTGTGCAATATGATATGGTTATCAAATTAGAGGGTTATTTTCCAAAAAGTATATTGGGGCAGGGCGGCGGGGGCAGGGGCGGGTACGAGGCAGAGCCCCCCCACATAACCAATCCCAATTTAACCCCTGGTTATGACCCTGGTGCCAGGGGTCATGTGTGTGGGTGCGTGTGGGTGTCTCTCTCTCTCCCTTCCTCAGGTAGGCGCCCCTTCCTCCTACACGCAGCTGTTCCCACTCACCTCGTTGAGGGGCCATGTTAAAAGTGAGAGGGAGATGCCTCTCGAGGGAGTGTGTGAGCCGGTGGGCTGTGACGGTGACAGTTGGGAGAGAGAGAGAGTTGTGAGCTGCATCTAGAGAGAGTGTTCTGCTCCTTTCAGAAGAAAGGAGCATGCGTAATCCCTGACCTGTTTGGTTGTGGTTCATTTGTTGTAGTTTTGGTGAGAAAACCTGGCTCTTGTGTTTGTTTTTCCTTTGTTTGGAGACCAGTGACTTTAGTTTTTTTTTTTCTATTTTGCGAATAAAAACGGTTTCCGTTTCGGCCCTGAGTCCACCTCCTTGTCCTCTTTTTCCTCCTGGGTCTTTTTGGTTTATCTCTGTTGCTTTCCCCCATTCCCTATTTGCCATGGGGAATGTAACAAGTGGGGGCTCGTCCGGGAGCTCTCCATCGAAGGAGTGGGTTTTGGTGGTGGATCACCGGCGTGTGTGTGTGGTTTTTGACAGTCTCCCTGGTTGAGATAGGTGACTGTCCAGCTAGGCTGATTTCAGTCTTTCCATCAGGCACTCGTTTATTATTTTGCCTTTTTTGTTTTTGGAGTAATCCTGGGTGGGGATATACTTCCCTGGCGGGGATAGGCGTTCGGGGCTCCGGCCGCCAAGGGGTAGCCTTTAAAGTCGCCTCGAGCCCAGCACACTCCGAGAAGATTGAGGTAAGTGAAGTTTTGGTTAGGTAGGAACCGGGGGTGAGCTGTTAGCCGGTGGGTCTGTTTTGTGTAGTGGGTTAGTTGTGCTCTTTTGTTTTGTGGCTGTAGCACTACTGTTAGCCGTGGGCTAGGTTGGCTGTGGGGGCTGGTTAGCCATGGCGACATTTGATGTAGCGACATTTGCGGCTGGTCCTACGTGGGGTCAGTTGGAGGAGTGTAGGAAACAGGACCTATTCGAAATCGCCAGGCACTATGGTGTCTCCGTCCCATTTTCTCTCCGTAAGTGTGACCTGAAGGCTGCGGTTGCGGAGGCTCTAGTGGCTAAGGGGGTGCTTAGCCCGGCGCCCGGGGAATTCCCAAGTGGTATCAGGGAGACAAATGTTGCGGTGAGCCACCCCTCTTCTCCTTTGGAGGAGCCGGCTGAGGCCCAGCTGACTGGGTTGACTCCTCACTCCTGTGTGCTGGGGGAAAAGAAGCCAGTCACTCTGCTGCAATTTGACCCCTTTTCAGTCGAGTCCTCCCCTGGTTCAAAGATTGACGCTCGGCTGAAGATTCGCCTCGCTCGCCTCCAGCTGGAGAAGGAGGAGCGTGAGAGGGAATTCCAACTTCGGAGGGAGTTGGAATTGAGGAAACTGGAGGCAGATACGGCAATTAAAATGAGGCAGTTGGAACTGCAGACAGGGTCAAGGGTGGTGACCAAGTCGCTGCCGTCTCTGACTGGAGGGGGCTTCGATGTGGGTAAAAACATTCCCCTGGTCCCGGTGTTCTGCGAGGCTGAGGTTGAGACCTATTTTAGTGCATTCGAGTGAATCGCTGTAGCATTAAGCTGGCCACAGGAGGTGTGGGCAGTTTTGCTACAGTGCAAGCTAAGTGGTAAAGCCCAAGAAGCTTGTGCATCGCTCTCGGTTACTGATAGCCTAGAATATGATAAACTTAAAGGAGCTGTCCTGCGGGCATATGAGCTGGTGCCAGAGGCGTACCACCAGTGCTTCAGGGGGCTCAGGAAAAACCATAGCCAAACTTATGCCGACTTTGCCTGGGAAAAGGGCGTGTTGTTTGACAGGTGGTGTGCGGCATGTAAGGTTGGGGATGTAGCCTCCTTGCGGGAACTGGTGCTGGTGGAAGAGTTCAAGAACTGTGTCTCTGACTGAATTGTTACATACTTAAATGAGCGAAAGGTGTCAACACTGCAGCAGGCTGCAATGCTGGCAGATGAGTTCTCACTGACGCACAAAACCAACTTCGACCAGCATGACCCCTTTTCCACCCGCACCTTTTCCCGCAAGGCTGTTGACTCGCCGGTGGGTCCAGCTCCCCGTGCCAGTCCACCTGCTCAGGGCCCAAGAGGGGGAAAGCTCTGCTTTTATTGCCTCAAGCCGGGCCACCTGGTCGCTGACTGTGAGGCACTGAAACGGAGGCAGCAGGGGGCTGCACCGAAACCACCAAAAGGAGTGGGTCTGATTAAAACGGTGGCCTCGTCTCCGATCAGTCAGTGTCCTGCCATACCCGAGTCAGATGAATGTTTTAAACCGTTCATTTCTCATGGGTTTGTGTCACTCACGGGTAGAGTGGAGGATCAGCATCCGGTTACCATCCTCCGTGACACTGGTGGTTCCCAGTCGTTTATACTATCCAGCGTTTTACCTTTGAATAAAGAGTCTGCCTGTGATGTGAGTGCTGTGGTTAGGGGGATTGGGATGAGTTTTGTGCCTGCGCCCCTCCACCGCTTCTATGTGCAATCACAGTTAGTGACTGGTTTCTTTTCGGTGGCTGCTTGCACCTCTTTCCCTATAGAAGGTGTTCAATTCATTATGGGGAATGACCTGGCGGGTGGGAAAGTTTACCCTCCTCCAGAAGTCGTGAGTGTCCCTATCTCTGTTCATGAGCCTGATGTCTTAGCTGAAAAACACCCAGATGTGTTCGGCATCAGTGTTTTGACCAGAGCTCAGGCCTGTAAGCAAGGTAAAGAAGTTAACCTGTCTGACTCTCTGTTCGTTACCACCCTGTTTGAGGACAAGCTGCCCCCTTCTGTTGAGTTGACAGAAGTAGTGGAGACGGTCACCGCTCCTGATGTCACCCTGCCACTAAATCGGGATGCCCTTATAAAAGCCCAGAAGGCTGACCCCTCTCTGGAAAAGTGTTTTGCTGCTGTTGGTGATGGTAATCACGGAAATAAAAGAAAATCATTGTACTTACTGGATGATGGCTTGTTGGTGCGGAGGTGGGTTCCTCGACCGGGAGGGGTGGATGAGGACTGGGGGTCGGTCCATCAAATAGTGATTCCGGAGGGTTGTAGGCAGCATGTGTTGTCGTTGGCCCATGAGCATCTGTGGTCTGGTCACCTGGGGGTGACTAAGACATATGATCGGGTCCTAAAACATTTCTTTTGACACGGAATGAAAGCGGACGTAGCCCGCTTTTGCCGAATGTGTCACACATGCCAGATAACTGGTAAACCAAATCAAAAGGTTCCTCCAGCCCCGCTGTGTCCCATTCCCGCTGTTGGCGCGCCGTTCGAGCATGTTATTGTAGACTGTGTGGGTCCCCTACCAAAAACTAAATCCGGTAACCAGTTCCTATTGATGGTGATGTGCGTCACGACTCGTTTTCCTGAAGCCATTCCCCTTCGGAAAATTACTGCATCGGTGGTGAGTAAAGCCCTCCTAAAGTTCTTCACCACTTTTGGCCTCCCACATATCATGCAGATGGATCAAGGCACGAATTTTATGTCAAAAGCATTCCAACAGGCCCTGCAGTCCCTGGGGATTTCCCATTCCATAAGTAGCGCTTACCACCCAGAGTCACAGGGTGCGCTGGAGCAATGGCACCAAACCCTGAAATCGATGTTGCAGAAATATTGCTACGAATCAGGGAAAGATTGGGATGAGGGGCTGCCGTTTATGCTCTTTGCTATCCGTGATGCTAAGCAGGAGTCACTTGGGTTTAGTCCGTCTGAGCTGGTGTTTGGCCACAATATACGTGGCCCCTTAAAAGTGTTACAGGACCAGTTCATGACCAGTTCCCCTCCTGAAACCAATGTTTTAGATTTTGTGTCACAGTGTAGAGCCCGATTACATAGCGCCACTTTGCTGGCGAGGGAAGCCCTCTCTGCTTCCCAGGGGGATATGAAGAGGTGGTATGACCTTAAGGCGGTGGTGCGCCAATTCCACCCTGGTGATCAAGTGATTGTGTTGCTGCCCGTGCCTGGTTCTGCTCTCACCGCCCGGTTTCTGGGTCCGTATGTGATAGACAAAAGGGCATCAGACACGGATTATATCATCCGCACCCCTGAACGTAGACGTAAAACACGACTGTGTCATGTAAACATGTTGAAACCTTATTTCCCCAGAGACCCGTCTCAGGTGTGGGGCAGCGCTGGGCAGCCGGCTTCCCTGGTGTGTGCTGAGGTACCAGCGGATGACAGACTCAATGTCCCCTCTGGTGGCCAACAGAGTGGTACATTAACAAATTCTGAGTTTCTGTCGGATGCTGACTCCCGTCTTTCTTACCTCCCGGCCGAACAGCAATATGAAATTCTAAGCTTGTTTCAGTCCTTTCCCACCTTGCTCGGGGATGTGCCGTCTCGTACCAAGGTATTGCAGCATGATATTGATGTGGGGGGTGCTGCCCCTATTAAGCAACATGCCTATCGATGCTCAGTAGATAAGCGTCAGCTAATGAAGGCTGAGGTGGAGTACCTGGTGGAAAATGGTTTAGCTAAGCCTAGTTGCAACCCCTGGAGTTCCCCGTGTTTGTTAGTGCCAAAAACTGATGGAATGCCCTGTTTCTGTACCGATTTTAGGAGGGTAAATGCGGTCACGGTGTCAGACAGTTTCCCTTTGCCCCGTATTGATGACTGCATGGACAGCATTGGTCCAGCCACTTACATCATCAAGTTAGATCTCTTAAAAGGGTACTGGCAGGTCCCGCTAACACTCCGAGCATCTGACATCTCGGCTTTTGTGACCCCCGACCACTTCATGCAGTACACAGTCATGGCATTTGGGTTAAAGAATGCGCCCGCTACTTGGTGCATTAAGCGCCAGCGCTTAATGCACCAAGTGTTGGGAGATGTTCCACAGTGTAATGTGTATCTCGATGATGTGGTGGTGTACTCTAGTAAGTGGTCAAGCCACCTGTCCACCTTGAGGACAGTGTTTCAGCGGCTGGCAGATGCGAATCTAACTCTCAATCTTGCCAAATGTGAATTTTGCAAGGCTACTGTCACCTATCTGGGTAAACAGGTGGGGCAGGGGCAGGTCCAACCGGTGGAGGCTAAAATCACGGCTGTGGTAGCCTACCCAGTTCCCACCACCAGGCATGAGCTGCGCCGTTTTTTGGGCATGACAGGCTATTATCTGTGCTTCTGTAAAAATTTCTCTGTTGTAGTCGCCCCTCTTACTACTCTGTGTGGCCCGAACGTCCCTTTTGTGTGGACCAGAGAGTGTCAGCATGCTTTCGAAGCTGCTAAATCTCTCTTGTGTAGTGCCCCTGTACTTGTTGCACCTAACTTCTCTCTTCCCTTCCAGCTAGAAGTCGACGCTAGTGCATCCGGGGCCAGTGCTGTGTTGCTCCAGAGTGGTGGTAGTGGGGTTCCTCACCCAGTGTGTTTCTTCTCTGCAAAATTCAAACCCCATCAGCTGAACTACTCCACCATTGAGAAGGAAACCCTAGCCATGTTACTCACTTTGCAGCACTTCGAGGTCTATGTAGGCTCAAGTACACTCCCAGTGACCATGTACACTGACCATAATCCCCTCGTGTTTCTGGCCCAGATGTACAACCATAACCAACGGCTGATGCGTTGGTCTTTGTTGGTGCAGGGGTACAACATTGAGATTAAACACAAAAAAGGGGTTGATAATGTAGTAGCTGACACTCTCTCCCGTGGGTGAGGTAAGAGATTGAAAACTGTAAACCGGTGTTCCCTACCACTTTCCTAAACAAACTGGGGTTTGTTTTTTATGGGTGGCGGTGTTACGACCCTGGTGCCAGGGGTCATATGTGTGGGGTGCGTGTGGGTGTCTCTCTCTCTCTCCCTCCCTCCCTCAGGTAGACGCCCCTTCCTCCTATACGCAGCTGTTCCCACTCACCTCGTTGAGGGGCCATGTTAAAAGTGAGAGGGAGATGCATCTCGAGGGAGTGTGTGAGCCAGTGGGCTGTGGCGGTGACAGTTGGGAGAGAGAGACTTGTGAGCTGCATCTAGAGAGAGTGTTCTGCTCCTTTCAGGGGAAAGGAGCATGCGTAATCCCTGTCCTGTTTGGTTGTGATTCGTTTGTTGTAGTTTTGGTGAGAAAACCTGGCTCTTGTGTTTGTTTTTCCTTTGTTTGGAGACCAGTGACTTTAGTTGTTTTTTTTCTATTTTGCGAATAAAAATGGTTTCCGTTTCGGCCCTGAGTCCACCTCCTTGTCCTCTTTTTCCTCCTGGGTCTTTTTGGTTTATCTCTGTTGCTTTCCCCCATCCCCTATTTGCCACGGAGAATGTAACATGGGTTTTTTTTTTAATCCTCACAGAAAACTTCACCGGGGGGGCACGGTGGTGTAGTGGTTAGCGCTGTCGCCTCACAGCAAGAAGGTCCAGGTTCGAGCCCCGTGGCCAGCGAGGGCCTTTCTGTGTGGAGTTTGCATGTTCTCCCCGTGTCCGCGTGGGTTTCCTCCAGGTGCTCCGGTTTCCCCCACAGTCCAAAGACATGCAGGTTAGGTTAACTGGTGACTCTAAATTGACCGTAGGTGTGAATGCGAATGTGAATGGTTGTCTGTGTCTATGTGTCGGCCCTGTGATGACCTGGCGACTTGTCCAGGGTGTACCCCGCCTTTCACCCATAGTCAGCTGGGATAGGCTCCAGCTTGCCTGCGACCCTGTAGAACAGGATAAAGCGGCTAGAGATAATGAGATGAGATGAGATGAGATAAATAAAATAAATGTAGTTAAAGTTATTGCACTTCATAAAAATAGCAAAGAACATTTTAGCAACCCATGCGTGTATTAAGTGTCCTGACAGCTTTAATATAATACTGTGAATTCCAGGTGCACTCCTGTCAGAGCTGCTGTTCTGGAAAATTAATGAACACTTTCTGGCCAATCAGAATCAAGAAATTAATTGTGTTTTGCTGTATTTTAATGTACAATCAGCACAATTAATAATAATAAGTGGATTCATTAATGGCCATATCTGTGATGTCTCAGGAAAATATTTTGATTTAATGTGTCACAATATCAATTTTGCAATATCATATTTGACATTCTGATTTTCGTTGGGAAAAGGGGAATATGGTCCATAATGAATGTATCTCATATGGTTCTGTTTCATTGTGAATAGTCTTTGTCCTAGACACTTCTGTAATTACAGTCACAGCCTATGATAAAGACGAGCCAGACACACTGAATTCAAAAATTGCATACAGGATTATTCAGCAGGAGCCGGCGAGAGAGTCAATGTTCAAAATTGAGCGATCGTCTGGTGAAATCAAAGTCAAAATGAACACTCTGGACAGAGAGGTGAGCACCTCAGTCATAAAAAGTAGACATCACAATCACTATTGTAAGTTCATCAACAGCCTTTTTGAAAGTGAGCAATTCCAGGAAGAGAACCCTGTCAAAGACATTAAATATTAGACAATATTTAGTTAGAGAATATTAGAATCTGAGCTTCATACAATCTGAGCTTTATTATCCAAGGCTTTCTTATGCAGTGTCAGAATTATTGACATCCTTGGTAAAGATGGGTAAAAAAAAAATGTCTCTGTGGTTAATTAACTTAATCTCATATCAACAATATGAGGGAAATGTAACCTTGAACCTTTGCAGTAATTTCATTCGAAGAAAAAAAAAACGAGTTTTTTTTAACAAATCCATGCACATTACATTTACTGCCCCTCCACCCCACCCCCAAATTTAGTACTTTGTGCAACACCCCCACCCCCACAACAAAATAATAGCACTGAGTCTCCTCCTATAAAGCACAATGATATTGGAGAAGACAGAGTGAGGAATCTTATACACTGGTCAGTACAGAATCTCTTGACATCCTCCATGGACCTGGTGGTTCTTGTGCTTTCTTCTCTTCAGCTCATACCACAGGTTTCACTGGGGTTTAGATTAGGGGATTGGAATTACTGTGTCAAAAGCTTGATTCAGCAGTCACTGGAACAAGTTTGTGTGGACTCAGAAGGTGAACAATGTTTGGATCATTGTCATGCTAGAAGGTTCAACCATTGAACCATGACCCAGGTCTTGACAGAGGCAGCCAGATTTATATTTCAACATTTCATGACTCATATGAGTCCAACTGCATTAACAATTAGGATTAGGTTCTTTTCTGTACAACCATTTTTCATTTTTTATTTCAAGCAAACTTTTGTCTCATCTGACCACAAGACCTTGTTCCAGTAGTGAACTCCTGGTATATATTTTTATAAGTGTATTAATGTAGTTTGGATTTCGGGGTAGTTAAAAAGGGGTGGGAAATTAAAAAAAGTATTGTACTTCTTCCCACTCCTTTTTCGAACAATGTGCGGTGTATTGTAATGTATTAGCTCTTTATATTATTTTATTTATTCTTTTTTTGTCACTTTTTTCATTTTCTTTCTTTTGTATGTATAAATAGTTACATACATTTTTATACATGTTCGAAATAAATAAATTCATTCATTCATTCATTCATTCATTCATTCATTCAACTCCAGGCATATACATCTATAACCTGAGCTGTAGTTTGTAGTTCTTCTGGTACGTCTTCCAAATAGGTTTATTTTTGCATGGAGGCGGCGTCTAATTGAGGGTTGGACAATTAGTGACCGCAGAAAAGGACCATCTTCTGGACATTACTGTTTGCTTGTATTTTTTTTTAATAAAATGAAATTTCTTCAGCTCAACATCATTCACACTCCAAACTTTGAGAGATTTTCTAATTATTGTGTTTACACTTGGCACTAAAAATACCCAATGTGCATTAGTCAAATATGTCACACAACCACTGAAAATACTTTAGACAATCTTTAAACTATAGTAACTTTAAAATGATGCAATCTGCTGGAGTAGTCTGTGCTCTCTCCTAAATGGGCTGTAATCCTTAATTTATGTTACCAGGGTGTTTTCATGGTATTCAAACTGGGGAATCCTACCTCATGGCAATATGAGACATTCTCCTGAGCTAATGCAAGACAGAATTCAAAACAATAATTTTTTAGATTGTTAATATTTATGGGTCAAGATTATTTTCAACTTTTTCTTACACAGACACAAGACACGTACAAACTGATAATCACAGGCACAGACATGGACGGACACTATACTGATCCCCAAAACAAACCACTGACAGGAACAGGGACTGTGACCATCAGCATACTTGATGTCAACGATAACATCCCCATATTAGAGGACGGCTCTGTGAGTGTTTTTTTCCTCTGGATTTTTTTTCTTATAATGAATAGCTAATGTTAATTGTCTCAGAATTATATAAATCTCTATTAAAATTAATTAGTTTATATTGATCTTATTCAAATGGCTTAATGGTGATTGCTAGCTTGGTTAAAATATGCTGTTACATACATGGCATTTGAGTGAAAGTTTGATATGTTGCTATATAGTGTACGCTTGTGCCATAATGTTGAAATTCAGTGTATAGAAGGTGCTGCAAATATCTTGCATACAACTGTTTTTCCTCCTGTGGGACTGGGATGCAAACAGCACCAATCAAACTCTGCAATCAGGCTCTCAAAACAGAACGCAAAATATCCGACTCATGGCTGAATGCTTCTTCTCACCATGTGTGTGTGATGTTTGCAGTATGAGGGGACTGTGGAGGAGAATAGAATAAATACGAAAGGGGAAATGGAAGTCTGAATTAAGGCCACAGACAAGGATAAGATTCACACGGAAAACTGGGAGGCTGTGTACACCATCATTTCTGGAAATGAGGCTGGTTACTTCAATATCAGCACAGACCCCAAAACTAACGAGGACATCCTAACAGTCAAGAAGGTAAGATAGATAATTTACACAGGTGACACAACAGATGAAAACATTGAACATCATGGAAAGCTTTATTTCACATGAAAGTCCACCGTGAATCTGACTCTGGACATAGTGGAGGTCTTTATTGTGTACATTTGAATAAATTAAATGTCTATTTATTAGTCTAAATAAATCGTCTACAATATCACTGGCTGAAACTGAAAATAATCACATTTTTTGCACAAGCCAAATGTTTTGTGATTTCCACTACAATTGATGAACAGAGTATTGGTCAGGTTATCTTGGATGTTTTGCAGTCATGGAACCTCTTTCAAGATAATCAAAACACGGGCGATTGCTCTAAGACAATGAGGGAGGCTCAGCCTCCTCTAAAAATGACAAACATCCTGTAGGATGAACTGCACTACGCTTATGTTATAGCCCACCTTATAACATTGCTATTTCAGATTCAGAATCATAGAAATATATGTGCTCAACCCAACTACAGTGCGAAATCATTCCGTTATAACTTTCCCCAGTTTGCCTAATGTGCGCGTGAGTTTTTCCCCCTCGTGACAGCGCGATGCAGCCCAGCCTCAGTGGATTGGGAGCTATGTGCTTGTCAATCTCAAAATGCAAGACGATTATTGGACAAATACTGCGAAAATGCCCGCCCACGGAGTCTCACGGACTCCCAGCCTCAGTGGACTTCAACAGCATTTGGGAGCTCTGCGCTTTTCAATCTCAAAATGCAAGACGGTTATTGGACAAATACTGCGAAAATGCCCACCCACGGACTCCCAGCCTCACATGGGAGGGACATGGAAGTTTCCGCGAGGAGACTGGTGATTGGTGAAAGCAGCCGGATATTTTCTTTGATTGACAGCTCGTTTCAACTATAGACAGGCAGCGGTACAGTGTTGCCAGATTGGGCAGTTTTAAGTGCATTTTGGCGGGTTTTGAACATATTTTGGGCTGGATAACGTCAGCAGTATCTGGCAACATCAGTTCAGTCCCATGCGGATTCACAAGTGCTGTGGTGTAAGAGATCAGCTTACATTTTGATTTCATTCATTACATACGGTTTCTACCAGCTTTTTTAGTTTGTATATATTTTCATTGTAAATAAAGTGTAAATATAGTGTTGTCAAGTTTGCTATCTTAGTTCCAGAAATTTCGTTTATTTGAGTGACTGAACTTGAACTTGAGGGGGCTAGTCAGCTAGCAAGAAAGCTGCGCACGGATGCCAAGCATTGCTGATTTAATTTCAGCGAAGCCATTTGCCAGTCTTCCTTTCGAGGAAAAAAATTAAAATTAAAGAGCAGGGTAGACCAACGCCTCAAATTGACTTGGTGAAAAAGGTAGGGAATAATACTCGTTACTTTCAGCTCTCCTGGTATGAGAAAGTGAATTGGCTAACAGCAAGTGACCCACATCAACAACAGTAAATAGGCTACTTTAGTAATATGTCCTGGATGGACCAAAAATATAGAATCTATTTAAAATGTTTATGCTGAGTATATTATATTGGAATATATGTTTTTCTGGATATGAAACACAGCTACAATTTGGAAAACATTTTTAAACAAAAACACAGCCGAGGTCAATTTTTAAACAACATGCCACAATTTTAAAATATAAAATGTTAAAATATAAACACACACCCCCAACACCACCATCATGTATATTGGACAGTAGGCTAATGTGCCAAAAGAACCTGTTATTTCACAGTTTGTGACGCTGCCAACAATCAGCCAGATCAGAGGCAAGAGTATGGGCAAAACTGATGTGTTTTTTCTTTTAAAATCTGGAAATATCATAACCGACCAGCCTCCCCTGTTTGAAAGACTACCAGCCGCCACTGAATCAAAATATAATAAAATCTGTTGATAGACTTCTTTATTGAACATGTTCCAAATATTAGGCTCATTATTTACAATTATGTGTTGCCTCTTTTTTTCTATTTATCAAACTTAATCCAGATAATTCAGCATTAAATATATTCAAATGACCCTTAAAAGAGGTTAATAATGAACAATTCAGTAATAAATATAAATAATTCAAGAATTGTGGGTTGAGAGTTCCACCACTGTCACTAAATTTCAAAAAACAAAGAAATTACAACTCCCTTGGCTCTTCCTCATGGACTCCATTTTAAAAACCATGGGTCTAGTCCTGGGGGTGGCATGGTGGTGCAGTGGTTAGCACGGTCACCTCACAGCAAGAAGGTTCTGGGTTTGAGCCCAGTGGCCGACAGGGGTCTTTCTGTGTGGAGTTTGCATGTTCTCCCCGTGTCTGTGTGGGTTTTCTTCAGGTGCTCCAGTTTCCCCCATAGTCCAAAGACATGCAGGTTAGGTTAATTTGTGACTCTAAATTGGCCGTAGGGGTGTGTGTGAATGGTTGTTTGTCTCAATGTGTCAGCCCTGCGATGACTTGATTTGTCCAGGGTGTACCCCGCCTCTCACCCATAGTCAGCTGGGATAGGCTCCAGCTTGCCCGTGGCCCTGCACAGGATGTGTTTACAGATAATGGATGGATGGGTCTTGTCCTTTTCATATTGTTGTGATTTGGTATGAATTAGCACAAACCTCCAATATTTTTGTTGATTTGCAGTTTTTGCATGCTCATGGACAGTAAAATGTAATCTTTGCCTTCATGACCTAAATTTTAGCCTGCATTATCATCACTTCCTGTGATATTAATATTACCCAAAAACTGTATATTAGAAGCAAAATGGAAGAAGCAGACAACTGTGATGAAACTGTTTTGTTAACTTGTAGTTAATTTAAGTTATTGTAGTCAATGAAGAGGCTTGGTATTCCATCCATTACATTTACTTCGGAACTTAACAGGAGCAGATACAAAAAAAAACCCACATGTATGCAGTGCGTAGGCTTAACAACAACATCCAGTCTCTTCTTCTCTTACTTCCTCCCCAAATCTCATTACCATCGTGCACCATCTAGTGGCACAGAACACAACATATTCCCCTCTTACTTAAGAATTGAACATCCATGTTAATCAGGCTATATACGTAATAACCTCAGGTAACACATACACAAGTAAATGCATGACATTTCTAAAGAGTATACCAGTAATTTATAAACTAGAAATAAATGTATCTCTGCATTAAACTTAAGCATAAATCAACAAAAAGTATCTCTTCAATTAGGCAGTAAATTTCAACATTAACTGTAAAGGATATTTATTCAACAAAGTCCTCCAGCCAGCATGGTGGTCGTCTCATGCGAGCTGGCACCTCCATGGCTGGAACTGGATGTTCGTGAGGAGCAGCTGGTTCAACTGCAGCTGGCTCTTCAGGCAGGTCAGTCACAGGAAAGTCTGTATGAACCGGCCTTGCAGGAGCACTGGACATTGTTAAACGAGAGGCGTGCCACTTCTTCCCGTCCTGTAGCAGGTAAGTCGCAGGACCGACCTTTCTTTGAATCCGCATTGGCTCGGTGAACCTTGGGTGTGCTTTTGGTACCTGCATTGGTTTCCGAACATGCACGCTCTCTCCCTCTTTGAAAGTAGGAGAGCGCGCACCTCATCTGGCGTCCATGTAAGTTTTCATCTTTTCCTGTTGAGCTGTAACTCTCTGACAGGGCAGCAGTATCCTTTGAAGACGCTAGTGGCAGAACGTTGAGGCGAGTGCGCATGTTCCTCCCGAAGAATAATTCAAATGGAGACATCCCAGTTGTAGAATGGGAAGTAGAGCGATAGACTTGAAGGAAGTCATTGACAGTCTTTTTCCAGGGCTTCTTCTCTAGGATGGCAGATTGAATGCAGCTTTTAAGCACTCAGTGGAAACGCTCAATAGCGCCATTTGCAGCAGGGTGGTAAACAGATGTGCATATGTGCTGTATGTCTCTGGATTTCAGAAATTCTGCAAGCTCAGCAGATGTGAATTGAGTTCCATTATCTGTCACTATGCTACAAGGATTTCCAAATCTGCTGAAGACTGATGTGAGGAAGGTTATGACATTGTCAGACGTAATAGAGGCAGTGAAAGCCACCTCTGGCCATTTACTGTGGTAATCAGTCAAGGTGATCGCATACCTGCAGTCCCATGGAGCAACTTCCATCGGCCCGACTATGTCCATAGCTAACTTTTCCCATGGCTGAGATGGAAACGGCACCGGCTGTAGTGGGGCAGCTGCAGGTGTAGCAGTTTTGTTGCATGACTGGCACAACTGGCATCCCTTGACTTATCTGTTAACTTGCTCATCCATGCTCGGCCACCAGTATAAGTCACGTAGTCTCTGTTTTGTCCTAATTATTCCTTGGTGACCCTTGTGTGCCAAACTGACTAAAGTGTTGCGTAGGGAGAGTGGAGCAACAAGACGAGTGCCTCTGAACACGTAGTCATTTTGCACACTGAACTTGTCTCGCAAGTGAAAGTAAGGGCGAACAGTGTCAGGAAGCATAGAGGAAGAGCGTGGCCAGCCTTTTTCAATTTGTGAGTGCAGGGCAGCAAGTTCAGGGCAAGCAGCAGATACAGACGCAAAGTCAGTGGGTGACATGGCTGTCATTGTAGTAGACAGCATTGCAACGAACTCTGGCTCGGAGTCCATGCAGCCATCCGCAACGGCAGGGAGCGGTATGCGTGACAAACAGTCTGCAGTGCTGTTTTGAGAGCCAGATCTGTAGATCACGTCATAGGTAAAGCAAAGTAGACGCGCAGCCCATCGCGCAATTCTCATGCCTGCGTGGTCAGTTCCCTTTGAAGTCAGCAGGGTGGTCAGTGCTTGATGGTCTGTACGCAAGGTGAACTTCCGCCCCCAGAGTTAAGTTCTCCACTTTTCCACGGCCCAGACGCAGCTCAGAGCTTAATTTTCTATCATCGAATACTTGCGTTCAGCAGATGACAATGTTCTCGAGGCAAAGGCAACAACACGCTCTGTCTGGCCATGCATCTGGGTGAGGACAGTACCTAATCCATAGTTGGACGCATCAGTTGACACTATGGTAGGCAAGTCAGGATCGAATAAAGCAAGAGCTGGACTGTCTGTCAGCAACTGTTTGGCAGTCTCGAAGCTGTGCTGAGCCTCTTTGGTCCAGGTGAACTCTATCCTGACGGATGCAAGCGCGCAGTGGTTCAACAACTGTGGAGAAGTTTGGAATTAATTTGTTATACCAGGATAACAGTCCCAGGAAGGATCGCAGTGTTGGAGCATCAGAAGGAGGGGGTGCGTTCATGATTGTGGAGAGATGGTCGTCAGTTGGTTGGATGCCTTGGGGTGTAACTGTGTGTCCAAGGAAGCGCAAAGTGGATTTATTAAACTGACATTTGTCTCTGTTCAGCTGTAGACCTGCCTCCTGTAAGCGCTGTAGGACAGAGGCAAGAGTGGCATCATGATCAGCTCGTGTTTTCCCCCATAATATGATATCATCCAAATAATTAGCTACATTGGGCGAGCCTTGTAGTATGGTAGCCAGCATCTTTTGGAATGCAGAAGGGGCTGAGGCTAAACCATATGGAACTCGACAAAATCTGAACAACCCTTCGTGCATGATGAAAGCAGTCAGATCACGGCTCTCTTCATGTAAGGGCAGTTGGAAGTATGCGGCTTCTAAATCTATCATAGAAAAGACAGTTGCATCCTTGAGACGTGACAGCAGCTCATCAATGTGTGGAAGGGGGTAACTATCCGTAACAACAGCCTTATTCGGCTCTCGTAAGTCGACGCACATTCGAATACCTCCCAATTTTTCTGGATGACCACAATGGAGGACACCCACGATGAGGCATCGATTTTCTCTATTATCCCTTCTTTGAGGAGTCTGTCTATCTCCTTACTCACCATGTCTCTGACGGAGAGTGGCAAGTGACGCAGTTTCTGTTTCACAGGGGTAACTGTACTCGAGACCTTCACTTTGTGCATGAACTGTTTTGCGCAGCCATAGCCCGATGGCAGTGGTGGTGTGGTGGACAGATCCATCACAGGAGCAGTTGCAGTAGGCCTGTGTACTTCCTGTATTGTAGAGCCATTGATACACAGTTCAAGTCCTCTGATGAGATCCATGCCAAGAAGTGCAGTCCCTGATTCAACAACAAACAGCTGAGTAGAGCAGGAGGCATCATTATGTGACACAAGGACAGGTAGGCATCCCAGCACAGGAATTGGAGATTGTGAATAAGTAACTAGATTGGCAGTAGGGGGTTGCAGTGTATCATGACTAAATTTAGCATTGTACAGTGATTTTGGTATAATGGAAACTGAGGAGCCTGAGTCCACAATGAACTCGACAGAGGCAGTGGCAGACGACGTCTTAACTTTGGCAGTGCACTGAATTCTGCCAGCTGGGACAGCATCATTCAGGTACAGTATCTGAATTTCAGGTAAGTCAACTACATCAACGTGATGTGTCTGCTTCTGTGCAGAGCGACAAAACACGTGAGAAATGTCCAGTCTTTTGGCAATTGTTGCATTTGGCTGTGGCAGCAGGGCAGGACTTGTGGTTTGCCATGTGTTTATCAGAGCCACAGTGGTAGCATGAATGTGAAGACGGAGAGGCAGCAACATGTCCTGCATTGGAAGCAGCAGGCTGTTTCTTAGGGCGAGGGTGGCGCGGACGATTCTTGCCCTCTGTGGATTTAGTATGCACAGCGTTGACTGGGGCCACGGCAGATATTGACTTTGCCTGCGTCAAGGTAGCTTCAATTTGTGTAGCAAGGGTAACTGCTCTTTCCAACGTTAAGTTGGTTTCTAGTAGCAAACGTTCTCGTATACGCTGACTAGCAATGTGTTCCACCAATTGGTCACGTAACATTTCATCCTCTGTTTCCAAACCCACATGTAGTAGCTAAGTCTCTTAGCGCGGCAAGATATTGTAGAATACTTTCATCTTGGGGCGGCACGGTGGTGTAGTGGTTAGCGCTGTCGCCTCACAGCAAGAAGGTCCTGGGTTCGAGCCCCGGGGCCGGCGAGGGCCTTTCTGTGTGGAGTTTGCATGTTCTCCCCGTGTCCGCGTGGGTTTCCTCCGGGTGCTCTGGTTTCCCCCACAGTCCAAAGACATGCAGGTTAGGTTAACTGGACTGTAAATTGACCGTAGGTGTGAATGTGAGTATGAATGGTTGTCTGTGTCTATGTGTCAGCCCTGTGATGACCTGGCGACTTGTCCAGGGTGTACCCTGCCTTTCGCCCGTAGTCAGCTGGGATAGGCTCCAGCTTGCCTGTGACCCTGTAGAAGGATAAAGCGGCTAGAGATAATGAGATGAGATGAGACTTTCATCTTGAGCTTGAATTCTCTTTCTAAATGCATGTCTTTCAGCAACAGTATTTCTCTTTGGGTTAAAGTGTGCTTCCAATGCCCTAAGGGCTTCGTCCATTGTCATACCTGGATTAGGCAGTGTGTAAAATAGTCTCTGGCCCTCAACTCCAAGACTATGCAGCGAAAGTGCCTTTTTCCTCCCCTCTGGCCATTTATCCCCCGTCGCATCGACGACAAGTAGGTAGTTCTGGAACATTTTCTTCCATGTGACGAGCGGAATTGGCGGTTCACCGGGGCACGGCAGGAAAGGTGGAGGAAACGGCGCCGATGTAAAAGCCATCATCTTACAGTAAACAGCAAAAGCAACCTCGTCGCCAATTTATTATGTTTTCTTGTAGTTAATTTAAGTTATTGTAGTCAATGAAGAGGCTTGGTATTCCGTCCATTACGTTTACTTCGGAACTTAGCGGGAGCAGATACAAAAAAACCACATGTATGCAGCGCGTAGGCTTAGCAACAACATCCGGTCTCCTCTTCTCTTACTTCCCGCCCAAATCTCATTACCATCGTGCGCCATCTAGTGGCACAGAACACAACATGTTTGAGAGAGGATTTTTGATGTCTAATAGATGATGCCAGTCCCCTTTTAGGCCGTAAGGTGAACCCCGTTTTCGTTTCATCTCGCTCCGACGTCTCCGAACTACGAAATATTTATTTTAAAACTAAGAATGATTACTAGAAAGTGTGGCGAAAAAAGTTCTCACCTTATAATCCTGTCAATTCCTCACACCGAGCGATCGTGTGGCGAAGTATTTTCCTCTAAAAATGACGTGTCGGGACATCACGTGACCGGTCTGGACCAATCGCGTTGCCAATTTTTGACCACAGATCAGCTGACAGCTTGCGTAATTACAGTCACATTAGTAGAAAAAGTCTCCAAAACACCCTCCAAAGTGGGTGAAATGTCTTCTAAGTCCTAAATAGTGCTTTAAATACATCACTAAGACAATATTGCATATATGTGGTATATTGAAGTGTTTATATTATTATTAGAATAAAAATAATTTTTATTATCACCATTATTATAGTACAAAATATGGTGTAATGGTCTATGACTAGGACCATTCATGTATTCATTCTCTTAGGTTATTAACTATAAAGTACTGATCAACCATAAAACAATTTGCTTGAAAAACAGACCTACAATGTTACACAGGCAGTAATGGAATAGAGTATTGACTCGTCATTGTGGGCTATACACACCATGGATTAGGCATAAAATGGCATATATAATATATAGGCAATGCGTGTGATTTCAGATCAAGATTTAAGAAATTGTGCAGGAAGGAGAAGAGTCCATAGGAATAATAATACACAATAATAATAATAATAATAATAATAATAATAATAATAATAATAATAATACAACCTATATATAATATTGCAGTTCTATTGCTCAGTTCAGAGGCACAATGGCAGGGATTCAAGTATTCACTACCTATGCAGCGGCACAGTAGAGGTAGGTAAACGCACTAGGCAGCACTATGCACCTGCAGCAGCGGCAACAAAGAAGATGCAAGACTGAGTCATCATACATCACACAACAGAACTATGTGGCAAATTGCAAACTTTAATAGAAAATGTAAACAACAAAACAGTGATATATACACATTACAAATGCAAATTTATATATACAAAAAAAAAAATATATATATATATATATATAAAAGTCCTGTGGCACGGTGCAAAAAGGCAGGGGTCAGCATCCAGGCAATGACCTAGGTGTCAGTGACAGAGAAAGAGAGAGGGGGGGAAGACACACACACACAGTGCTGTGACGAATGCCGCTTTTCCACTACAAACGCGGCTGAGCCGTGCCGTGCCGAGTCGAGCTGAGTCGGGCTGAGCGGGGCTGTTGGAGTTGCATTTCGACTACAACCGCGCTGAACCGCGCTGAACCGTGCTGGCTGGAAGTGGGTGGACACATTGGGTGGAGTTAGCGAAAGTGGGTGGACGTCACGTGATGTCGTTAAGCAGCGCAAACAGTGACATCAGTGACAGTGGCGGAACAAGTCAGAGCCGGGCCGGGGGCGGGGCAAATGACCGGGCCCTTTATTAAAGCTTATCATAACATCATTTTAGGCTACAAAATGTCCGCAACTGCGGTGTTTACCAATTTCAACACTACCGGGTGCAACTATGTTATTTAGTACATCAAGTCCTTCAAACGAACATGTAACTCAGAAACAAAAAACATTAGGATACTGTACATGGCTCATAATAAAACATCAATAGCCTATACTGCACACATTATTTGAAGGGCATACGAATGAGCGCTCAGAGGTTGCAACGGTGACAGGAAGAGTCAGAAATAAAAGGAGGGCGGTGCAAACCTCACTGAATGCAC
This sequence comes from Neoarius graeffei, assembly GCF_027579695.1. Classification (NCBI taxonomy): domain Eukaryota; kingdom Metazoa; phylum Chordata; class Actinopteri; order Siluriformes; family Ariidae; genus Neoarius; species Neoarius graeffei. Next base: position 103,911,617 of record NC_083569.1, read on the forward strand.
TGTGTTTACCAATTTCAACACTACGGGGTGCAACTATGTTATTTTGTACATTAAGTCCTTCAAACGAACATGTAACTCAGAAACAAAAAAACATTAGGCGACATACTGTACATGGCTCATAATAAAACATCAATAGCCTACTGCGCGCATTATTTGAAGGGCATACGACGAGCCTTGCGCTCCGCGAACTCGTGCACGATGCTCTGTATGTCACTGATTCAGTGATCTTTTAAGCGGTAGTCTCACGACCCGGAGAGTAAACAATAAACATGGAGGACATGGAGTCGTTAGTGTTGCTGGTCTTGGTGCTGTGGCTTGTTGTCACCGACAACGCGGACAGATACTGGCAAGAGCGTATAGATGAGGCGAGGCGCATAAGGCTTCAGAAATTCTCGTAATTCGTAATTATTCTTCTTCCGGGTTTACGGTGTTTACAGATCCCAGCGCGCTCGCGGGGCGTGTGTGGGCGTGTGAGGACACTCCTCCTCACCAATCAGTGCACAGGGGAGTGTCTGCTCACGCCCCCAACCTCACTCGGCACGGCTTGGCTCGCTTCAGCCCCACTCCAAAACGGTGCGAGTTTTAGGGGCTAAGCAGGGCTGAAACGAGCTGAGTCGTGCTGGTTTTTGGTAGTCGAAACGCGAGCCATGTCGGGCTGAAGCGAGCTGAAGTGAGCTGAAAAAGGGTAGTGGAAAAGGGCCATAATTGTCTTCACATTGAACAGTAGCAAGTAGCATTCTATGGTCATGTATGAGAAGTTAGTACATGGCTTACTTGTCCTTCTCTTGTCTAGCAGGCTCATTCAGAAATCTGGTGTACTGCTGGTAGCAGCTCTTGTGGTACTGCACCTCCAGAGCCACACAGTCTTTGTCCTTAATGTGTACCAGAATACTGTGGTCATCTTTAGTCTCAGCAGCAGTCTGCAACTTGCCTTGCCAGACAGAAAGACATGCTTATTACCACATAGGAATTTAAGTTTGCCAGTAGCATATTCACATAAAGGCACACATATGTTACATGCATACAAACATTGAAACATAACATCCATGCATGCAAACACACTTGCAGAGGGAGATAGCACTGTAGATAGTCATCAGTGATAGTGACCCTTTGTGTGTGGGGGGGCAGGGGGGTTGGTGGGTTGATCAGTGATTGTGACCCTTTGTGTGAGTGAGTGTGTGTGTGTGGGGGGGCTGGGTGGGTTTGCTTACCTGCTGTTAAGGTCTCAGCTTTTGAAAGAGCTTCCCTTTGTCGTTTGCCTCCCTTTAAGACGAATTTGAGGGTTTTTTTACATATAATGCACAGGGCAGGAAGGACGGGACCTGAGCTGGACATAGGCAGTGCTGACCTGGATCTAAGACTCTTAGTGCTGCCCGATGTTGAGGGGCCAGCTTCGGGGGGGAGGCAGCTTCGGGGGGTCTTGCGGCGTCTTGAGTTTCATCTCCCCCTTCTTTCTCGCGCACCATACGCTTTCCCGCTCGTTCAATAGCAAGTTTGTCCGTAAACCTGCGGTAACATGCAGGGTGGAAGGCAGCATCCTCTGGGATCTTGTCAAACTCTAAATCTAAAGTGTTTGTAGTTTTCGGCTACTCTCCTGTTCTCACCGCTCAACTGCAGCCACTGTCGGATACTGTCCTGGTATGTATTCCACCGTTTGAAGGTAAATTCCTGGGTCACTCCGTGCTTCACAGAAGCTATATGCATATAGCACTGCTTACGTGCAAGAAGTTTTCTCCTTTTTGCCGTTATTTCCAAACTTTCCTCTCCTCCACTGCTGCTAGACGAGGCTGTGGCGGCTGCCATGTTGGTCTCTTGTTTACGAAATGGGGCTACGTCATGGGTGTTTATGGGATACGTCAGCAACCGTGGAACCTGTTCTGCAGCGAAATCTTATTCCGCAGTGCCAAAATATCATTCCGCGCCTATGACATTAGTTCGCTTTTTCAAGCCTTCGTGCGAAAAATTGACAGCATTACAAGGTGAGAACTTTTTGATGACATCATTTCATAATACGTCCATTTTTAAGAGTTGGATATTATGTAGTTCGGAGACGTCGGAGCGGAATCTTGTTTCTGAAAGACTTTTCAGGGTTCACCTTACGGCCTATTTTCCCCATCAATCTCATCCCTGTGCTTTTTTTTTTTTAATCCCTGGTGCTCATCGAACGTACTTAGAAAATTCTGCATCACTACCTTAAAAAATAATTTCATCATAATTTTTTGTTTTAGAATGTCGACTTTTTAGTCTAGGACCTGGCTTAGACATGTATGCACATGATTTAGGAGAGGATAACTCAACTGTTATTAGCTAATTTGACCCCAAGGAATAACTTGGGATGTGTGCCAAAATTGCTATCTGGGGAGAACAGCCTGAAAATTACCAATCCAAGATGGCTGCTGGTATTACGGTATTATTATTGTGTTACTCTTCATGTTCTTGACCCTGGTTTATGTGACACATAAACAGTAATAATGTGATGTTAAAAGTTGTATTGTTGGCTGTTAAACATTTAGGCTCTCAAGATATTGCTGCCTACTAAAGTAATAAGTTTTGTTTTGTATTTTTCACTTTAAATTAACATTCCATTGATCATAATAGTATGATTCAAAATACAATTTCTTTATATTAATCAAATGCTTGCTTTCTTATACTCTCCTAAATTTTATGCATAGGTCTCCCAATTCCATGATTTCATATGTAGTGGAAGTTCATTATGTCTGACTGTTTAAGAATTTTTAAGTTCGTTTCTTAGACAAGGATTTTAAGATCGTTACCTTGTTGACAGTTTCAGCGTGAATCTTCCGCCTTCCTCAGAACTGTCACCAGATGTCAGGTGGTGACGTGCCTTATCAGCTGATGTTACGTTACGGAGGCGTAACATCAGCTGATAAGGCACGTCACCACCTGACATCTGGTGACAGTTCTAAGGAAGGCGGCAGATTCACGCTAAAACTGTCAACAAGGTAACAATCTTAAAATCCTTGTCTTATGGCCCTTTTCCACTACCCTTTTTCAGCTCACTTCAGCTCGCTTCAGCTCACTTCAGCCCGACACGGCTCGCGTTTCGACTACCAAAAACCAGCACGACTCAGCTCGTTTCAGCCCTGCTTAGCCCCTAAAACTCACACCGTTTTGGAGTGGGGCTGAAGCGAGCCAAAGCGAGCCGAGTGAGGCTGGGGGCGTGAGCAGACACTCCCCTGTGCACTGATTGGTGAGGAGGAGTGTCCTCACATGCCCACACACGCCCCGCGAGCGCGCTGGGATCTGTAAACACCGCAAACCCAGAAGGAGAAGAATTACGAATTACGAGAATTTCTGAAGCCTTATGCGCCTCGCCTCATCTATACGCTCTTGCCAGTATCTGTCCGCGTTGTCGGTGACAACAAGCCACAGCACCAAGACCAGCAACACTAACGACTCCATGTCCTCCATGTTTATTGTTTACTATTCGGGTCGTGAGACTACCGCTTAAAAGCTCACTGATGTCACTGTTTGCGCTGCTTAACGACATCACCTGACGTCCACCCACTTTCGCTAACTCCACCCAATGTGTCCACCCACTTCCAGCCAGCACGGTTCAGCGCGGTTGTAGTCGAAATGCAACTCCAACAGCCCCGCTCAGCCCAACTCAGCACGGCACGGCTCAGCCCAACTCAGCCGCATTTGTAGTGGAAAAGCGGCATAAGAAACGAACTTAAAAATCCATGATTTCATGTTTGAGGTAGAATTATTGTTTTTCTAATGTTTTCTGTGCAACTGCAATTTTGGCCATTTTTTTTTTACTTTACACCTTGCCCTTGACCATAGCTTGTTCCCTTTTCCTTCAATCATGAAAATGATGCCATTAATGGACTCCCCATACCCAAAAACCAATAAAATGAGGTATTGCACATACTTCTGTGGTGAGTAGTTCAAAAATTGATATTTTCAATATGGCTACTGGCAACCATCTTGGATTGGTAATTTTGGGGCCTGTTCGCCCCAGATAGCAATTTTGGCACACATCCCAAGTTGTTCCTTGGGTTCAAATTAGCTTAGAACAGTTGAGTTATCCTCTCCTAAATTATGTGCATACATTCTAACCAAGGTCCTCTTCTATTTGCAATTTTGTGCAACACCTACACTTAAAACTTTAATGATGTGTGGAAACATTATGTACAAAGAATAAGACCAGAGAAATATATCAAAAGGTATACACATAGGAGTGATGTTGGTCATATTTCATAAAAATAAAAATCCTTGAATTCTCACGACCTGCTTATTAGCATACTTTAAACTGTAACAGCCCGAATTATGACTAAACTTAATAATCATACTGTCAACCAAAACCTATAACATTTATTTACTTTCTACTCTTTCTCCATAAACCCTTATTATTTTATTCTCTGATTTCTTTTTAATTATCTATTAAAGGATCTGAACTATGAAGAGTTGAAAGAGATCGATCTGGAAGTGGTGGTTGACAACAAGGCGCCTTATCACAAGTCAGTGGTGATTGGTGAGCGCAGAAAATACCCCATTAAGATCAGAGTGCTAAATGTGCCTGAAGCCCCTCAGTTCATCCCCGTTGTCAAAACTGTCTCCATCTCTGAAGACAGCACCACCATTGACCTGAATAAGGTCATCACCATCTTCACAGCCAATGACACTGATGCACAATCAATGGCCACTAATATCAGGTGAGAAATATGAACTAAAATTCCAGATGTGAAAGTGTTTCAAATATCAAAATGGAGATTTTTTTTTTATCTAAGCTACCATAAGCATTGTTAAACATTCGCATATACTTTACTGATCTCCAATAGAACTGAAGTGAGTGTGTGAATTTATTGTTGAAAATTTAAAGACCTAATTTCCTTGTGGGAACAAGGTCGATTTATTTATGGACAGTGGTGGTTCAATGGTTAAAGGCTCTGGGTTACTAATCAGTAGTTCTGTATTTTACATTACTGTCCCGTAATGTACTTTGTGTGAGAAATAAAGTCTTCTTCTCTTTAACACGACATGTTTACGTAGTCACTTGTCTCAATTCTGGGTGTGGCCAGAAAAATCGAGGCTATAAAAAAAAATTCCAACTTGTAAATTCCCACTTAGATGATTATGTGGGAGCTGACTTTCTCTTTATTAATGCTTCATTACTTATCAATAGATGTATGACTAAGCCTGAATATCTATTTAGACATTATAGCATGCCAAATTTAGTTATGGCTGCACAAATTACTTTATTAACCTTCAGAAAGCACATTATCCTAGTCACGGTTGCAAAGGATCCAGAGCCTGTCCTTGGATGGGATGGCAGTCCATCGCAAAGCACTATGCACACAAACATTCACACATTCATTCACAATTTAGAATAGTCAGTCCACCTCCAAGCATGTTTTTGGACCACTTTTATTAAAGCATTCATATGAAAGAAGGTAATGTTGGCCTGAACTGTACACCATGGATTTAGTTCATTTTTAAAACTGTGGCTAAGGTGAAGAATAGAATTCATTAATATTTTAACAGATGAGAAAAGAGAATTCGAAAACTTTGCATACTGGAGTGGTCTACATATTAAATAATTTATTAAAATGGCTTTTGGCAAGGTATTTCTCTTATTCTCTCTGTTTTATGCTGAATCATATAAACCTAGTTTGTTCATTTTAAGTAGTGTTAATTCTTGCAGCCACCTCGCTCTTGCTGTAATTAACATTGGACTTGTATGAAAATATACTGGATTTTTGTTTAAAGTTATGGCTAAAGGCTGAAACTGTTGTTAGGGCTAAACATTATCATTATTTTATTGTTGTAGGTATCTAAAAGGAAAAGATGTTGACAACTGGGTGAGTATTAATGAGAAAACAGCTGAGATCAAACTCAAGAAATATCCAGACTACGAGTCCGAGTTCCTGATCAATGGGATTTACTACATTAAAATCTTGGGCATCACTAATGGTAAGTTAGCCAAAGATTGGAGCAGCCATGTGGCTGTTCTTTCAAGAATGTGCAACGTACAACCCAGTGATATAGATGATAGGATCAGGCAACTGTGACGAGGTCAGGAATTACCTATGCTGTTCAGAGGATAATACTGTAATTAATAACAGGGAGAGTTGATTATTTTCATACAAGAACACATCCTTTAATGTTGTATTCCTTTTCATGCTTTTTATTCCTTTATATACATTTTATGCTGTGGAATGTCCACCAAAAAAGTTTTAGTTCCTTTTATCACTTACATGTGTCATCGCAGCAATAAACAGTCATTCCCATCCTCTCTTTGAAGATTGCAGAGTATGGACACTAGAAATTAATTCTATCAATAAATAATAAGGAACACTTTTTCAAATCCATTTCTTATTTGTGTTTGATTATGTGGGGCCTCCACTATATAAGTCCCTGTGCAAGTTGTTGCTACTGAAACATACAGTATTAGATTAAGCATGTTAATATAAACACTATGGCTAGAGCTGCTCTTATTCAAAACAAATCAATACTTTCTGGCCTATCAGAATGGAATAATTTTTGGTTCCCAGAACATTCAAGGAATGTTGTTTTTTGGTTATGGGGGTGTTCCTTTTAACAGTTTGTTTGGTTGCCATATAGATTAGATTAGATTAGATTAGATTAGATTAGATTAGATTAGATTAGATTAGATTAGATTAGATTAGATTAGATTAGATTAGATTAGATAGAACTTTATTGATCCCTTTGGGAGGGTTCCCTCAGGGAAATTAAGATTCCAGCAGCATGATTACAGGATAAACAGAGAATAGAAAACAAAGAACTTCTAGATAAATTAAGTATTTACATATACAAATATAAAAAGAATAAGATATGGGGAAGAGAGGAAGGGGGAGAGAGAGAGAGGAAAAAAGGGGGCAGTAGAGATATTGCACTTTATATTGCACATTATCTTGCACATTGTCCAGTATTGCTTATTGTTCGACTAGGCTACTGCTCCTTCCCGTCCTCTGTCCTCCTGTTACCCCCCAGAGAGGTGTTGTACAGTCTGATGGCGTGAGGGACAAAGGAGTTTAAGTCTGTTAGTCCTGCACTTGGGAAGGAGCATTATGTCACTGAACAGGCTCCTATGGTTGCTGATGACGGTGTGCAGAGGGTGACTGGCATCGTCCATGATGTTCAATAGTTTGTCCATAGACCTCTTCTCTGCCACTGTCACCAGAGCGTCCAGCTTCATGCCGACCACAGAGCCGGCCCGCCTGATCAGTTTGTCCAGCCTGGATGTGTCCTTCTTGGATGTGCTGCCCCCCCCAGCACACCACGGTGTAAAACAGGACACGGGCGACCACAGACTGATAGAACATCCACAGGTGTTTCCTGCAGATGTTAAAGGACCACAGCCTCCTAAGGAAGTATAGCCTGCTCTGTCCCTTCCTCTATAAGTGATTGGTGTTGCAAGTCCAGTCCAGCTTGCTGTCCAGCCACAGCCCGAGGTATTTGTAGGAATCGACAGTCTCCACCTCGACTCCCTTGATCAGAACTGGTCGTGACCTTGGTCTGGACCTCCCAAAGTCAATGACCAGCTCCTTGGTCTTCGAGGTGTTGAGCTGCAGATGGTTCCTGTTGCACCACACAGCAAAGTCCCTCACCAGGCTCCTATACTCCTCCTCTCTGTCATCACTGATACACCCAAAGATGGCTGTGTCATCGGCAAACTTCTGAATGTGACACAGCTCCGAGTTGTAGCAGAAGTCCGTGGTGTACAGGGTGAAGAGAAGAGGGGCCAGCACAGTGCCCTGGGGTGCTCCGGTGCTGGTAATCACAATGTCTGACGTGATGTCCTTCAGCCTGACGTACTGCGGCCTGTCAGTGAGGTAGCTGGAGATCCAGGTGACCAGGCAAGGGTCCACTTGCATCCTGTTCAGTTTGTCCTGAAGCAAAAGGGACTGGATGGTGTTGAAGGCACTCGAAGTCCAATGCCGCTTTTCCACTCCAAACGCGGCTGAGCCGTGCCGTGCCGAGTCGAGCCGAGTCGAGCTGAGTCGAGCTGAGCGGGGCTATTGAAGTTGCATTTCGACTACAACCGCGCTGAACCGTGCTGGCTGGAAGTGGGTGGACACATTGGGTGGAGTTAGCGAAAGTGGGTGGACGTCACGTGATGTCGTTAAGCAGCGCAAACAGTGACATCAGTGACAGTGGCGGAACAAGTCAGAGCCGGGCCGGGGGCGGGGCAAATGACCGGGCATTTTATTAAAGCTTATCATAACATCATTTTAGGCTACAAAATGTCCGCAACTGCGGTGTTTACCAATTTCAACACTACCGGATGCAACTATGTTATTTAGTACATCAAGTCCTTCAAACGAACATGTAACTCAGAAACAAAAAACATTAGGATACTGTACATGGCTCATAATAAAACATCAATAGCCTATACTGCGCACATTATTTGAAGGGCATACGAATGAGCGCTCAGAGGTTGCAACGCTGACAGGAAGAGTCAGAAATAAAAGGAGGGCGGTGCAAACCTCACTGAATGCACTGTGTTTACCAATTTCAACACTCCGGGGTGCAACTATGTTATTTTGTACATTAAGTCCTTCAAACGAACATGTAACTCAAACAAAAAAACATTCGGCGACATACTGTACATGGCTCATAATAAAACATCAATAGCCTACTGCGCGCATTATTTGAAGGGCATACGACGAGCCTTGCGCTCCGCGAACTCGTCCACGATGCTCTGTATGTCACTGATTCAGTGATCTTTTAAGCGGTAGTCTCACGACCCGAATAGTAAACAATAAACATGGAGGACATGGAGTCGTTAGTGTTGCTGGTCTTGGTGCTGTGGCTTGTTGTCACCTACAACGCCAACAGATACTGGCAAGAGCGTATAGATGAGGCGAGGCGCATAAGGCTTCAGAAATTCTCGTAATTCATAATTATTCTTCTTCCGGGTTTGCGGTGTTTACAGATCCCAGCGCGCTCGCGGGGCGTGTGTGGGCATGTGAGGACACTCCTCCTCACCAATCAGTGCACAGGGGAGTGTCTGCTCACGCCCCCAACCTCAGTCGGCATGGTTTGGCTCGCTTCAGCCCCACTCCAAAACGGTGCGAGTTTTAGGGGCTAAGCAGGGCTGAAACGAGCTGAGTCGTGCTGGTTTTTGGTAGTCGAAACGCGAGCCGTGTCGGGCTGAAGTGAGCTGAAGCGAGCTGAAGTGAGCTGAAAAAGGGTAGTGGAAAAGGGCCACAAGAAGAGGATCCTCACTGTGCCATTTCCCTTATCCAGATGCAAGTGGGCTCAGTGTAGCAGGTAGAGGATGGCATCTTCCACACCAACACCTGCCTGGTATGCAAACTGCAGACAGTCCTGGTTTGCCAGGAAAGCTAGTTTTATATAATATAATGGTTGTGGTTTTGGTTGCATGTTTTGGTTTCTGGAACATTCTCCTAATGTTTGTAAAATGGGAATGTTTGGAGAGCATTCCCATTTGGTTGTATTAAAATGGCTGTATGTATAATGATAAAAATAAGGATAAGGCTGTTTAAGGATAAGAGTGTTTTTATTGTCATTCCAGAACATGTTGAACATGTAAGAGAACAAAAGGAGGGCAATAATAAAACCAAGAAGAAAATACTAAGACAAAAAAAACAAACCTATAAATTGGAATAAACTATGAAAATCTAAAAGATAAATAAGGTGGCCAAATGGACTCAAATTGCAGGTGTGTGTGTGTGTGTGTGTGTGTGTGTGTGTGTGTGTGTGTGTGTGTAATATTTTATTCCTCCACTCAGTTGTTGGATAATCTGAAAAACTGAAAAAGAGAGACACAATTTATGAGGATCAGTAGACTGTTGAAGTGTCAAGTGACAGTTTAAACTCAATAATAGTAACATCTGACCAGACGTGATGCCGAATAAGAGAACTGTTGAATGTGATGGCCTTATTATGAATGTTACAAAGAAGGTTTAATACCAAGATGCTGATTTGCATTGGGAGGATGAAAAAAATCCAACACTGTATTTGTGTCATTGTTGATTATTCAGGGCAAAGCATTGCTCAGAATATTGATGCCAGTAGGCCAAGTAGCAGAAAAGTTTCCTGTTGAACCCCGCAGCATTTATCTTGTAGTAGTTACATTAGCTTGTATGTTAGTCAAGTATTTACAGTCACCTGAAAATTCCGTTGCCATAGACGAGCAATACATGGATCAAGCTGGCATTAGCTACAGTAGGTAGCCAGTTTTCATAAAACTGTAACAATAGTTAATTTTACTCACTTTGAAGGCTGTAATATTCTAAACTCTTCACTATTTTTCACTCAAAGAAGGGTTAATACAGTTACGGTTTACAATAAAACTAAACTATGAAATACACTAACATTACAAACATCTCATCTCATTATCTCTAGCCGCTTTATCCTTCTACAGGGTCGCAGGCAAGCTGGAGCCTATCCCAGCTGACTACGGGCGAAAGGCGGGGTACACCCTGGACAAGTCGCCAGGTCATCACAGGGCTGACACATAGACACAGACAACCATTCACACTCACATTCACACCTACGGTCAATTTAGAGTCACCAGTTAACCTAACCTGCATGTCTTTGGACTGTGGGGGAAACCGGAGCACCCGGAGGAAACCCACGCGGACACGGGGAGAACATGCAAACTCCGCACAGAAAGGCCCTCGCCGGCCCCGGGGCTCGAACCCAGGACCTTCTTGCTGTGAGGCGACAGCGCTAACCACTACACCACCGTGCCGCCCTTGGCGGTGTGTATGACTGGTAATTACTAACACTGGCCATGAGGCGGTGTGTATGACTGGTAATTACTAACACTGGCCACTAATACCCCTTTTCCACCAAATCAGTTCCAGGGCTGGTTCGGGGCCAGTGCTGGTGCTGGTTCACAACTCGTTCAACTTGAAAGCCAGCTGAGAACCAGTTTTCTTTTCTATAGCTCACAGTGCTAAGGGAAGCCACGTCATTACGTTGCTGTATACTTCAGTTACATCGCTACGTTTGCATAAACCTTGGCGCGAATATCGAAGCAAAAACAACACAGAAGAAGCAGCAGCAGCAACAACAACAATAATAATAATGGATGACTTCGCATTTGTACAGCTGCTGCTTCTCGTCACTTAAAAATGGTGATCTTTCATGGTCTTGTTATTGTTGTTGGTCTTAACAACTCCGCCCCCCCCCCGACGCAAGCGGGTCTTTCCTCTGGCCCAGTAAAGAGCTGGTGCTAGCCTGGAACCGTTTTTTTCTGGCCCCAGAGCCAGTTCTTTGTCAGTGGAAACAGAAAACCCGGTTCCAAGCTAAGCACTGGCCCCGAACCAGCCCTGGAACTGCTTTGGTGGAAAAGGGGCATAAGTGGTGTGTATGACTGGTGGTACACGTACACGGACAAACCACAAAAAATCGACTCGATGGGTTTACCATTTTTTCTTCGGTATGGTACTCCGCTGGAGCGCCGCTATTTGTGTGTGTGTGTGTGTGTGTGTGTGTGTGTGTGTGTGTGTGTGTGTGTGTGTGTGTGTGTCTGTTTGTCAGAGAGAGAGAGAGAGAGAGAGAAAGTGTGTGTGAAAGAGAGTGTGCTCATAGATGTTGCGTGTCCATGTGAGTGCATACTTGTGAGAGAGTGTGTGTATGCATAAATATGCATATGACTGAGTGTGTGTATGAATGTGCACAGAATTGTATATCATCAGACTCATGATATCCAATATTTTGTAAAGTTTCAGATCAATCCATAAGTGAACTGAACATTTTTCCACATTTCCTGCTTGGCCAGATGGTGGCACTGTGCTAGGCATCTGAATTACATGTGTGAATATCATCACAATTATAATACACAATATTTTGTAAAGTGTCAGATAAATCAGTTAAGGCATTGCCAATTTCTGGCACATTTCCTGCTTGGCCAGGTGGTAGCGCTATAACAGGCAGGCCCATTGGGCATCAGGTTATCATAATAATCACAATATCTATTGAAGTAAGAAGTGTCCGACCATACAGTCAGTGCACTGTGGTTTTCTGACACGTTTCCTGTTTGTGGCAAGATATGAAAATCATAAGGCCATTTCAACATATTACAAGATATCAAAAATCCCTTCACAATTTAATATCAGCGACATCTTGGCATCACGTATAACAAATTTCACATGAATCTCATGAACCGTTTAGGAGGAGCATGTTAAAATTCATCATGTGTCAAAACACATTCAAAACCCTATTCTTTCCTTGGCCAGTTGGTGGCGCTATACCAGACAGGCCCATAACGGCTAAAGACTATCAGAATCATATTACAAGATATCAAGTTCAACATTCAGCAATATCTTGGCATATTATTTCATCTCATTATCTCTAGCCGCTTTATCCTGTTCTACAGGGTCGCAGGCAAGCTGGAGCCTATCCCAGCTGACTATGGGCGAAAGACGGGGTACACCCTGGACAAGTCGCCAGGTCATCACAGGGCTTGGCATATTATATGTTATAATATTTCAGCATATTACAACATATCAAAAATCCCTTCGCAATTCAACTTCAGCAATATCTTGGCATCATGTTTCCCAAATTTGACATGAATTTGATGAACTTGATGAATTTGATAATAATAATAATAATCCTTCGAAAAACAATAGGGTCTTGCACGGAACGGTGCTCGACCCTATTGTTTTCCTTTGAAAAACATAGGGTCTTTGTACTGAACGGTGCTCGGGCCCTAATAATAATAATAATAATCCTTCAAAAAACAATAGGGTATCGCACCGAATGGTGCTCGGGCCCTAAAAACACCGGAGAGTAGCAGCAGCCAGACGCGCACAGCGTTCACTCGACTGGAAATGTGAGGATAGTGGGGAAACTGCATAACCCAAAATATCAGGGATTATTACAGATAGGTTCTGAGAAACACATGAACAAATTTTACTCTCAATGCAGTTTGGATTTTGGGCAAATAGATGACAAGTGATGCGATATTCATCTTATGCCGGATACCTGAAATATTGAGAAAAATAAAGAACCCCAATTTTCATCACCATCAACCTTAAAGCTGCATATGACTGGGTCCCACGAGATGCCTTATTCCGCTGTCTCAACATTCGGCTCAGATGTCCACACTTGATAGCTATACTGTGTGCTCTGTACACTGGTTTGAAGGCTTGTCTTAAAGGAATGCCTAGTTTCTTTGAAACCCTGGAGGGATGCTGTCAAGGTGCTTTGCCCTCTTCTCAAGGCCCTCTTCTTTTTAACATCTATATGGAATTTGTTGTGAGAGTGGCCCAACATGAAATACTGAAAAGGTTCCTTGAGTCAGGATTCAGATTGGAGTACTGTATCCCTAATGAATATCTCCCAGGGAACTCTGTCATCAAGTGCCAGCATCTGGTCACAATCAAATCACTGAACTTTATGCCGATCAAGTTGTATTTGCTAACTCCATTACAAGAACTGCAGAGTGTACTTACGATTTATGATGAGACATTTAAATAATTTGAAATGCAGATGTCATATGATAAGACTGAAACAATGGTATTCAATGTTGATGAAAGATTAATGAAACAGGTGAGTATAATAAATCTTGGAGTAAACATCAGGACCTTCAAGTACCTTGGATATACCATCACTAAGTTTGAAAACACTTTATCTCCCCTTCACACAAGAACTGGGGCTGCATTCCAGAAATGGAAGGAGTTAAAACAAGTCCTGACTGATGACTCGTAACTCAAGTGAAATTTGTGTGTGTGTATGGTCACACCTTCTATATAGTGTTCAAGCGTGGGAACTTTCAGAATATGAAGTCAAGTCAAGTTTATTTGTATAGCACTTTTAACAATAAACATTGTCGCAAAGCAGCTTTACAGAATTTGAACGACTTAAAACATGAGCTAATTTTATCCCTAATCTATCCCCAATGAGCAAGCCTGTGGCGACGCTGGCAAGGAAAAACTCCCTCAGACGACATGAGGAAGAAACCTCGAGAGGAACCAGACTCAAAAGGGAACCCATCCTCATTTGGGCAACAACAGACAGCCTGACTATAATATTAACAGTTTTAACATGAGGACAGTTTCGTTGATGTTATAACTCTTCATTGATGGAAACTTGAGTGCAAAACTGTTCATGATAACTGCAGTCCTAAAGTTAGCAAGACAACTGTAGTCCTCAGCCATAAAAGCATTACTGTAAGAGTCCAGAGCATCCTCCAGGTATAACCCTCAACTGTCCTCATGGGGCCGTCCTTCACAGGAGTGATGCGATAAAACTCCGACCAGACACAGGGCACCAGGATGGATCAAGCAGGTCCGAGGGGCAGAAGAGGCCAGCATCTCAATCCCAGGACCAACATGTAACTCAGAGGGACAGATTGGGGGGGAAGAGAGAGAGAAAGAAAACACATGTTGTTAGGTATGCCCTAAAAATGACAAGTATAAATCTGTGTGGTAGGCTCACAGAGACGAGAGTCTTGACATCAGGCATAACACACAACAATGGCATGTTAATATGGTAAAAAATATATCATGACCTGCTCTGGCTGGATGCTTGATTGGGTGATGGGAGCACACTCCTCAGCAATGATGAGATGCACATGGGACCCTTAGGGCTGGCCAAGACAATTCAGTTACATTTCACCGGGTCTGGGACATGCGACAGAAGTCTGACGGCCGATTCCCTGCAGGCTACGATAGCCAGTCGAGGTCTCCACCCTCTCCACCAAAAGATTTCCTGTTGACTCCATGTAACTCAGAGGGACAGATTTGGGGTGGGGGGGGAGGGAAAGAAAACGCAGGTTAGGTATGCCCAATGTCACCTGAATAAGTAGGAGCAGTATACATATTGCACTGAGTACAAGCAGGGACTCCGGCAACTAACTATGACAGCATAACTAAAAGGAGAGAGCCAGAAGGTAACACAGGCATGAGGGAGCCCCGGGACATAAAGCAGCCAGCCACTACACCGTCAACAAACTCGAGTGAGCAAGCGAGTGGGGACTGACAGCATCCATACATCCCAGTTTACCAAAACACTCTGTCTGAGGACCCTCTAGATCTACACCTTTACCTCATAAACACCATTAACAAAAGGCTTGACTAAACAGATATGTTTTCAGCCTAGACTTAAATGCTGAGACTGTGTCTGATTCCCGAACATTACTTGGAAGGCTGTTCCATAACTGTGGGGCTTTGTAAGAAAAGGCCCTGCCCCCTGATGTAGCCTTCACTATACGAGGTACCAGCAGATAGCCTGCACCTTTTGATCTAAGTAGGCGTGGCGGGTCATAGAGGAGCAGAAGTTCACTCAGGTACTGTGGTGCGAGACCATTTAGTGCTTTAAAGGTCAATAGTAGTATTTTATAATCAATACGAAATTTGATTGGGAGCCAATGCAGTGTGGATAAAACAGGCGTGATGTGGTCATATTTTCTAGTTCTAGTAAGGACTCTTGCTGCTGCATTTTGAATTAACTGGAGCTTATTTATGCACTTACTGGAACATCCAGACAGTAAGGCATTACAATAATCCAACCTGAAGGTAACGAAAGCATGGACTAGTTTTTCTGCATCATGCAATGACATTAAATTTCTTATCTTTGCAATATTTCTGAGATGAAAGAAAGCTATCCGGGTGATGTTATCAATGTGAGTTTTGAATGAAAGACTGGGGTCAGTAATCACTCCGAGGTCTTTTACTGCTGCACGTGAAGAAACAGAAAGGCCATCCAGAGTCACTGTGTAATCAGAAAACTTACTTCTAGCTGTATGTGGTCCTAGCACAAGTACTTCAGTCTTGTCAGAGTTAAGCAGAAGGAAATTAATAAGCATCCAGTGTCTAATGTCCTTTACACATTCCTCAATTCTATTAAGCTGGTGTCTCTCATCAGGTTTTGCAGAAACATACAACTGTGTGTCATCAGCATAACAGTGGAAACTAATACAATGTTTACGAATAATATCATCCAGAGGTAACATATATAGAGAAAAAAAAGCAGTGGACCCAAGACAGAACCTTGTGGAACACCAAACTTTACCTCGGTACGTCTAGAAATATCACCATTTATATCAACATACTGATAACGATCAGTTAAATAAGACCTGAGACAGGAGAGGGCCATTCCCTTAACTCCCACAACATTTTCTAGTCTATCCAGAAGAATGGAATGATCAGTGGTATCAAATGCTGCACTAAGGTCAAGCAACACAAGTAGCGAGATACAGCCCTGATCAGACGCCAACAGTAGGTCGTTTACTACTTTAACCAGAGCTGTCTCTGTGCTATGATGAGGTCTAAATCCTGACTGAGACATTCCATGGATGTTATTCCTATGTAAATATGAGCATAACTGCTGTGCCACAGCTTTTTCAAGGATCTTGGAGATAAAGGGGAGGTTTGATATTGGCCGATAATTGGACAGCTGACAGGGATCAAGGTCAGGTTTTTTAATCAGGGGTTTGATAACTGCTAGTTTAAAGGATTTGGGTACATAGCCAATCGTAAGAGAAGAATGTATTATTTTTAGAAGCGGTTCAATTACTCCAGGCATTATCTGTTTGAATAGATGTGTAGGTAAGGGATCTAGTACGCAAGTTGAGGCTTTTGATGTAGAGATTAATGAAAGTAATTCAGTTTCTTTAAGTGGAGTAAAACATTCTGATGATCTGATACAGTTATATAGTTAACTACAAGGTCACTTTCATTGTCTGACCTTAAATTAGTAGTTTGAATTTTTTGTTGGATATTCTCAATTTTGTCATTAAAAAAAATTCATGAAGTCGTTGCTACTACATACTGCAGGTGTGCATGTGTCGATAGTGGACTTATTCCTGGTTAATTTTGCTACAGTATTAAATAGGAATCTAGGATTATTTTTGTTATCTTCTTTTAGGGAGGAGAAATATGTTGATCTCACAGCACTAAGAGCTTTTCTATACTTCAAGAAGCTCTCTTTCCAAGCTAATCTGAACACTACCAATTTTGTTTGACGCCATTTACGTTCCAATTTTCGAGTGGTCTGTTTTAATGTGCGAGTGTCATCATTATACCAGGGTGCTAATTTTTTGTCTCTGACCATTTTCCTTTTTAGAGGAGCTGCATTATCTAAAGTATGGCGGAATGTTGACTCTAAGCATTCAGTTGCCTGATCAAGTTCTGCAGGGGCTGACAGTGACCCAATCAAAGTTGACAACTCTGGGAGATCATTTATAAAGCTCTGTGCAGTAGTTGACGTGAAAGTACGTTTAATACAGTAGCGTGGTGAGGTGCATATATTATTACTCAGACATAGTTTGAATGAGATGAGATAATGATCTGAGATAACTTCAGACTGTGGAAGTATGACTATATTGTCTACGTTTAATCTGAATGTTAGTATTAGATCAAGGGTGTGACCACCATTATGGCTCGGTCCTATGACATTCTGCTTAATCCCGACTGAATCTAAGATGGACACAAACGCTGTTTTTAAAGGGTCTTCTGGGTTATCGAAGTGAATATTAAAATCTCCGACAACTAAAGCTTTGTCTAAGGAAATAACCAGATCTGAGATAAAATCTGCAAATTCAGAAAGAAACTCAGAATATGGCCCCGGGGGCCTGTAAATAATAAGCAATGGAATTAACTGGGTAGTCTTATTTTTCGAGGCTACATACATTATATGAGTGTAGGTATCATGCCGCCATCTTGTGTCAGAACTACAATTCCCAGTCCACTTCCGTGTGACCTACGTCATGCGTGGGCGGGATCATCTACGTCATCATACAAGGAAACATAAAACAATGGGACAACGCTTCCATCTTTGTCTCTCACGTCTGGCTCCCGATGAATCTGGACGTATAAAGAGGCGCGCTCTCCACCCAAAAAGACGTCTTCTTTCTTGCAAGATCCATCACTCAGCGCGATTTTCTTTCTTACCCTTGGCAAAGGTAAACTCTAGAGTCGCGCGATCTTTAAACTCAACCCGAGTTACAACCGGTTTACTTGCATTAGAAGTGACGTCACAACTGCAGCCCAGGCAGTTAAAAGTTAAGAAGCGATTGAATCCTTTTTAACTCAAAAGCGCTGTGCATCTTATTCTGATCAGAGACTTTCCCTCACGAACGCTGAGGTTCGGACCAAGAATCCTCTGCTTTCCACGGGAACCACCCAAGTGCTCCGCTGGACCCGAAAGTTTTCTACGCCTCCATCACGAGCGGCTCACGTGCTCCCACGGCGAGGCCCGAAACTACACCGGCGAATAGTTCTTCATATCTTGCTAAAGGCAGGATTAAGTAAGATTTTGGCATTTGGGCATAATTAGGATAGTCTTAGGAATTTGCTTTTATTGAAATAGTGTGAATTTAAACCCAGGTTTATCTGTTACACTGTTAGACACGCAGCGTGTTGATTTATTTTGTTCTATGTTCTCTCAATTGTTTTTTTTAATAGGCTGTGCATGCTTTTCTTTACTACTAACATATAGTTCTCTTATTATACATCTTGATCTCAAGATTTCAGTGGATTCAGTATGGTTGAGCTAGTGGGTTAGCTACAGCTTCCCTTTTGTCTGCTTAGCAACACAAAGCTAATCAAGGCCTACCATGTGCTCAGCAGGCCATCAGGCCTGATAAACCACACCTCAGCTAGAAATCCACAAGCTAGCTTTTAGTTAGCTACGGCTAATACCCTTGTCTTTAGCAACACGTGCTCAGTAGGCCTCACCAGGCCTAACAAACACACTTTAGCTAGGCCATAGGGCCTTTAGCAAACTCACACTAGCAACACAAGGCTAAACACAGAGCTAATCCTTTGTTCTGTTTAGATAACATTCTTTTGTTTAGCTACCAACAAGCTAGGCCTCCACCACGTGTAGTTAGCTACACGAGGCTAAACACATGGTCAAGTCCTACACACACACACACACACACACACACACACCCCTCACTGCTTGTATATATTGATTTATTTTTCTTTTTATCTTTGTATAATAAATTCATTTATTAAACAAACTGTGTTTATTTGTGTGAACAACAATATATACATGAAGTCCCCAATCTCCCTCGAATTCAAAAGGGTGCATATAAAAGTTATGTAATGTGGTAAGTGATTGTAATAATTTGGAAATATACCATAATTTAGCTGTTTGGTAATTTATTATTAAGCACCAGGATTAATGGTATGATTCACTAAATGATTCATTGAACGATTCACCAAATGATTCACTAAACGATTCATTGAACGATTCACTAAATGATTCACTGAATGAGACTGATTCTATGGTATGATTCAATTCAAACGAGTCAAATTAAACGATTCAATGGGATTGATTCATTTTAATTATTAACCTTCAAAATTTAATGAGACTGATTTAACGAGATTGATCACTTAATATCAATAATTAACTGATTGCACCCACAATGAGTATGAAGAACTTCAAATGTATTAAATTTATAACCAGGTTTTTGTGTTACACATAGATAATCGTTATAAATAACCGCAACGCCTCCTCCTCTGCCAGTTAGACGAGGCTGGTGTATATAACTGTATCCAGGAGGACTCGCTTCATTTAATGCTATATATTCATTTGGCTTAATCCATGTTTCAGTGAAACAAAGTACATTAAACTCCTGATCAGTAATGAGTTCATTAACCATTAGCGCTTTAGATGTAAGAGATCTAATATTTAATAGCCCCACCTTTAGATCAAAGGTGCTGGCAGCAGCTGTACAGTCAGTATGATTTAATTTTATATTGATTAGGTTACTGGAACAAACTCTCTGAAAATGTCTACCTTTTTGTTGAGCTCGGGGAACAGACACAGTCTCGATGTAGTGGACCCTGAGTGATGACTCTGTGCAGCTAGCAGACAGTCGGTTTAGCCTGTTCGTCTGCTCCCTGGCCTTGGCTCTGGATTGTCAGAAATTAACTAGGCCTGTTCTGAGACTATGACCTATGCTGCAGGAAATGAGAGCAGCACCTTCCCGAGTGGGATGGCCCTAACAGGCCAGCAGTGCCCTCAAAATTAGCCCAATTATCTATAAAGCCCACATTGTTTTCAGAGCACCACCTGGACAGCCAGCAGTTCAGTGACCATAACCTGCTGTAAGCTACATCGCCATGCCGCATTGGGATGGGGCCAGAGCATGCTACAGCATCGGACATCGCCTTCACTAATTTAAACACCTCTACAAAGTTACTCTTAGTAACCTCAGACTGACGAAGGCGTATATCATTAGCTCCTGCATGGATAACTATCTTTGAGAACCTGTGCTTGCCTAGGACCCTAAGATTACCTGCTAAGATTCACATGCCATATGATAGAGTCCCCTATAACCAGAGCTCTTTCAGGTTTCTCAGCGGGTGCATCACTAAGGAGAGCAAACCTGTTCGGCATGTGGCGCGGAGAGGAGTGGTGCTCCCGTGTGCAAGCCTCAGCGGTAGCTTTGGCTCTACGCTTATGCCGCCGAGCCGTCACCCATTCGCCCCGCTGTAAGGGCTCTAATGCCGGAGTTGGGGGATTACTAACTCCACCTAGGGCATCCAGACTTTCCCCTACAGAAACTACACTGTTCTCATGCTCACTAACCTGCTCTAAAGCCTGGACACACGCTTCTAGCACTGTAATCTTCTCCGTCAGAGAGCTAACTAATCTGCACTCATCACAAATAAAGCTAATAAAGCTATCGCTAGTGATGGAGGAAGAATGACTAAACATCCTGCACTCAGCACACTGAACAGGCTGAAGGTGTGCCATGATGAAAAGATTCACGTACCTTAAACGAAGATCTGAACTTAAATTTGAAGTGACACAGCATGGTTTCCAAAGGAAAATGATGATGATGACAATGATGATGATGATGATGATAAGAACTCAGGAGACTGTGAGTGGTGAGGTAAAGTTTGGGTATTGTAGTCTGTGACAGCTATATGTGAAAGCCACTGTGAATTCTGGGAAGTGGAGTTTTGAGTGCAAGCAGGTTACAACATGACGGGAGGGTTATAAAATTTTCCAGCTGTAACAATTATGATTGTCTTCCAATCAGAAACAAGCTAGAGTGATTACACTCACTCCATAGCCTGGCAAGCCAGACTAAATGTGAATATTTAGTCTGGTCTCGGTCGTAGACATTTCCGAAGGGTGTGGGAGGAACAACCCGTTGTCTTTCAAACTGTCTCTGTGCATATAGGCCAACGCTCTGACCAATCAGTGCAACAGTGACTGTGACGTAGTCAGAGCAACAGAAAGCAGTGGGGGAGGCCTTGAAATAAATAATTTTTCAAAATGTGTATTAATTAATAAACAGGTTCTAGATATTAAGAAGTTTGGAGGTAATGACCACAAGTTTGGAGTCTGTACCACATACTTAACATACACTCATTTTTTTTCAAGTGTTTTTCAAGGGTTTGCTTAAACTGTTTTTGAGAGTTTTTATTTTTATTTAGTGGTGTTTGGTGAAATAATTTCCCTTAAATTTAAAATAATGGGAAAATAAGAAACAATCAAAAAGTAATGTTTCAAAGCTGTTTATTAATTCTTCGTACGGCACAAACTAGCTCATCCTTTTGGCTACCAGCAGAGCCAGCTGGTAGATCAGACTTTTGCCATAGCCAGTCGGCAAAACAGCGAAAACGTCCTTCTTGAAAAGGAATGGGCAGAGAGCCTCTTCCTGCTCATGTTTCAACGAAAACTCCAAGTCTAATTCTTCTAAAACTGATTCCAAAGCGGAGTCAAACGAGCGCTGTTCACTAGCCGTAGCCATCTTTCCTGTTGTGCTTTCTCCAGCGTCGCGCAGCCTTGTCGTCACTCCTGCAAAAGCCCGCCCAAAGAATCCAAACAAAAACCTTGCGTTGTGATTGGCGGGCACGATTTGATGCCCGGGGTGTGTTGTTGATATGGTGTGAGGCTAGACCCACTCGTAGGCAAAAATATTTTTGGCTGCTAGGTGGGTGGGTCTAGTTTACTAGGCTACTCACTCCACACATGCATGCAAAATTTAAAAAAAAATGTGCTCAAATAGTTTTAGAGAAATTATCCAGTAAATGTTTTAATGACATGTCACCGAGCACCCCATTAACATTTCATTTCATCTCATTATCTCTAGCCGCTTTATCCTGTTCTACAGGGTCGCAGGCAAGCTGGAGCCTATCCCAGCTGACTACAGGCGAGAGGCGGGGTACACCCTGGACAAGTCGCCAGTCATCACAGGGCTGACACATAGACACAGACAACCATTCACACTCACATTCACACCTACGGTCAATTTAGAGTCACCAATTAACCTAACCTGCATGTCTTTGGACTGTGGGGGAAACCAGAGCACCCAGAGGAAACCCACGCGGACATGGGGAGAACATGCAAACTCCGCACAGAAAGGCCCTCACTGGCCACAGGGCTCGAACCCAGACCTTCTTGCTGTGAGGCGACAGCGCTAACCACTACACCACCGTGCCGCCCCCCATTAACATTAATAACTTAATTAATGTTCATGGGGTGCAAGGTGACATCATGATACAGTAACACACACACCAGCTCATTCTGGGAGCAATACTTTTTCTTGAGTGGTGAGGGCCTGGTTTATCAGGGTGCTTGGCATGGAATTCTTGGCAGTTTAAAAAAAAACAGTTTTAAAAAAACTACAGACGCAAGAAAACCTTTGTGTAAAGACTTTGGGAACATCAGCTTTTGGGAACAGAATGTTGTGAAAGCTAAAGCATTTACTCTCAAAGGGCTTTGACTTGAACTGTGGGCTAGATCTTATTCCCACTCATCCATGTCTCAGTGACCTCAAGGACATGTACAGTGGTGCTTGAAAGTTTGTGAACCCTTTAGAATTTTCTAGATTTCTGCATAAATATGACCTAAAACATCATCAGATTTTCACACAAGTCCTAAAAGTAGATAAAAAGAACCCAGTTAAACAAATGAGACAAAAATATTATACTTGGTCATTTATTTATTGAGGAAAATGATCCAATATTACATATCTGTGAGTGGCAAAAGTATGTGAACCTCTAGGATTAGCAGTTAATTTGAAGGTGAAATTAGAGTCAGGTGTCTTCAATCAATTGGATGACAATCAGGTGTGAGTGAGCACCCTGTTTAATTTAAAGAACAGGGATCTATCAAAGTCTGATCTTCACAACACGTGTTTGTGGAAGTGTACTATGGCATGAACAAAGGAGATTTCTGAGGACCTCAGAAAAAGCATTGTTGATGCTCATCAGGCTGGAAAAGGTTACAAAACCATCTCTAAAGAGTTTGGACTCCACCAATCCACAGTCAGACAGACTGTGTACAAACGGAGGAAATTCATGACCATTGTTACCCTCCCCAGGAGTGGTCGACCAACAAAGATCACTCCAAGAGCAAGGCGTTTAATCATCGGCGAGGTCACAAAGGACCCCAGGGTAACTTCTAAGCAACTGAAAGCCTCTCTCACATTGGCTAATGTTAATGTTCATGAGTCTACCATGAGGCCAACACTGAACAACAACAATGGGCATGTCAGGGTTGCAAGGAGAAAGCCACTGCTCTCTAAAAAGAACATTGCTGCTCATCTGCAGTTTGCTAAAGATCACGTGGACAAGCCAGAAGGCTATTGGAAAAATGTTTTGTGGACGGATGAGACCAAAATAGAAATTTTTGGTTTAAATGAGAAACATTATGTTTGGAGAAAGGAAAGCACTGCATTCCAGCGTGAGAACCTTATCCCATCTGTGAAACATCGTGGTGGTAGTATCATGGTTTGGGTCTGTTTTGCTGCATCTGGGCCAGGACGGCTTGTCATCACTGATGGAACAATGAATTCTGAATTATACCAGCGAATTCTAAAGGAAAATGTCAGGACATCTGTCCATGAACTGAATCTCAAGAGAAGGTGAGTCATGCAGCAAGACGTTGTAGGTGCAATTAGTTTTAAGTGATCAATCTAATTAAATCAGTCTCATTAATAATCTCATTAAATCAGTCTCATTGATAATCTCATTAAATCAGTCTCATTAATTAATACCATTAATTTTGGTGCTTAATAATAAATTACCAAACAGCTAAATTATGGTATATTCCAAATTATTATGATCACTTACCATATTACATAATTCATATGCACCTTGGAATTCTTTTGAGATTGGGCGACTTCCAAAAATATCGGTACAACAAATAAACATACAGTTTCAGTAATAACTGAATTTATTATAACAAAGATAAAAATGAATAATAGCAGTTGAAATCTTCAGCAAACAATGAGGTGTGTGTGTGTGTGTGTGTGTGTGTGTGTGTGTGTATATGTATGTGTTTGTGTGTGTGAGGCCTTGTGACCATGTGTTTCTAAGTAAAACAAGAGAGTTAGCTTTGGTTGCTAATTGAGGTGTGTTTGTGTGTGTGAGGCCTTGTGACCACGTGTTTCTAAGTAAAACAAGAGAGTTAGCTTTGGTTGCTAATTGAGGTGTGTTTGTGTGTGTGAGGCCTTGTGACCACGTGTTTCTAAGTAAAACAAGAGAGTTAGCTTTGGTTGCTAATTAAGATGTGTTTGTGTGTGTGAGGCCTTGTGACCATGTGTTTCTAAGTAAAACAAGAGAGTTAGCTTTGGTTGCTAATTAAGATGTGTTTGTGTGTGTGAGGCCTGTGGCCTAAACAAAAGAATTAACTCTGGGTGAGTGTGACCACGTGGTGAGGCCTCGTGGTCCCTTGAGACAATACAATTAGCCCTAGATGCTAATGAGACAAAAGAATTAGCTGTAGCAGCTAACCCACTAGCTTATAACATTACCAAATTCACTGAAATCTTGATGAGGTCAAAATATGTGTAAATAATGAAATTAAAGTGTTAGAAAGGAAAAGAGCATGCAAAGCCTATCTATTAAACAATTGAGAGGACAAAAGTAGAACAATAATTAATTCAGCACCCTAAGTTTTTACAGTGTACACAATTAAACCGTTCCTGAGTTTAAATTCACACTACTTCAAAAAGCTAATTCCTAAGACTAGTTTTTCTGCCCAAATGCCAGTCTCTTACTTCAGTATCTTGCCTCTATGCGAGATTATGAGATGTTCCGAGACTTTTGGAGTTTCACCGTTGTGAAGGCCTCCGTGAAGCACAGAGAATTTCTTGGTCCGACGCGTGGTCGCTCGTGATGAGAAGAAAGTCTATGATCAGACAATGTGCACAGCGCTTTAATTAGAAGGATCCAGTCGCTTCTAACTTTAAATTAACTGCTTGGGCTGCAGTCGTACATACTTATAAGGAACAAATGAAACCGGTTATATTCAATCTGAGTCAAGATCGCGCGATTCTAGAGTCTACCGTGGCCAAAGGTAAGTAAAAGAAAAGCACAAAACTCTGATTCTTGTTAGAAAGACATCTTTATCTGGGTTTGCTCGGCGGAGCGGATCTCTGTGTCTGCAGACAGCTGGTCCAGACAGAAAAGAGAGAGAGAGAAGTCCTCCTTGTGTCCGTGTTGAATTCACGGCGCCAAAAGAGACCGAGTTGGAAGTTTCCGGGTTACTTATGGCTTCCTGGAGGATGTGACATAGGTGATGCCGCCCAGGTGTGACGTGGGTCAACGCGGAAGTTGGCTGATGGGAAATGTAGTTTCTTAAAGGGACTGTGTGTTGTACCTACGATCCCCCTTTTGGTCTCAGGGGTATGATGGAGTTGTAGCACTGAGAGCACAGTACCGTACAGTCCACATGTCCATAGTCCTTGAGGCAGCCTTGCTCTGTACAGTTCATGGTGTCCTGTGAAGACTGTGTAAACTCATGAGTTCCAGTAAGACAGTTGGAGGCAGAGGCATTTTGGGCATATAATCACTCTATCTAACTAGGTCAAAACCACATCTAATAAAAACAAATTAAACATTAACATGAAACATGTAGTGTTTAATTTCCTATGCATAAAATAAGAGAAGAGAAGGAAGGAAGTATTAGTGTTTGGGTTGGTAAATCTAATCTTCTGGAGAGGTATTGCGTTGGTGAATGTGACTGGGAATGTCAGTGTACGCTTATGGGTGAGTGAGGTGTACAAGCTAGGTGTACAGGATGGGCCTAACTATCATCTCCCCCCTTTTTTTGGAGTGAGGACTGTTCAAAAGGCTTGATTTGATTGCCATGGAGTTTGACTAGGCCTGGATGTCCTAATGCGATACGCGACGGGGGACAGTTTTCCCACGATCGAAAGGTCTCGACCAGGGTGGTAGGAACTTCTCTGAGATTCGGGCGTAGTAGGCCTTTTGTCCTTTTACGCTCGAATCGAGATTCTTTTGGGCACATGCAAAGGTTGACTGTAGGTGGTGTTGTAGGTCGGTGACATATTGATGTGCAGTATATGCAATTGTGACACTCATGTCCTCTGGTCTGTACAGGAGATGCGGGGGGAGAACCATCTCTTGCCCAGTCATCATCCCAGAGGGTGTGACTCCAGTGGTGTGATGAGGGGTGGACCTAATGGCCCTTAACACCAAGGGAAGTTTCACATCCCAATCTTTACCATGGTGGGTGACATACTTCTGCAGCATGCTCACAATGGTTTGAATGGCTCGTTCAACCTGACCAGAGGATTGAGGGTGGTACACAATATGTAATTTCGCCTGAACGCCTAACATGTTCCACAGCGCAGCCATTACACCAGCAGGGAAATGGGTGCCTGTAGACGAGTCAATGGATAGAGGGAGGTTTTTCAAAGAGTTGTGGCCACTAGGGGGAGTCATGATGTCGGGTGTTTCGACACCAGACTCGGTGTACAAAGGCATGAACTGAAGTTCATCAGAATTTTGGTCTTCCGTGGCGCTTGGTTGATCGGTGTCTGCACTAATCTCGTCGCAACGGGTTTGTGCATGTTTTGTGGGGTCCAACGACGGCAGGGTCGTGATTTGTGTGAAGCTGACCAAGTTTATGTTGCAGGGCTTGGTTGGGATTGGGTCACCTTGTGAGGGCCGTGTCTGAGAGATGGTGGCGAAGACTTTAGCTCACATGAGCGGTGCGTTTTGTGTGTTTGCCTTGACCACCAGGGGGGCCCTACATCCTGACCATCGCCTGCTGTTTCACAGGGATTTCCTCCCCCTTTCACGAGATCTACTCGCGGAGACCTGCACAACACAACACCATTCACCCATCAACAGTTTAATGATCAACATAAAATGCAATCTATACCGTTCAAAACACTTGCACGTTTACAGTAGTTGTGGTAAGGGCAGAGTCTCCATACCTCTCTTTGTAGCTGGCTCACTTGTAGCGACAGGTTAACAAGAAGCTGAGTCACATTCTCCAGCTGCCTTTGCAGTACCTGTAAAGACTCCGTCTGTTTCTGATCCTACAGGGAGGAAAGAAAAAGTCAGATTAATAAGATGCTGTTCTGGCTTTGTAGTCAAGCCCACTGAAATTTTCACACAGCTGATGATCAGCCAGTGTCCGATGAAAAACAGGATGCAGATTGAGGTTGCAGCATGGAACATCTTTGAGAACCACTCCATGTTTTTGCTTGTTTAAAAGGCCAAACCCTTACATAAAATTAGATAGTTCAGTATTCTAATAAATGGTAAGGAAAGAATTGCAAATCATGAAGATGCCGGACTTTTACTACCTTTAAGTGTTACACTGCACAAATTTCACAAATGATTATGTCCGAGATGAAAGATGTTACTGTTTTTATGTTGTAAGTAAATATGTAGTTATGTGTTTGAAGGCAGTTTTGTTAGCATTAGTATTAATAAATGTAGCTTCTTTTTCTCTCCTCCTGTGTAAAGACCACAAGCGGAGGCCATCCACATCGGATCTTCTTTAATATCAACAGATCTTCATTTAAGGTACGTGAATCTTTTCATCATGGCACACCTTCAGCCTGTTCAGTGTGCTGAGTGCAGGATGTTTAGTCATTCTTCCTCCGTCACTAGCGATAGCTTTATTAGCTTTATTTGTGATAAGTGCAGATTAGTTAGCTCTCTGATGGAGAAGATTACAGTGCTAGAAGCGCATGTCCAGGCTTTAGAGCAGGTTAGTGAGCGTGAGAACAGTGTAGTTTCTGTTAGGGAAAGTCTGGATGCCCTAGGTGGAGTTAGCAATCCCCCAACTCCGGCATTAGAGCCCTTACAGTGGGGCGAATGGGTGACGGCTCGGCGGCATAAGCGTAGAGCCAAAGCTCCTGCTGAGGCTCGCCCACGGGAGCACCACTCCTTTCCGCGTCACGTGTCGAACAGGTTTGCTCTCCTTAGTGATGCACCCACTGAGAAACCTGAAAGAGCTCTGGTTATAGGGGACTCTATCATACGGCACATGAAATTAGCTCAGCCTTTAGGGGCACCAGCAGCTTTAGTCAGGTGTATACCGGGAGCCAGGGTGCCAGATATAGCAGGTAATCTTAGGGTCCTAGGCAAGCACAGGTTCTCAAAGATAGTTATCCATGCAGGAGCTAATGATATACGCCTTCGTCAGTCTGAGGTTACTAAGAGTAACTTTGTAGAGGTGTTTAAATTAGCGAAGGCGATGTCCGATGCTGTAGTATGCTCTGGCCCCATCCCAATGCGGCGTGGCGATGTAGCTTACAGCAGGTTATGGTCGCTGAACTGCTGGCTGTCCAGGTGGTGCTCTGAAAACAGTGTGGGCTTTATAGATAATTGGGCTAATTTTGAGGGCACTGCTGGCCTGTTAGGGCGGGACGGTATCCATCCCACTCGGGAAGGTGCTGCTCTCATTTCCTGCAGCATAGGTCATAGTCTCAGAACAGGCCTAGTTAATTTCTGACAATCCAGAGCCAAGGCCAGGGAGCAGACGAACAGGCTAAACCGACTGTCTGCTAGCTGCACAGAGTCGTCACTCGGGGCCCACTACATCGAGACTGTGTCTGTTCCCCGAGCTCAACAAAAAGGTAGACATTTTCAGAGAGTTTGTTCCAGTAACCTAATCAATATAAAATTAGATCATACTGACTGTACAGCTGCTGCCAGCACCTTTGATCTAAAGGTGGGGCTATTAAATATTAGATCTCTTACATCTAAAGCGCTAATGGTTAATGAACTCATTACTGATCAGGAGTTTAATGTACTGTGTTTAACAGAAACATGGATTAAGCCAAATGAATATATAGCATTAAATGAAGCGAGTCCTCCTGGATACAGTTATATACACCAGCCTCGTCTAACTGGCAGAGGAGGCGGCATCACGGTTATTTATAACGATTATCTAGGTGTAACACAAAAACCTGGTTATAAATTTAATACATTTGAAGTTCTTCATACTCATATAATGTATGTAGCCTCGAAAAATAAGTCTACCCAGTTAATTCCATTGCTTATTATTTACAGGCCCCCGGGGCCATATTCTGAGTTTCTTTCTGAATTTGCAGATTTTATCTCAGATCTGGTTATTTCCTTAGACAAAGCTTTAGTTGTCGGAGATTTTAATATTCACTTCGATAACCCAGAAGACCCTTTAAAAACAGCGTTTGTGTCCATCTTAGATTCAGTCAGGATTAAGCAGAATGTCATAGGACCGACCCATAATGGTGGTCACACCCTTGATCTAATACTAACATTCAGATTAAATGTAGACAATATAGTCATACTTCCACAGTCTGAAGTTATCTCAGACCATTGTCTCATCTCATTCAAACTATGTCTGAGTAATAATATATGCACCTCACCACGCTACTGTATTAAACATACTTTCACGTCAACTACTGCACAGAGCTTTATGGATGGTCTCCCAGAGCTGTCGGCTTTGATTGGGTCACTGTCGGCCCCTGCGGAACTTGATCAGGCAACTGAATGTTTAGAGTCAACATTCCACCATACTTTAGATAATGTAGCTCCTCTAAAAAGGAAAATGGTCAGAGACAAAAAATTAGCACCCTGGTATAATGATGACACTCACACATTAAAACAGACCACTCGAAAATTGGAACGTAAATGGCGTCAAACAAAACTGGTAGTGTTCAAATTAGCTTGGAAGGAGAGCTTCCTGAAGTATAGAAAAGCTCTTAGTGCTGCGAGATCAACATATTTCTCCTCCCTAATAGAAGATAACAAAAATAATCCTAGATTCCTATTTAATACTGTAGCAAAATTAACCAGGAATAAGTCCACTATCAACACATGCACACCTGCAGTATGTAGTAGCAACGACTTCATGAATTTTTTTAATGACAAAATTGAGAATATCCGACAAAAAATTCAAACTACTAATTTAAGGTTAGACAATGAAAGTGACCTTGTAGTTAACAATATAACTGTATCAGATCATCAGTTAGAATGTTTTACTCCCCTAAAAGAAACTGAATTACTTTCATTAATCTCTACATCAAAAGCCTCAACTTGAGTACGAGATCCCTTACCGACACATCTATTCAAACAGATAATGCCTGGAGTAATTGAACCGCTTCTAAAAATAATAAATTATTCTCTTATGATTGGCTATGTACCCAAATCCTTTAAACTAGCAGTTATCAAACCCCTGATTAAAAAGCCTGACCTTGATCCCTGTCAGCTGTCCAATTATCGGCCAATATCAAACCTCCCCTTTATCTCCAAGATCCTTGAAAAAGCTGTGGCACAGCAGTTATGTTCATATTTACATAGGAATAACATCCATGAAATGTATCGGTCAGGATTTAGACCTCATCATAGCACAGAGACAGCACTGGTTAAAGTAGTAAACGACCTACTGTTGGCGTCTGATCAGGGCTGTGTCTCGCTACTTGTGTTGCTTGACCTTAGTGCAGCATTTGATACCATTGATCATTCCATTCTTCTGGATAGACTAGAAAATGTTGTGGGAGTTAAGGGAATGGCCCTCTCCTGGCTCAGGTCTTATCTAACTGATCGTTATCAGTATGTTGATATAAATGGTGATATTTCTAGACGTACCGAGGTAAAGTTTGGTGTTCCACAATGGGAAATCTGCGAGGGATTCCCCAAGAGAGAGAGGAGGGGCCGGCGGGTCCTCACTCTGACGCGGAGATGACGTAGACGGCTCTGTGACAGCTGCTCCCGCCAAAGCGACACCGGGACCTCCCCGTTAACTGGTAGGACCCACTCTTTACTAAGCATGTCATTAAATCCCAAAATCCCGGCCAATCAGTCCCCAAAATTAAAGAGTGGGTAAGGCGAGGATTAACCGCTGCCTTCACTATAAATTTTTCCCCTTGGAAAAAAATGTGGACCGACACCAAAGGGTAGCTGTGAACATCCCCATGCACACACAACACCTTCACCCCCTGTGCTCCCCCCAATGCCTCGTCTTGCACCAGGCTTTGGTGAATTGAGGTCTGGTTACAACCAGAATCCACCAACGCCTGATATGTATCCCCTTGAATACTCACCGGTACGTGATACGCTCCAGCCCGATCGAGGGCGGCTTCTGGCACGTCGGGGATCCGAACCACCGTGCCCACTTCCATGGCCATGCACTGCTGTTGGAGGTGGCCCAGTTCCCCGCAGCGCCAGCAAACCGGCCCGGGCTTCCTCTCTGCACCGGTGTTCTGGGGCTCACTCACCTGAAGGGGGGGAGAGACAGACACAGAAGGGAGAAACGGGAGGGCACCGCGGGTGCAGCGGGCCGGCTGGGGTGGTGCCGGCCCCCGCCTCCGCAATGGGGGAATGGGGTGAGGACGGTACACAGGAGGAGGGGGAGAGAGAGAGAGAGAGAGAGATAGAGAGAAGAGGAGAAAAGAGAAGACGTCGTCTGCTGTCCTGCCGCTGGAACAGCCGCCAAATGGTCCTCCGCCAGCTCGACTGCCTGATCCAGCGACGCCGGGCGTTGGCACTGGACCCACTCCGCGGTTCCTGCTGGCAAGCGAGCGATGAATTGCTCCAGCACCACCTGGTCGATGATCCCCTCAGCATCGCGGTTGTCGGCCCTCAACCACCGCCAGCAGGCATCCCGGAGCTGCTGGCCAAACACGAACGGCTGGCTGACTTCCTCCAAGCGCAGAGCGCGGAAGCGCTGGTGCTGCTGCTCTGGGGTGCACCCCATGCACTGGAGGACGGCCCAGCGGAGGTCCGCGTAGGCCAGCCGGCGGTCGGCGGGGAACTGTAGCGCGGCCAGCTGTGCCTCTCCCATTAGGAGGGGGAGGAGGCGCGCCGCGTGCTTCTCCATCGGCCACCCCGAGGCTTCTGCGACTTGCTCGAAGAGCGTGATAAAAGCCTCGGGGTCGTCCTGCGGACCCATCTTGGTTACGGTGAGGGGAGACGGGCCCGCGGTGGGAGTGCTGGTGGACCCCGCCGACGCGAGGAGGTGCCGGAACGCCTCTTGGTCTTCTTGCTGGGCCAGCACCAGGGCCTTGAAGCGTCATTCTTGTTCCTTTCGGAGGGTGACGAGCACCTGGTGTTGGCTTTGCTGGGCCGTGGCGAGGGCATGGACCAGGTCGGCGAACGGGGAGGACTCCATGGGGCTGATCGGCTGGTGCTCCACAATTCTTCCGGGTTTCAGCACCACTGTGGCAGTTCGATGTGAGTGGGTGGAGCACAGAGGACGGCAGGACAGAGATCAGGTTTATATATCGGCTTTATTGCCACACTTTTCAGTTTAACAGTGTTTTTCCCAAAATAGAGACACACACACAGACTAGCGTCTCATCCGGGGAAGAGCCTCCCTGCTCTCCCTCCCTAAATAGGGCGCGGTCACTGGGAAGACACACACAAACACAGGTTAATTGCAGTCAGGTGTAGTGATTCTGCCACTCACCTTCCCTGAATCCGCCCTCCTGTCACAGACCGGCGCTTGACCATGCCCCCGCTGCCACAGAGACATCTTTAACAGATGTCCCATTACAATCATTAATAGGTTGTACTGACAGGGATAAGGCAAGACCACAGACAGAGAGTGACTGGGTGAACTTATCATTGAAGATATGGTTTGAAATTGTTCAACGCCATCAGCTCCAGAGGGAGGTAAAACTACTCAGTTGGCCTGCTTATGACCCTGACTATAAGCCATCACTGTATGATTTCAGATACAAACAATGGGTTTATCATGGTATCACATCTCTATGTACAATAGTTAAAGACAGAACACTCTATAGTTTTGAACATTTATGTAAGGTCTATGGGTTGAGGAGACAGGATTTTTACAGGTACTTGCAAATCTCTGATTATTTCTGTAAAGAGGTTAGGGACTCTGACCAGAAAGAATGGTCTTAGGTTGTTCAGTTGTTTATTGATGCATACAACTGCAGGAGCAGTAAAGGACTGATAAGTAAACTGTACTGTGCTGTCACATCCCTTAAGAAGGACTCCACAGAATACGTGAAGCAACGTTGGGAAAAAGAACTGGACATTGTAATAACAAAGGACATATGGATGAATGCTTGGAAAACACAGTCGACTACTACTAACTCATTGGGGTGGAGAGACTTTTGCTGGAAGAATCTGATTCGCTTCTTTATAACTCCTAAGCAAAAAGGCAAACAAACAGACACTCAGCTGGGATGCTGGAGAGAATGTGGAGAAAACATGGTGGACCATGCTCATATATTTTGGTTGTGCCCCCCCATCCAGACTTACTGGAGGGAGGTGACAGAAGTCATTGATAAGATTTTGGGTTTTAGTGTGGATGCAACATTCATTTATCTTTATTTAGGCAATTTTCCTGAGGGATTGGACAAAGATGATGAGTATCTCCTAAAAATTCTGGTGGCTGCAGGGAAGAAGGCAATTACTAAATACTGGCTTCAGAAAGACACCCCTACTGTGGGCACATTTGTTGGCATTGTTAAACATTTACACCTCCTTGAGCAGATGACCTATTCCCTACGGCTCCAAAAAGAAATTGGAGAGAGAAGGTGGGGGAAATGGTCCATTTACATGAATAACAGAACCAACAACATAGGTTAATCAGTCATGTACTGACCGTGATATGCATTTTCTTTGTGACCTCAAGGTTTTTTTTCTCCCTTCTGTTTTCCTCAATGTTGTCATTGTGAAAAAAAAATAATAATAATAAATAATAATAATACATCTGTTTTGTATAGCGCTTTTCATGGTACTCAAAGACGCTTTACAGGAGGTTCAAACATACACACATATACACACACACAAACAACGGATAATTATAGACAAGGAAAGAAAAACTAAATAAATAAAAAATAATAAAAAATAAATAAATGAATAATAAAAAGTCCACCAAGTAGGGGTCAGGATGTAATTCCCGTGGTGTAGCAGCCACAGTCCCACCAAAAGGCGCACGAAACAAGTCCCACATCTCCAGCAACGCCGCCGTGACGCCGTCAGCAACATCGCTCGAACACCACGCCATGGATCCACAAAGCGAGCAAAGAAGCTCCGCCACACAGAGCGCTGGTATGTCCCAAATCGCCTGCAAAGCCGCTGCGACATCACCGAGCAACATCGCTCGGAACATCACGCCAAGCGTTAAAGCGCAGAGCGCTGGACAACCACGATGTAAAATGAGCAGCGAGCTCACTGCAGTCCATAGCTGGGAGCGCAGGCATCGCCCACGGCGAACCAAGGCCTGGAGGGAACCGATGCCCAAAACTGGGTCCGGAGCTACACCACAACTGGCGGACAAAACACTCAAACAAACATCAAACTACACAAAAACACAGGAAAAAAAAATAGAAAAATAAATAAAATAAAATAAAAAAGCTCTGGTGAGTAAAAAAAAAGTAAAAAAAAAAAAAGTAAAAAAAAAAAAAAAGGAGCTGTGGGACCCGTGTCTCTCCTTTGAGTCACTGAAGGGGTCTCTGTGACTTTGTTCAATTCATGTTGGTCCACTTCCAAACTCTCCATCCTGAAATATATAAAAGGAAAACAAAGGAATAGTTTACTCTAAACAACAAATGAAAGCTGGCAGAAACCGAAGACCAGGAGGCTGTCTCTTGCATACTGCTAACTGTGCCTGGTCTTTTGTTCTCATTAGCACATAGCAACATTCAGTCATGTACTAGAGAATAAGCTATGCGACTTTGGATAGTACTACTGGCTATAAAATCAGGTTATTTTTTTAGCCACCATTTTTACTGGTAACTGGTATCACCTGTGAATTATATAATGTTTTAAATAAACTTTCTCAAGAACTTACATAATCTTGGATGAGGTTGAGGAAACTGTCGGAACTGGAGTTCCTGATGTCTCAGTCAAATTTAAATCCAGGGAGGAATAATTGCCTGTTGAATACAATGTAAAGATTAAGCTGACTAACAACCAATTCCTTCTCAAATCATTTGTTCATTGTGCAACCTGTGCATTTAAAGTTTTTAAATCATATCTGTACAGGGCTGGTGAGGTTACAGGGGTTCCCCCCTTCACAACCAAGCTAGAGCCAAACTTGATTCCACTTTAACTAACAGTAGGCATATCAGACGCTCGCTGGCCGTGCTGTGAAAATTCTGTATGCAGACGCTCATCCAAGTTTCCAAATCTGCCATTGTTTAACTCTTGAATAATTTATTATCAATACTATAATTAAAAAAGCTTATAATCTCTGCCTTCCAAAGAAATTTCTCTCGTTAAGATCTGTTCAGTACTTAGGGAGTAATGGCAGGTTGAAGCTGGTACAACAGAGTAAAAACTCTGCTCGTGTGACGCTGGAAAACTGCCGGTGCTTTCTGAGTCACAGGAAAGTGGTCAGGCTCGCTCTCTTCTGATCAGTTTCCCACTGGATTACTTGTGAAGATCAATACCTTTTATAGGGATGTTCTCTCGCTCTCGCTGTTTCTGATTACGTATTCAGCAAAATTGTCCGTCTGCTAGTTCTGATGTTATGATTCATGGGAGACCCTGAAGTGAGTTTTCGTAGCTTTACCTACTTATTTGTTCAAATCAAACTGATTCATGTAAATAACTATTTTAGAATATAACTGGAGTTGCTTTGATGAAAAATATTGAGACCTTAGTAGTCGGAATGAGATTTTTAAAAACTGGACGTCAGAAATGCGAGTGTCAATTTCAATTCAATTAATTGGAATTGTTTATTGGATGTGGCTCACACAGTTTTTTCAAGATTCACCTTGAAAGCTGTGAATATTATCATTTATGCTCTTTAACAAACACTAGTGGGCCCTACTTTTGAGAAATACTAAAGCCTACATAGCACAAAGAGGGTATTAGAAATAACCTTTTATTACTTTTTTATCAAGTGTACCGATTTAACATTTATACCTAAATAGCATAATTAATACGAATTAAATACTAATTTGCTTTGACTAACTTTTCAAACTTTGTATTCGGTATACAACCATCCATGTGCCTGCCAATTTCCATGTAAATAGCTTGAAAAATAGAACAGCTCTTAAGAAAAAAAAAAAAATTTGATCTCATTGGTTAATGAGGCCCATTTTGGATCATGTGATCCTCATTCGGAATATTACAGCAGGTTTCTAAAAAATTAAGCCTTTTTTTTCAATCTTTGATTTGTAATATCTCAAGAACAGATCAACATATCTTAATTCTGTGAAAAGTATGTTGTTCTGCATCCAGTGAGACCATTTCAAGCAATTTGGATTGGATTTTTCACCCGATATGCCTACTAACATTCTTCAAAGTACCAATGGGTACAGCTCATGCTTTACACTTTTGGCAAACATATTCTCACCTTACATGAAGAAACACACAACAGTAGATTTAAGGCCAATTTATGCTGACAACCCAGTCCTCGCAGACGGTGTCGCAGATAGCGTCTGCGTAGCCCTCCCACCTTCGCAGACGCTCTGCGCGCACCTCCCAAAAATTGTGACCACCGCAGAAGCCTCACAGACAGCATCGCAGACAAGAGGGCTCTGATTGGTCCACTCTACATCCGCTGTACATGCACTTCCGCTTCCCTACTTTCCCGGTTTGTTTTGTTTTCACGACCGGCATTTTTAAAAATACGAGCGAAGATGGAGCAGCATGAAGAGCGGTTGATTGAGGAAATACGTACATCTATACGACTCCAGTTCTAGTCATTATAAAAAAAAAAGTTCTAGTCATTATAAGTAACCGGAGGATAAACACTCCACTAACCACACCCACCAACTACTCCTAGCGACTTCGCGCCCCCTTGCATTGTGCTGGTGAATAACATCGCGCACGCCTATTACTCCCCGCTCAACAATAAATTACAACTGTCTGCGAAAAGCTATCTGCGAAAGCCTTGTCGCAAGAGCATGCAGAGGCCTTTAGTCTGTTACCCCCACCCCCATTCTCTAAACAAATGGAAGATGCAAACCTAATTTCACTGTACTTGTGCTTATACTATTAGGCTGGAATGCAAATCTGCAGCCACACCATTTTCTTTTGTAGACTAGAAAAGCACTCAGAGAGCGCAGACCTCCGCCAAGAATCCTTTAAAAAAATCCGGGATCCAGAAAGCGATCCGGATCACTGCCAAAATTTAACGGATTGTTACTTGTGCCCAGTCACACCTCTGGAAAATATTTCAGAGCAATCCATTCATTACCTTTTCTGTAATGTTGCTAACAGACAAACCAACAAACAAACAAACCAACGCTACCGAAAACATAACCTCCTTGGCGGAGGTAATAATAATAATAACTAGAATGCATTTCCGGGGAAAATGCGAAAGTGTGCTTGCTCAGGTGCACCGCCATGGCAACCCGGCAAGAGAGGCGACCGCACGCCCACACGACAAGGTTTTATGTCAACACGCGAAAGTTTGGCCAAGACACAAGGCGGATTCTCATACGGACATGACAGGCTGGCCAGGTTCTTTACAGGGACATCCCAGAGCATCACTAACATGAAAATTTAGATGTAATCCTAAATCCGTAAAGAGATATGACCCAAAACACGTTTTTGCTCATTGTAGCGCCCCCTAGTGGCCAAATGACACCAAATTTGATGAGGGTACATGAACTGGTGCCCAAAGTCATCTCAACAAATATGGTCTTGATACATCAAAGTGTTTCTGAGATATGAGCCAAAATACATTTTTGCCAATTGTGACACCCCTTAGTGGCCAAATGACACCATATTTGATGAGGGTAGTTTGGATGGTGTCCAAAGTCATGCCACTAAATATGGTCTTGATATGTCAAAGCGTTTCCATGATATGAGCTCACGTCCTAGTTGGTGGCTTCGCCATTGATTTTGATTGGCTGCCACAGGCGAATGCTTCAACATATGAGAGCAAAACGAATATCATTCATTAGGCATGGACTGGAGATCACGTGTGCCAAGTTTCATGATGATCGGACAAAACGTACGGCCAGGGTCACTCTACCTTCACTTTGGACAAAATTCAAAATGGAGGAAAATCTAATGAGGCTGATAATGACGGCATAGGGTGCGTTGGAATCATCTAGCTCCAAGGATTCCAACGGCGCCAGACTTATGAAAATCAGACATACGGATCAAAAGTTACGTGCATGAACGCATATAAGGCTGTGATCAGTTGGTAGCACTACAGCGTGAGATGTACCAACATGAAACTTGATTAAATCAATCAGAGTCCACTCCTCTATCAGTGTACCAAGTTTCATTACTTTACACTGTACAGTTTGGCCTACAGAAGGAAAAATCTGGTTTTTGCGTCACGCACCCATTCATTTAAATGGGGAAAAAATTAATCCTTTAAAAAAAATCCGGGATCCAGAAGGTGATCCGGATCACCGCCAAAATTTAATGGATTGTTACTTATGCCCAGTCACATCTCTGGAAAAAATTTCAGAGCAATCCATTCATTACTTTTTCCGTAATGTTGCTAACAGACAAACAAACAAACAAACCAACCAACCAACGCTTCCGAAAACATAACCTCCTTGGCGGAGGTAATAAAATGCCATGGAATAGATCATTTTTCAAGCATCTATAGGTACAGGATTGTGTGTGTGTGTGTGTGTGTGTGTGTGTGTGTGTGTGTGTGTGTGTGTGTGTGTGTGTGCGTGTGTGTGTGTGTGTGTGTGTGTGTGTGTGTGTTAGAGAATTACCTCCACTCTGAGCTCCATCTTCTGGATTTCCACCCAACACATTAGCAGCAATGTTATTCACCATGTTAAGAATAACATCTGTAAATGAATAAACAACAATATAGTGCTTAACAGCTGTAGCAATCATATGATTGGAGCAAGATGGCTACAATGGTTCATATTAAACATACTTTTGTGGTTAAACCTGACCATACCTCATGTTGACTAACCTCATCATTGAGGAGACATAATATATTTGGTTTTCTGTGAAAATCCTTCGTTTAAAAAAATAAAAAATAAATAAAAAACCTAAAATACTATGGGGCAGCATTTTCACGTTCTCAATATTTCCCCCCCACTTGCCAAAAATATGCTGGTGGCTTTGTTACAATAAAAATTTCCCCTAGTTGTGAATGCTCATGGTGGACTACAATAGATGCTGTCCCATTCAGTGTTCACCATAACCCTGACCCTCAGTAAAAGTGCTGACTGAAAATGAACGAATGAATGCGTGAAAGAAATACTACAACTGGAATTCACCTTTGGCAGACCCAATCAGAGTATTTGAAGACCTGTCGTCTGATGGAACATATCCAGGAGGATAATCTACAAGTTTAAGAGAAGAATGAAAACTGCAGGATAGCATGAGTGTAAATTGCCAGTAAAACCTATGATACAGACAGAAATGGTCTCCTGATTATGTCAAAAAGCTGGTTCTCACCATCGTCCTCATCCTGGGAGTTATTCAGTTCATACTCTTCCATCATACTTGTGCCAAAAACCCTTAACACACAAAACATTGATTGGCACAGACTTCAAAGCTTCAGAGTAAGAGATTTAACAGTTATTCCATGAAACTGAGTCGTATATGAGCTGATAGCCGACAAGGCATGTACAGTGGTGCTTGAAAGTTTGTGAACCCTTTAGAGTTTTCTATATTTCTGCATAAATATGACCTAATACATCATCAGATTTTCACACAAGTCCTAAAAGTAGATAAAGAGAACCCAGTTAAACAAATGAGACAAAAATATTATACTTGGTCATTTATTTATTGAGGAAAATGATCCAATATTACATATCTGTGAGTGGCAAAAGTATGTGAACCTCTAGGATTAGCAGTTAATTTGAAGGTGAAATTAGAGTCAGGTGCTTTCAATCAATGGGATGACAATCACGTGTAAGTGGGCACCCTCTTTTATTTAAAGAACAGGGATCTATCAAAGTCTGATCTTCACAACACATGTTTTTGGAAATATACCACGAACAAAGGAGATTTCTGAGGACCTCAGAAAAAGTGTTGTTGATGCTCATCAGGCTAGAAAAGGTTACAAAACCATCTCTAAAGAGTTTGGACTCCACCAATCCACAGTCAGACAGCCTGTATACAAATGGAGGAAAATCAAGAACATTGTTACCCTCCCCAGGAGTGGTCGACCAACAAAGATCACTCCAAGAGCAAGGCGTGTAATAGTCGGTGAGGTCAAAAAGGACCCCAGGGTAACTTCTAAGCAACTGAAGGCCTCTCTCACATTGGCTAATGTTAATGTTCATGAGTCCAACATCAGGAGAACACTGAACAATGGTGTGCATGGCAGGGTTGCAAGGAGAAAGCCACTGCTCTCCAAAAAGAACATTGCTGCTCATCTGCAGTTTGCTAAAGATCACGTGGACAAGTCAGAAGGCTATTGGAAAAATGTTTTGTGGCTGGATGAGACAAAAATAGAACTTTTTGGTTTAAATGAGAAGCGTTATGTTTGGAGAAAGGAAAACACTGCATTCTAGCAAAAGAACCTTATCCCATCTGTGAAACATGATGGTGGTAGTATCATGGTTTGGGCCTGTTTTGCTGCATCTGGACCAGGACGGCTTCCCATCATTGATGGAACAATGAATTTTGAATCATCCCAGTAAATTC
Organism: Neoarius graeffei; assembly: GCF_027579695.1. NCBI lineage: Eukaryota > Metazoa > Chordata > Actinopteri > Siluriformes > Ariidae > Neoarius > Neoarius graeffei. The sequence continues at coordinate 103,952,311 of NC_083569.1, forward strand.
TAAAGGAAAATGTCAGGGCATCTGTCCATGAACTGAATCTCAAGAGAAGGTGGGTCACGCAGCAAGACAACGGCCCTAAGCACACAAGTTGTTCTACCAAAGAATGGTTAAAGAAGAATAAAGTTAATGTTCTGGAATGACCAAGTCAAAGTCCTGACCTTAATCCAATCAAAATGTTGTGGAAGGACCTGAAGCGAGCAGTTCATGTGAAGAAACCCACCAACATCCCAGAGTTGAAGCTGTTCTGTATGGAGGAATGGGATAAAATTCCTCCAAGCCGGTGTGCAGGACTGATCAACAGTTACCGGAAACGTTTAGTTGCAGTTATTGCTGCACAAGGGGGTCACACCAGATACTGAAAGCAAAGGTTCACATACTTTTGCCACTCACAGATATGTAATATTGGATCATTTTCGTCAATAAATAAATGACCAAGTATAATACATTTGTTTCATTTGTTTAACTGGGTTCTCTTTATCTACTTTTAGGACTTGTGTAAAAATCTGATGATGTCATATTTATGCAGAAATATAGAAAATTCTAAAGGGTTCACAAACTTTCAAGCACCACTGTAGCACCAAGTTGGCTATAAGCCATGTATGATGAGATTGAGTGGAATAACTGTTTTATTCTATCTATATTCACTGGATTTTGAGAAACAGAGCATTTTTATTTTTTGCAAATCTGATAAATAAAAACTTTATACAAAACATCTGACAAAATCATTTCCACTTAGAATGCAAACAAACCAGCAAAATGACTAGCAATTTGTTAACAAAAAAAAAGTTCTTACTATCAAATACTTTCATTCCATATTTTGTTGCTTTTTTGGATGTTTTGGGGTTTTGTTTTCGAGTCGAGTTTTTATTTCATCCTCGAATGGTTCAGCAACATGCGCCTTCGTTTTGTTTTTAGGGTTGTTTTGGCGATGGGCAAACCAACTTAAAGGTAAACCCCATTTCAGATTTTTCAAGTGTAGGTCATAAAAAGGATTTTCCCAAACACCCAATTACTTTTGTTTAGTGGATCAAAAGCTACTGAATTTGAATCACAGACTTCCAATTTTATTAGTTTTTTTTTTTAATAGAACAATTAATTAAATGTCTGGTGACATGGCCCTAAATTCTCTGCTATTTTTTCCTGCTTCACCATGACCCAATTCAAGACGACATCATGCATCACATGGTGGGCTTTCCCTGTTTGCGCGAGGCATTGTGGGATACAAATTTGAAACAGGAGGGAAAAATGGAGGATGTGAGTGTGCGAATGAAACATGGAAGACCAACTACAGTAACGGAAAGTGAGAAGAAAAGATGTTATGTTGCGAAGGAAAGGAAACGCAGGACCAAACTAATGGCCCTTTTCCACTACCCTTTTTCAGCTCACTTCAGCTCGCTTCAGCTCACTTCAGCCCGACACGGCTCGCGTTTCGACTACCAAAAAACAGCACGACTCAGCTCACTTCAGCCCTGCTTAGCCCCTAAAACTCGCACGGTTTTGGAGTGGGGCTGAAGCGAGCCAAACCGAGCCGAGTGAGGCTGGGGGTGTGAGGAGACACTCCCCTGTGCGCTGATTGGTGAGGAGGAGTGTCCTCACATGCCCACACACGCCCCGCGAGCACGCTGGGATCTGTAAACCCGGAAGAAGAAGAATTACGAATTACAAGAATTTCTGAAGCCTTATGCGCCTCGCCTCATCTATACGCTCTTGCCAGTATCTGTTGGCGTTGTCGGTGACAACAAGCCACAGCACCAAGACCAGCAACACTAACGACTCCATGTCCTCCATGTTTATTGTTTACTCTCCGGGTTGTGAGACTACCGCTTAAAAGCTCACTGATGTCACTGTTTGCGCTGCTTAACGACATCACGTGACATCCACCCACTTTCGCTAACTCCACCCAATGTGTCCACCCACTTCCAGCCAGCACGGTTCAGCGCGGTTGTAGTCGAAATGCAACTCCAACAGCCCCCTCAGCTCGACTCAGCCCAACTCAGCACAGCACGGCTCAGCCGCGTTGGTAGTGGAAAAGCGGCATAATAAATATCGGCAGTCAGCGAGCACCTCGGTGTGATCAGCTGTTCGTTTAGTGACAGAATGATGGAACTGTCAGTGCATGGTCAAAGGTAAGCCTGTAGATGGCAGTAATGCAACACTGTATGCCAGCTACTGTAAAACCCAAAAGAAGAAGGTGGTAAACCTGTGCAAGTGCACACGGACTTCCTCTGTCTTCTTGACTGCGTGAAGCTAGCGATTTCATGCACATTATTTGCTCGGGAACTCTCAAATTAAATAACTTCCCAGCCACAGAATGGCCTGATATTTTGAGAGATTTACAGAAATAAACCTATATCATAATCGCCACAGCATTACCGCCACCGACTGGGCTGGAGTGTGAAACTGGAGATACTGGGGGGAAAAAAAACCCAAAACAAAACTATATTCTTTTAGCTATTTCTGTTTCTTTTAAGTACTTGATAAAGTGCTTTATCTGACTTGATGTGCTCCGTCATTTTGTTTTTCTCTACTCACAGTATATGAGCTGATAGCCTGGTAGTAGAATATAATAAAGAGTATTCTAAAATTTTGGAGAAAAGCATTTTTCCCCCTCACCTGAGCAAGCTGAGGGGACAGAAGTACTCCGACCCAAAGTGTGACAACAGCTCCACCTAGAGTCATATGGAAATGCAACAAAAAAAGGGAGCATTATTTGCACTTTGAAGGGAGGTTATAGATCTTTAATATCCATATGAAAAAATGTCATAAAAATGCTATATGATAAGAAATAATGAGGAATGCTTAATTTCTCTCAGGCTCTGTGCTGAACGTGGATTGCAAACAAGACTGTTAGAATGATAATCAGCAGAAGACAGTGGAGTAGATGGGAAACGATCAAATACTATTCACCACTTAGTACATGAACTTAACCAGACATCCTTATGTGTGAATCTCATTACACAAAGCAAGTAAGAGCAAGTGTATCATTCATGCTTGTTAGTTGCAGTTAATTGAAAAGAGCGCACACACTTTTTTTTTTAAACCTTGTCTAGAACATGAAATTAACTGGGTTATGTTTCAACACAAATCCTCCCAGCTCATACATCCAAACAACACACGAACAGGTTTTCTATCGTGGCTCTGAAGCAAAGCAGTCAGCAGACGGTGCGATTGAGTTTGTGCACTGAAGCAGATTGAGATGTTTTCCTGGACAGTGGATATGTAGTTAGTCCCTTATTGGAGGTCTTTGACGTACAGTATACTACAACCCCGATTCCAAAAAAGTTGGGACAAAGTACAAATTGTAAATAAAAATGGAATGCAATGATGTGGAAGTTTCAAAATTCCATATTTTATTCAGAATAGAACATAGATGACATATCAAATGTTTAAACTGAGAAAATGTATCATTTAAAGAGAAAAATTAGGTGATTTTAAATTTCATGACAACACCACATCTCAAAAAAGTTGGGACAAGGCCATGTTTCCCACTGTGAGACATCCCCTTTTCTCTTTACAACAGCCTGTAAATGTCTGGGGACTGAGGAGACAAGTTGCTCAAGTTTAGGGATAGGAATGTTAACCCCATTCTTGTCTAATGTAGGATTCTAGTTGCTCAACTGTCTTAGGTCTTTTTTGCCGCATCTTCCATTTTATGATGCGCCAAATGTTTTCTATGGGTGAAAGATCTGGACTGCAGGCTGGCCAGTTCAGTACCCGAACCTTTCTTCTACGCAGCCATGATGCTGTAATTGATGCAGTATGTGGTTTGGCATTGTCATGTTGGAAAACGCAAGGTCTTCCCTGAAAGAGACGTCGTCTGGATGGGAGCATATGTTGCTCTAGAACCTGGATATACCTTTCAGCATTGATGGTGTCTTTCCAGATGTGTAAGCTGCCCATGACACATGCACTAATGCAACCCCATACCATCAGAGATGCAGGCTTCTGAACTGAGCGCTGATAACAACTTGGGTCGTCCTTCTCCTCTTTAGTCCGAATGACACGGCGTCCCTGATTTCCATAAAGAACTTCAAATTTTGATTCGTCTGACCACAGAACAGTTTTCCACTTTGCCACAGTCCATTTTAAATGAGCCTTGGCCCAGAGAAGATGTCTGCGCTTCTGGATCATGTTTAGATATGGCTTCTTCTTTGAACTATAGAGTTTTAGCTGGCAACAGTGGATGGCACGGTGAATTGTGTTCACAGATAATGTTCTCTGGAAATATTCCTGAGCCCATTTGGTGATTTCCAATACAGAAGCATGCCTGTATGTGATGCAGTGCCGTCTAAGGGCCCGAAGATCACGGGCACCCAGTATGGTTTTCCAGCCTTGACCCTTACGCACAGAGATTCTTCCAGATTCTCTGAATCTTTTGATGATGTTATGCACTGTAGATGATGATATGTTCAAACTCTTTGCAATTTTACACTGTCAAACTCCTTTCTTATATTGCTCCACTATTTGTCGGCGCAGAATTAGGGGGATTGGTGATCCTCTTCCCGTCTTTACTTCTGAGAGCCGCTGCCACTCCAAGATGCTCTTTTTATACCCAGTCATGTTAATGACCTATTGCCAATTGACCTAATGAGTTGCAATTTGGTCCTCCAGCTGTTCCTTTTTTGTACCTTTAACTTTTCCAGCCTCTTATTGCCCCTGTCCCAACTTTTTTGAGATGTGTTGCTGTCATGAAATTTCAAATGAGCCAATATTTGGCATGAAATTTCAAAATGTCTCACTTTCGACATTTGATATGTTGTCTATGTTCTATTGTGAATACAATATCAGTTTTTGAGATTTGTAAATTATTGCATTCCATTTTTATTTACAATTTGTACTTTGTCCCAACTTTTTTGGAATCGGGGTTGTATAATCAAAGGGGTCATAATTTAATTAAATCACAGAGGTGGTCTCAATAGCATACAGCTTTATCTGTTCAAGATGATTTGACCCACACCACACAGCATAAGAACCTCATCTGGAAAATACATTCTGCACAAAACCCTCTGCTAGAAACTTCCACACATGCTCTAATCTGAAGGTGTGGTGCAGTCAATAATCCACTGAGGTTCTACTATGAGTGACACCATTTATTTATTTCTTCACCCAGTCATTCAAGCACACCTGAGAAAAATAAGGCGCTAATCTTAATGTACTTGGTGAACATCTGATGCGGGGGGGAATTACAGGAAAAGAAACAGTTGAGAAAATAGTCTGCTCATAATAAATCTGAAAGTCTGATAAATCATGATATTAAAAACACATCAATAAAAAACAAAGACTGATTGGGGAAAAAACAAAGAAAGAAAGCGATGGTGAGCAGCAGCAGCAGCAAAAATGCTCACTGTATACTCTGGAAAAGACACTCAAAACAGTCACCAAGCAGAACTAGTCTTTAAAGCCTTTCACAAAAACATGACTGTATTAAAGCAAGACTGCCTTTCGATTTCATAAAATCAGTGAATTTTAGTTCCCTCTGAAATTTGGTCATTGTGATATATGTTTATTTCTGTAATATCGGGCCATTTTGTGGCTGAGAAGTGATTTAATTTGAGGGGATTAAAGCAAATAATGTGCATGAAATCGCTCGCTTCACGCAGTCAAGCAGACAGAGGCAGTCCGTGTGCACATGCACAGGTTTACTTTTGAGCATGCACTGATAGTTCCATCATTCTGTCGCTAAACAAACAGCTGATCACACCGAGGTGCTCGCTGAGCGCCGATATTTATTAGTTTGGTCCCGCGTTTCCTTTCCATCGTATATAAACAACGTATTTTCTTCTTGCTTTCTGGTACTGTAGTCGGTCTTTCACGTTTGACGATGCAGAAGGGTTCTCAACGTGTTGGGAACGTAGACCATCCTCATTAGGGAACACCAGTATAGAGTTCTTGCTATCCCTCAGCAACATCATTCTAGTAGCCCAAGCAGTTCCTGCTTGTAGCAAAAGCATCTCTGATGTTTAATTCACCTGTACTCTTGTGACCATGGGGAAAGGCCCATTGACGATGGGGGAAGACCCATGGACAGCCGTGAGAGAACGGATGACAGCCTGGAAAGACGGCAAGCAATAGTGTTAGGGCTAGCATCCCGAAGCACTGCGCAAGCAACCTACAAGTACTGAACAAAGAGAATACCCCCAGGCAGACCGAGGAGGGGGGGGGGGGATAATCTGCCAACAAGGATGGATCACATGGCTAATGACCCAGACAGTGGCATAAGGACTACGAGAATGGACGTGGCAAGACAAGGGGACGAAGACGAGAGGAGATGCTCCAGCTGCGGCAGAGTCTTTAAGAATGGGCGTGGTGTCAGTATTCATCAAGGAAAGACCAAGTGCAAAGAACAACTGCAGCAACGGAAAGCACCTGGGTTGTCTCAGAGAGCAATCTCTGAGTATACCAGCTCAGCTTGTCAGTCGGTGGAGGAACAGAGCCAGGAGGCACACCACAGTGCTCTGGACCTCTCTGCGCAATTGTTCCAGAGCACGACAAGAGGGGGTGAAGCTGAAGGCTGGAAGGACTTTGAGAGGAAACCACGCTTGAATCTTCCACCAGCAACAGACTGTAGATGGGCGCAGTTGGATAAGGATTTAGGAAGCATCCTTGACAACACTTTAAAAGCTATCAGGAAGATTAGGACTATGGTAGAACTAGTCTACCAGGTATGCCAGGACACATTCGGCGTGAAGGAAGGTAATACTGTCAGATCAGCAGCAGGCCCTAGCAGGAGACAGCGCCAGATCAATGAGGCATGGGGGGAACTAAGGGCACTTAAGAAAAGGTGGAAGATTGCAAGTGACAAGGAAAGAACAGCTCTAAATCAGATCCAAGCAGAAGTGCGGAAGAATCTAATTCGCCTACATAGAGCAGAGGCAGTACGGAGGAAACAGAGGGAGAAGCATCGTAAGAGGAAGGCATTTTTCAACAACCCTTTCCAGTTTACAGCACAGCTTCTCGGAAAGCCTAAGAGTGGGAAGCTGATCTGCTCCAAAGAGGAAGTGGAGGACAGCGTGGCTGCAGCACATAGTGACCCGTCAAGAAACATCCTACTTGGAGAGTGCCCATACCAGTTACCAAAACCAAAGTCAAACATCCCGTTCAACATGTCAGATTTTACTATGGATGAAGTGAGAGTGGTTGTGGAAAAAGCCAGAGCAGGTTCTGCTCCTGGTCCATCAGGCACCTCATACAAGATCTACAAAAACTGCCCCCAGCTTCTGAGAAGGCTATCCAAGCTCTTACATACACTCTGGAAGAAAAGGCAGAAGCCCAGGCTCTGGACACTTGCTGAAGGTTGCTTCGTACCTAAAGGACAGAACTCTTCTGCACTTGACGAGTTTCGGGAGATCTCATTACTGGATGTAGAAGGGAAAATATTCTGGTCCATTGTTGCCAAGAGGCTGACATCATACTTGCTCAGCAACGAGTACATCAATCCCAGCGTCCAAAAAGGTGGAGTCCCAGGGTACTCTGGATGCCTCGAACATACGTCAGCGATCAGCCAGATTATCAACGAGGCAAAGAGCGGAAACAGCACACTGTCGGTTGTATGGCTGGATCTAGCCAAAGCCTACCCAAGTGTACCTCACCAGCTTATCCAGAAGGCACTGGACCACTATCTAGTACCACCAGAGGTGGTGCAGCTCGTAATGGCACACATGGATGGGCTAAGTATGAGGTTCACATTGGGAAATTTTACCACCAAATGGCAACGACTTGAGAAGGGTATCATGGCAGGATGCACTATTTCAGTGGTCCTGTTCGTGGCTGCAATGAACCTACTACTGGAGGCAGGAGGGATGCAGTGTAAAGGTCCTAAAGCAGTCGACGGCACAAGACACCCTGCCTGTCGAGCATTCATGGATGATGTCACCGTGATGACTCCATCAATCCAGGGAACACAGTGGATCCTGAGCGCATTGGAAAAGATGGCGACATGGGCATGAATGCAGTTTAAACCTGAAAAATCTAGGAGCCTCTGCATCCTGAAAGGGAAGCTGACAAGGAACACCTTTAGCATCCAAGGGTCAGAGATCCCCACAATTCAAGAGCAAGAGATCCGATGTCTCGGCAAGAATTACGACAGCTCTCTGAAGGACATAGGCAACCTCAGCGACACCAAAGGTCAGTTGAACACCTGGCTCAGGGCAATTGACAACAGCCAACTGCTGGGCCGGTTTAAGGTATGGTGCTTTCAATATGGCATTATACCCAGACTGCAGTGGCCATTCCTACTATACGACTTCCCCATGTCTGCAGTGGAAGCAATGGAAAGGCTGTGCAGCAAGTTCCTGCGGAAATGGCTGGGCGTTCCTCCTTCCTTTAGCTCTGTGAACTTGTACAGCAAAACTTCAAAGCTCCGCCTACCAGTTTCATCTGTGGTTGAAGAATTCAAAGCCACCAAGGCGAGAGCAGTTAGCACGCTGCTTCTCTCTAAAGACAGGAAAGTCCATCACGCCAGCAAATCAATCAGATGTGGCAGGAAGTGGAAGCCGCAAGATGCTGTGGTCGAAGCAGAAGCCTACTGGAAGTACCAGGAGATTGTAGGCATTGTCTGCCAGGGTCGCTTGGGCCTCGGAAATTACAGCACGAAGCAGTGGAGCAAGGCCAGCGCGGAAGGTAGGAGAAAGCTTCTAGTGCAGAGAGTGCGAGAGGCAGCAGAGGAAGACTGACGAGTGAAAACAGTGGGACTTGCCTCCCAGGGTCAGTGGATGCAGTGGGACCAAGCGCTGGATTGATCGCTGTCCTGGAAGGAGATGTGGAGTACCGACCAAGGCAAGCTGACCTTTTTACTTCATGCCATAGCTGATCTCTTGCCAACCCCAAGTAATTTAAAGATCTGGGGGAAGGAAGAAAACTCATCGTGTGCTCAGTGTGGGGCAGAACATTGCACACTAAACCACATCCTCTCAGGCTGTCCAAAGGCACTGAGAGAGGGCCGATATAAGTGGAGACACGACAAGGTGCTAACTGAAATTGCCAAATGGGTGGCGTTCCAGAGAGTTAGGGCCAATGAGAACCAGGCACCTACCCCTGTGGTCACTCATTTCCATCTCCAAGGCGAGCAGGCTCCCAGGCCAAAGACAGCCACCAAGCATCCTCGTTCCATCCTGCAGCATGCCTCAGACTGGGAGTTGCGAGCCGATCTGAAAAGGAAGTTAATCTTCCCACAAGAGGTAGCAGTGACCTTGCTCCGTCCTGATGTGGTACTGATGTATAGGAGCACCAGGACCATATTAGTAGCGGAACTCACTGTACCTTGGGAAGACAGACTTGCCATCTCACACCAACAGAAGGCGGCAAAATACCAGGACTTGATCGACGAGGCAGTTCTCAAAGGATGGCACACCAGCATTTTTCCCATGGAAGTAGGATGCAGAGGTTTCCCAGCAACATCGGTGCGTTACTTCTTACAGAAGCTAGGTCTGGAACCAAAGCACTTGAAGAAGGCCATTAGGGAAATAGGACAGGTAGCTGAGACCAGCTCAAGGTTCTCAACATGTTGGGAACGTAGACCATCCTCGTTAGGGAACACCAGTATAGAGTTCTTGTTATCCCTCAGCAACATCATTCTAGTAGCCCAAGCAGTTCCTGCTTGTAGCAAAAGCATCTCTGATGTTTAATTCACCAGGGCCATGTGGCCCCAAATTCATTAATTGTTCTATTACAAAAAAAAACCCTAATAAAATTGGAAGTCTGTGATTTGAGTTCAGTCGCTTTTGGTCTACTAAACAAAAATAATTGGGTGTCGGGGAAAATTCTTTTTATGACCTACACTTAAAATCTGAAAGGCAGTCTAGCTTTAACGTTTAGAGACGCAACGGTCAAATTTTATTTACAATTCTTTTATACATTTTCACCCAGAGTGGCAGGACTGAAACAGGATACAAAAATCAAGCACACAGCTGAGTGTTAAGAACCTTGTGCTGAATGGTTCTCTGGCAGTACAGGGATTTGACCTGATGGCTGATAATTTTGGGTTTCGCACCAAGAACAAGTGGATCTTCCTCACATACCTTGACATATTTAGCATATAAATGTTCATCCAGTGGAAAACTCTGGACCGTGCGCTCATTCCGGGCATGAAAGGTCCCAAGCTTGGCCCATTTGTTGGTTGGATATCTGGGGACAAGCCAGAATGTTTATTTGCACCCATTCCCACAATGCCTTTGAGGTGAAAATTAAACAGCAATGCAAGAACTGCGCACCTAAATTAACAAAGAAAAGATTTGTCTTGATAATTTGTAACGGATGCACTGGTATGAATGATCAGTCATAAACAAAAGAGGAAAGGTGTGGAATTCTAAACAAACAAAACAAACTTAAGAAAATATATATGTCTCAGTCCACCAGATTTTCATACCAGATGCTCAGGATTAGGGCGGCACGGTGGTGTAGTGGTTAGCGCTGTCGCCTCACAGCAAGAAGGTCCTGGGTTCGAGCCCCGGGGCCGGCGAGGGCCTTTCTGTGCGGAGTTTGCATGTTCTCCCCGTGTCCGCGTGGGTTTCCTCCGGGTGCTCCGGTTTCCCCCACAGTCCAAAGACATGCAGGTTAGGTTAACTGGTGACTCTAAATTGACCGTAGGTGTGAATGTGAGTGTGATTGGTTGTCTGTGTCTATGTGTCAGCCCTGTGATGACCTGGCGACTTGTCCAGGGTGTACCCCGCCTTTCGCCCATAGTCAGCTGGGATAGGCTCCAGCTTGCCTGCGACCCTGTAGAAGGATAAAGCGGCTAGAGATAATGAGATGAGATGCTCAGGATTATAGATTTTGAGTTATACCTGCTGCATTAAACTACCAAGCCTCCATCTGCAGGAAATACAAACCAAAGTGAAACTGGACCGAGGGAAGTTACTGTAAATCTGACATGAAATCATGTGCACGCAACCCAAAATGGTCCATTTTCCAGGCCCTGACTACAGAGGATACAGAATCCATCAGGAAATCATCTCAACTGTAGACTGGTGAATTTCCCAGATTTCCTGAGCAACAGACCACAAAATGCTGCTCGGAAGGTCAAGAAAACACGTGGTGAATTATTAGCATCGCCAAGCGAATGCTGCGTGAAAACGGAGCTCGCGTGATCGACGCATTTTCACTCTAAATCAAAATGTCATTCACCGATTTTTATGGCAGAAGGAAAATCTATACTCGTCTCAGTCGTGGATGATGTTAAAAGTAGGAAACGTATCCTGTAGGGGCGCTACTGAGGTGATTATTCCTTGATAGTTACTGGATCAGCCAGCGAAAACATCACGCGCTTTACAATGCCGTTTCTACACATTCTGTAAACAGAGCATCTGGTGCAAAAATCTCGTGGCGCGACACATATTTAGGCTTCAAAACATCTAAATGACGCATGCTATACTGGCTCACTGAAATACAGCCTTACATTTAGCTTCGATGCCTTCATATTTTCTCTTTTCACTGAGAAATCTTAATGCCACCACCACCATTATTATTTACCAGTTCTGTTCACAGTATCCTCAGTAGCTTGCAAGTCCGATTTCTTAAGAACACCATTATTCAGCAACATTAGAGAAAACAGCCAAACAAATAAATATTTTCAAAGAAAATATCACCCAAACGAACAAAATGAAAGTGAACTGATCAGTGATTCATTCAGTCCTTCTGAACTGAACAAAAAGAACTTGGGTGTATGAGAATTACCTTCCCGAACAGAAACGCCAGCCTCTTGAAAGACAATTTCTTTCTCCATCAGACATCACCATTTACTAGTGTACATGTATAAGACTGGAAGTCAGCGAGGAGTATTTTCTCCACTCATCTACAGGACTTCATCAATTCTACGAAAGCCCAGACTTATTGCCACAGAACATGCTCCTATCTGAGGCTGAAATTTTGTTAGCAGTCATTTCCTCACAACAGTCTTTTTCCCCCCTCCCAAAGTTAATAACTTCTCATTACCAAAGTGTAACCTCCTCTATCCTGAAGACTTTTCCGTGTCATAAAACTGCAGACACCTTCCATAAATGTTTTCTCACAAAAAGACAAAACAAAAAACCTTTGATTTATCTTAAACATTAGTTATGCATGTTCCGGTGTATGTAGTTACTATATAAACGATAATGTTTTAGAAAAATGTAATCAAAAACACATGTAATGGCAGAGTGATATAACCAGAACGTCAAGGGCATAGTAACTCCTCTGGGTGAGAACTGCGAGAGGAGATAAAATTCTAATGAGAAGTCCCAAAACTCGTTACGGCAACCTAATTAGCAGTTTGTTAGCAATAATTTGACAATACAATGACCAAGTGTTGTACAGAATGACTAGATCTTTCAAATAAAGTAATCCAAACTGAAATCCATTGGGAACTGAGGGAGGAGATACAATTTAACTGAAAATAAACAAACGTTGTAAACAAATTGTTTACAACAAGAAAATCAACAAACAAATGACCAAGTTTTGTTCCTCATGGGAAGATCTACCCAAAACATCGATCAGAACTGGAATCGGATGAAAACTGAGAGAGGAGATACAATTCTAGTGAGAGGCCTGGTAATTTGGCCTAATGACTAACTTGTTAGCAAAAAAAATTTGACAAAACAACGACCAAGGTTTGTGCAGAGTGAGGAGTTCTTTCAAACAAAACAATCAGAATGAAAATCCACAGCGAGTTGATGGAGATACGATTTAACTTAATCGTGGATGATGGACACCACGCCATGGGAACAACTCCTCAGCCTTATGGACAGATGAGCTAATGATGAATAAAGGTGTGTGTGTGGGGGGGGCATTTAATAGAACGTGCCCAGAGCACCCTATAAATGCTGAAAGCAGGGATATTAATATGAACAATATTCACAATATTTTGCTTCACATATTTGTTTCCTGTAGCTAGTGCTTTTCTGTGCTACATCTACACTAGACTCCTCTTAGACAAACTGCATGGTTGATAATAATAATTGCAAGTGAAAATGTTGTGTTCTGACCTGTCACTGATTGAGACTAGAAAGTCTTTGGGGTTCGAGGAGAAGAGCTCGAAATTGGCAGTGTCCAGCTGCTTCACCTGAATGGGCTGACACAACTCAATGACAAACCTGGAGGTGCACACAGAGGAACAGAATGGGTGAACTTGAAGAAAAGGTGGCTATGATTATTGGGTGAGGAAGAGGTATGATGGAGAGATGAGGAGGAGAAAAAGAAAACAGGAAGAAATAGAGTGAGGGATCAGTTAAAATATGCTGAGTGTTTGTCTTTAACCTGTATTGTAAACTTTCTTGCTATGTCTGCTGATTTTATATCTAATAACTTGTCTTTTACTTTAGAAGGACTGGGGTTTTTTTTGCTTTAGATCAGTGTCTTGAGACTTACATCTGTAATAATCAGATGAATGTGGTCCTGATACTTATACACTGTTCTTCGTGAGCAGCACATACAGTGAGTGTTGGGCTTGGCTTACCATATTTTATTGCTGCAGGGACTCAGCATGTAAACGTCTACATTCTCCATCAGGATGGCAGAAGTGCTCTAATAAAAAGAATAAAAATGCCAGTTAGAATTATCCTGGCTCCAAAATGCATTGCTGAGATATACTAGTGCATCTCAAAAAATTAGAATACCATGAAAAAGTTCCTTTTTTTTCATAATTTAATTCAAAAAGGTAAACTTTCATTCAGTGGTGCTTGAAAGTTTGTGAACCCTTTAGAATTTTCTATATTTCTGCATAAATATGATCTAAAACATCATCAGATTTTCACACAAGTCTGAAAAGTAGATAAAGAGAACCCAGTTAAACAAATGAGACAAAAATATTATACTTGGTCATTTATTTATTGAGGAAAAGGATCCAATATTACATATCTGTGAGTGGCAAAAGTATGTGAACCTTTACTTTCAGTATCTGGTGTGACCCCCTTGTGCAGCAATAACTGCAACTAAACGTTTCCGGTAACTGTTGATCAGTCCTGCACACCAGCTTGGAGGAATTTTAGCCCATTCCTCCATACAGAACAGCTTCAACTCTGGGATGTTGGTGGGTTTCCTCACATGAACTGCTCGCTTCAGGTCCTTCCACAACATTTCGATTGGATTAAGGTCAGGACTTTGACTTGGACATTCCAAAACATTAACTTTATTCTTCTTTAATCATTCTTTGGTAGAACGGCTTGTGTGCTTAGGGTTGTTGTCTTGCTGCATGACCCACCTTCTCTTGAGATTCAGTTCATGGACAGATGTCCTGACATTTTCTTTTAGAATTCACTGGTATAATTCAGAATTCATTGTTCCATCAATGATGGCAAGCCGTCCTGGCCCAGATGCAGCAAAACAGGCCAAAACCATGATACTACCACCACCATGTTTCACAGCTGGGATAAGGTTCTTATGCTGTAATGCAGTGGTTTCCTTTCTGCAAACATAATGCTTCTCATTTAAACCAGAATTCTATTTTGGTCTCATCCATCCACAGAACATTTTTCCAGTAGCCTTCTGGCTTGTCCACATGATCTTTAGCAAACTGCAGACAAGCAGCAATGTTCTTTTGGAGAGCAGTGGCTTTCTCCTTGCAACTCTGCTATGCAGTCCACTGTTGTTCAGTGTTCTCCTGATGGTGGACTCATGAACATTAACATTAGCCAATGTGAGAGAGGCCTTCAGTTGCTTAGAAGTTACCCTGGGGTCCTTTGTGACCTCGCCGACTACTACATGCCTTACTCTTGGAGTGATCTTTGTTGGTCGACCACTCCTGGGGAGGGTAACAATGGTCTTGAATTTCCTCCATTTGTACACAATCTGTCTGACTGTGGATTGGTGGAGTCCAAACTCTTTAGAGATGGTTTTGTAACCTTATCCAGCCTGATGAGCATCAACAATGCTTTTTCTGAGGTCCTCAGAAACCTCCTTTGTTCGTGCCATGATACATTTCCACAAACATGTGTTGTGAAGATCAGACTTTGATAGATCCCTGTTCTTTAAATAAAACAGGGTGCCCACTCACACCTGATTGTCATCCCAATTGATTGAAAACACCTGACTCTAATTTCACCTTCAAATTAACTGCTAATCCCAGAGGTTCACATACTTTTGCCACTCACAGATATGTAATATTGGATCATTTTCCTCAATAAATAAATGACCAAGTATAATATTTTTTGTCTCATTTGTTTAACTGGGTTCTCTTTATCTACTTTTAGGACTTGTGTGAAAGTCTGATGATGTTTTAGGTCATATTTATGCAGAAATATAGAAAATTCTAAAGGGTTCACAAACTTTCAAGCACCACTGTATATTCTATATTCATTACATGTAAAGTGAAATATTTAAAGCCTTTTTTGTTTTAATTTTGATGATTATGGCTTATAGCTCATGAAAATCAGAAATCCAGTATCTCAAATTATTAGAATATTCCCTAAGATCAATCAAAAAAAGGATGTACAATACAGAAATGTCCAACTTCTGAAAAGTATATTCATTTATACACTCAATACTTGGTTGGGGCTCCTTTACCATGAATTACTGTATCAATGCGGTGTGGCATGGAGGTGATCAGTCTGTGGCACTGCTGAGGCGTTATTGAAGCCCAGGTTGCTTTGATAGTGGCCTTCAGCGTATCTGTATTTTTGGGTCGGGTGTTTCTCATCTTCCTCTTGACAATACCCCATAGATTCTCTATGGGGTTCAGGTCAGGCAAGTTGGCTGGCCAATCAAACACAGTAATATCATGGTCAGCAAACCATTTGGTAGTAGTTTTGGCACTGTGGGTAGGTGCTAAGTCCTGCTGGAAAAGGAAATCAGCATGTCCAAAAAGCTCGTCAGCAGATGAAAGCATGAAGTGCTCTAAAATCTCCTGGTAGATGGCTGTGTTGACTTTGGACTTGATAAAATACAATGGACCAACACCAGCAGATGGCATGGCACCCCAAATCATCACAGACTGTAGAAACTTCACACGGGCTTCAAACACCTTGGATTCTGTGCCTCTCCACTCTTCCTCCAGACTCTAGAACCGTGATTTCCAAATTAAATGCAAAATGTACTTTCATCTGAAAAGAGGACTTTGGACCACTGAGCAACAGTCCATTTCTTTCTCTCTGTAGCCCAGATAAGACACTTCTGACATTGTCTCTGGCTCAGGAGTAGCTTGATATTAGGAATGCGAAAGTTGTATCCCCTTTCTTGAAGATGTCTGTTCGTGATGGGTCTTGATCCACTGACACCAGCCTCAGTCCACTCCGTGTGAAGCTCTCCCAAGTTCTTGAATCAACTTTTCTTGACAATCCTCTCAAGACTGTGGCCATCCCTGTTGCTTGTGCACCTTTTCCAGCCACCCTTTTCAGCAATGACCTTTTGTGGAGGGCATCAGTGATCATCTTCTGGACAACAGTCAAGTCAGCAGTCTTCCCCTTGATTGTGGTTGTGTGTACTGAACTAGACAGAGATACACTGTGTTCATACTGTTTTACTCAAACTCGAAATGAAATATTCTAATATTTTGAGATGGGGTTTTTTTGTGTTTTTGTACTGTATGCCATACTGATTAAAATTAAAATAGAAAAATGCTTGAAACATTTTAGTTTGTGTGTAATGAGTCTATAATATATAACTTTCACTTTCTTAAATAACTGATGGAAAATATTGAACTTTGTCACAATATTCTAATTTTTTGAGATGCGTAATATACAAGATATTGCTACGTGGAAACTTCATGCCTGTGCTGTTTAGTAGCAGAGCTCCTCACACAGAGCAGAGCCCCATACTTAAGATACATGCATTGAGCATATTGACATCTGTCCATTGTGACGCTCTGCTTATTGTTGGTAGCTCCGCCTACCTGGTTAACCTATTTCCCTGTCCAACTAGGGGATCTAGCGCAGGTGCGCGCGTCTATAATTGGACAGGGTATAAAAAGACCAGTGGTCCATTCTGGTGGAGCCTCCCCTTCCTCCTTTGGCCGATTTTGCGTTAGTTTGAACACCCCTAGACATTCTTTGCAGCATATACACACACAACTGATCTTGCATACACGTTACTTTATTCTTTATTTAATAAATATTCTAAACGTTTTTTCGTCTGCGTGTGGTTTCCTTTTATGTTACATTGCCCTTGAGCCAGGTGATCGTAACATAATGGAAGGCTCGTCCGGGAGGTGTTTTTAAATCCGCGGGATGTACTTATCTTTTTAGATGAAGAACATTTTTAATTGGAAGCTGTGCGCAGATTTTTGTTTTGGTGTGGCATATTAAGATCTTGTTTGATTTGGTGGGTTTTTTGTTCGCCAAGGAGAGGGGAGGATACTTTTGGGCTGCTATTTTTGTTGTGGTGGAAGTCAGAGCAGGTTGCAGGTGTCTCTGTGCACTGGAGTAATTAGGGCGGGTTTAGATCCACCAGAGCTAACGTGAACCCCCGCCGCAGGTAAGCGCGCTTAACGCGGGTTGTTATTTTGCCTTTCTTATTTTGTTCTTCTGGTGTGTCGAACGCGGGGGGCACACGAAGACTAGGTTAAAATAAGTAGGGCCTCTTTCTCTATCCTGTAGGTAGATGCGGGGCAGCTCAAGTGTGTTTTGTTTCTCCTGTTGCATGCTGAGATTACCTGCACCGGGCGTTTGGACTCCACAGATTTTAATTGGTGTTTTTTTTTTGTGATAATAGCTATTGGTAATTGTATTCTGGTAACTGATATTGTACTTTGTCCTGGTAAAGTCGGATTTGTTGTTGTTAAACATGTCGTTGTCTGAGAGCCGTGGGGCCTTATCTGAGGATGATTTGGCTAGAATGAGTAAGGATGAGTTGTGTAAGACTGCTGAAGAATATAAATTGGATCTGGATCTGCCTAAGGCACTTAGGAAAGCTGAACTGAAAGAGTCAGTGAAAAATAAGTTGATTGAGTTGGGCATTTTATTGGTTAAGCCGTTTTCCGAGGGTGCAGGCATGGCAGCCACATCTATGCCCTTAAAAATGGGTTCTCCGCAGTGTTCTGCAGCGCTGACTTTTGAGCAGCAAAGGGAGCTGTTGCAAATGCAGATGCAGGAACGTGAAAGGGAAAGGCAATTAGAGTATGAAAAATTGCGTCAGAATGAACAAGTAAATGAATTGGAGCGCCAGAAGCTTGAGCATGAGAAACGGCTTGTTGAAAAGTCAGAAACTTCGTCTGGGCATGGACATTTATCTCAAAATGTCAAATTGTTGCCCAAGTTTAATGAAAGGGACCCTGATATTTTCTTTTTGTTGTTTGAGAATGTCGCTGTTGAGCGGGGCTGGACCGATGCGGCGCGCACTCTGCTATTGCAGAGTGTATTTACGGGGAAAGCCCAGAAGGCATTCATAGCGTTATCCGCATCTGAGCGCAAGGATTATGCTGCTGTTAAGGAAGCTGTGTTACGTGCGTTTGCCTTGGTTCCCGAGGCGTATAGACAGCGTTTCAGGAACTGGAGAAAAGGTGAGCGACAAACGCACATGGAAGTTGTGAGAGAACTCACCAGTTTCTTTAATAGATGGTTGGCAGGGGCAGAAGTAAAAACGTTCGAACAATTGTGTGAACTTGTAGTGTTGGAACAATTTAAAAATATTGTGCCTGAACGAGTGGCTACCTACATTAATGAACAGAAGGTAAAAACGGCTGCAGATGCTGCTGTATTGGCAGACGAGTTTATTTTAATTCACAAGAGAAAACAAGAGTATGGACAGAATTCTGATAACAGATTAAGTCATTATCAGTGGGGCAAAGGCGGTTCTCCTCTATCCAGGTTGGACCAGTCAGGTTGCGGTAAGGATTCACAGAACAAATGTCATTACTGTTTAGAGTTTGGTCATTAATGAATGTCCTGTGTTGCGTAACAGGAAGAAAAATCAAAATCGCCCTGTTTCCCCTAAACCGTCGATGTGTGCGGTGCCTGTTGCTCGTTCTGTTTCTTGTGAAGTTGAAATTGATGTCTCGTCTTGTAGGAGTGCGTCTGCAGGTGGTGAGGTATCTGCTGCGCTGGCAGATGCTCCGCCTTCTGTGGAGAATGGTGCGCTGGCAGATGCTCCGCCTTCTGTGGAGAATGGTGCTGGTAATGAACGGGTGGAAGACCACTATGGTCCGTTTTTGACGGACGGGTTTGTTTCTCTTTCAAGTGGTTCAGAGAAGGTAGCTGTAAAAATATTACGTGATACTGGAGCCTCTGAAACGTTTGTTAAGCAGTCTGTTTTGCCTTTTTCTTGTAGCTCCAGCATGGGGAGATTTGTTTGGATTCGGGGGATTGGTATGACTACTTTATCGGTCCCTCTGCATAAGGTAGTGTTACATTCAGATCTGGTACAGGGCGAAGTAGTTGTTGCCGTGCGTCCATCGTTACCTGTAGAGGGGGTGGATGTAATTTTGGGAAACAACTTGGCTGGTGGACGAGTGTGGCCTAGTGTTCCACCTCCGCCAGTAGTGGCTGCCGTTCCTGTTGGAATAGAGGAGCATGACTGCGCTGTAGATTTTCCTGATGTCTTTAGTGCGTGCACTGTAACAAGGGCAAAAAGTCGCGCACAGGGGGTGGATATGTCACTGGGTTTGGTCGATACGCATACTGTTAAAAAGTTGCTTATCTTACCTGATTGTTTAACTCGTGACGAGTTGATTGCAGCTCAGAACAAAGATGAGTATCTTAGAGTTAATTGCAAGTGCTTTGCCATCTGACTATATGAAAAATGCAGACCTTGGGTACTTTATGCAAGATGGCATACTGGTGCGTAAATGGATGCAGCACGATGGGGAGTTAGAGGTGGATATTATCCAAATTGTGGTACCTGACTCTCTTAAAACTGTAGTGTTGAAGACAGCTCATGGGGATGTAGCTGGCCATTTTGGTGTTCGCAAGACCTATAACCGGTTATTGCAGCATTTTTATTGGCATCGTATGAAGAAGGATGTCGCTGCATTTATTAAAGTCTGCCACATTTGTCAGATAGCGGGTAAGCCAAATCAGGGCATTAAGCCCGCACCCCTCCATCCGATTCCGGCAGTGGGTCGCCCTTTTGAGCATTTGCTAATTGATTGTGTCGGCCCATTACCTCCATCGAAAAGTGGCTCGGCTTATCTGTTGACTGTAATGTGCCTGACTACACGTTATCCCGCAGCCTACCAGTTGAGATCCATTACCACCAGGTTGATTGTTAAAGCACTAGCACAATTCATTTGGTATTCCTAAAGTTATTCAAAGTGACAGAGGGAGTAATTTTACCTCGAACATGTTTGCACAGGTGTTGAAGGAATTACACGTGAAACATAGTTTGAGTAGTGCGTATCATCCCCAAAGTCAAGGCGCACTCGAGCGGTTTCATTCCACCTTGAAGTCATTATTGCACGCCTATTGTTTGGAGCTGGATCGTGACTGGGAGGAGGGCCTTCCCTGGCTGATGCTGGCAGCCAGGGAGGTCACTCAAGAAAGCACGGGTTTCAGTCCTAATGAGTTAGTTTTTGGACACAAAGTTCGGGGTCCCCTTTCTGTTTTGAAAGATTGTGTTAATGAGGCTGAGCCTCCAGTTAATTTACTTGAGTATGTCCAAGGTTTCTGACAAAAACTGTTTTTGTCATGTGAGCTGGCAAATAAAAATTTGTCCAAAGCGCAGGGCAAAATGAAAAGGTTGTTTGATCGTGCTGCGGTGGAGCGCGGTTTCAGCCCTGGCGATAAAGTGCTGGCGCTGTTGCCATTACAGGGCTCACCTTTTAAAGCACGTTTTTCTGGTCCTTATTCCATTGTTCGGCAGGTCACCGAGTTGGATTATTTGGTGGCAACGCCAGATAGAAAAAAATCTTCGCAGCTTTGCCACATTAACATGTTAAAACCGCATTACACTCAGGGTGTGAAATTGGAGGTATCTGATGGTAAGGTTTCATTTGCATTGATTGCAGACAGGTTGCGTTGAGTCTCCTCAGGTGGTAGCTGTGGAGGATGAGGGCGCTCCCGACGATTCTGTGCTATTACCTAGACTTAAAAACTCCCAAATGTTGAAAGGTTTGGATGCTTTTTTGATCCACATGTCTTCTGAACAGCGTGAAGAACTGAAATCTGTCATTTTGTCTTTTCCCTCATTGTTTCATGATACACCTACATGCACACATTGGATACAGCACGACATTGAATTAGTTGGTGATATTAAGCCCATCAGGCAACGCTTTTATCACGTCTCACCAGATAAAAAGAGGTTTATGGACGCAGAGGTAACATACCTCCTGGATAACGGTTTGGCAAAACTCTCATATTCCAGCTGGGCGTCGCCGTGTCTTTTAGTAGGAAAACCAGACGGTACGTTTCGTTTCTGTACTGATTATCGTAAATTAAACATGGTAACTAAACCTGACTCCTTTCCACTCCCCAGGATTGACGACTGTATTGATCTTGTTGGTTCTGCTCGATACGTCACCAAATTAGACCTCCTGAAAGGTTACTATCAGGTACCTTTAACACCTAAGGCTCAGGAGATCTCAGCTTTTGTGACACCATCTGGCCTATATTCGTATAATGTCATGAGTTTTGGTCTTAGGAATGCACCATCTACCTTCCAAAGACTCATGAATTGTGTTATTGTAGGTCTAGATGGTTGCGGTGTGTACCTGGATGATTGTATCGTGGCAGCTGACACTTGGGAACAGCATATCAGTCGGATTCATGCCTTGTTCACTCGCTTGGTTGAAGCAAATCTAACTATAAATTTGGCAAAATGCAAGTTTGCAAGGGCAACAGTTGTATATCTGGGGAAGGTTGTGGGGCAGGGGCAGGTGAGACCTGTGAGAGAAAAAGTGTTGGCCATCGATAAATTTCCTCCTCCTCCTAGTACCAAAAAGGAGTTGAGGCGGTTCTTGGGAATGGTAGGTTATTATAGGGGGTTTTGTTCTAATTTTTCTACTGTTGTGTCTCCCCTTACTGACCTACTGAAGGACAAAGTCCCTTTTACCTGGTCTCCTTCCTGTCAAGAGGCTTTTGAGCAGGTGAAGATGTTGCTGAGCACCGCACCGGTGTTGGCTGCCCCAAGGCCGGACAAGCCTTTTCAATTGCAGGTGGATGCCAGCAATGTTGGTGCAGGGGCTGTACTCTTGCAGGACGATGACCAGGGTGTGGGTAGGCCCATCAGTTACTTTTTGCAAAAATTTAATAAACACCAACTTTTGTATTCGACAATTGAGAAGGAGGCCCTGGCACTGGTGTGGGCTCTGCAATACTTTGATGTCTATGTTGGGGGTGGGTCACATTCAGTGGTAGTATATTCGGACCACAACCCACTAACCTTTTTACACTCTTTGCAGAGCCCAAACCAGCGTCTGATGAGGTGGGCCCCGTTTTTGCAGCCTTATAGTCTGGTTATCCGACACATCCGGGGTGTGGATAATGTAGTGGCAGATGCTTTGTCGCACACCCCGGGTGGTGAGTTGTAGTCATGTGCTGACCGTCTCGCACTCTTCTGCTTTTTCCTGTGCTCTGTTCTTCTTAAATTGCTTCCCAGGTGCCGGTGTTGCTGAAGTTCAGGACACTGGGGGTGGTTACAGGGGGAGATGGTGTACGTGGGTATGGCTATACATTTGAGGATGCATTTATTGTATGGCTGTATTATTGTTGGAAAATGGTGTACATTTTGTTGTGGAATATAGTGGTTTTTGTAAGGCCCATTTGTATCTATTATTTTGTGTTTAGCTTGTTTTTTGGTGTAATTGTGTAGAGTCCCATTAGTGGGCCTCTGTTTTAAGGGGGAGGGTGTGACGCTCTGCTTATTGTTGGTAGCTCCGCCTACCTGGTTAACCTATTTCCCTGTCCAACTAGGGGATCTAGCGCAAGTGCGCGTCTATAATTGGACAGGGTATAAAAAGACCAGTGGTCCATTCTGGCGGAGCCTCCCCTTCCTCCTTTGGCCGATTTTGCGTTAGTTTGAACACCCCTAGTCATTCTTTGCAGCATATACACACACAACTGATCTTGCATACACGTTACTTTATTCTTTATTTAATAAATATTCTAAACGTTTTTTCGTCTGCGTGTGGTTTCCTTTTATGTTACATTGCCCTTGAGCCAGGTGATCGTAACACCATCCATACGAACGATGCACATGTACCACCACAGGGAACCCGATCGTAAGTGCAAGGCAATGTATCTCAAACACTTGACCATGATAATTTTATCATCTTTATTTCCATAAGATAGATGGGTTTTATCCATATCTTATTTTATACTAGTTTCATATAAAACTAGTTAGAATAGTTTTATTAGTCCACTAGCTTATTAGACAATTGACAGTTTTTGTCATGTAAGGGCAATGGACAGATGTAAATGTAGGAAGAGTTTTATTGAAATCATGCTAGCAAACAGATCCAAAACGCAGACAAAGGCAAAATTGAACCAGAACGTCAAGGACATAGTCGCTCATCTGGCCTGCCATCAAAACAACCATGACTACCAAACATCAAACAGAACTGAAATGTGACGATGTGAGAGAGGACCAACCTACACGACAAATTGTTTACAACAGGAAAAATCAACAAAGGACTGCATTTTGTTCCCCAAGGCAAGACATCGATCAGAACTGAATTTGCATGATAAATGAGAGAGGAGATACAATTCTAGTCAGAAGAAAATTTGTTAAAATTGACCTAATTACTAATTTCATAGCAAAAACATTTGACAATACAATGACCAAGTGTTGTGTAGAACATCCAGTTCTTTCAAATAAAACAATGAGAACTGAATTCAATTGAGAACTGAGGGAGGAGATATAATTTAACTGAAAATAAACAAAGTTGTACACAAATTGTTTCTAACAAGAAAATCAACAAACAAACGACCAAGTTTTGTTCCTCATGGGAAGATCTACCCAAAACATCGATCAGAACTGGAATCGGATGAGAAAGGAGTTAGGAGATACAGTTCTAATGAGAAGTCCCAAAATTTGTTAAGTTGACCTAATAAGCAGTTCATTAGCAAAAATTTGATAGTACAATGACCAAGTGTTGTACAGAAGGACTAGTTCTTTCAAACAAAAGAAATCAGAACTGAAATCCATTGAGAACTGAGGGAAGAGATGCAATTTAACTGAAAATAAACAAAATTGGAAACAAATTGTTTACAATAGGAAAATCAACAAACAGGTTTTGTTCCTCATGGGAAGATCGACCCAAAACATCGGTCAGGACTGGAATCGGATGAGAAATGAGAGAGGAGATAAAATTCTAATGCGAGGCCTGGAAAATTTTAATTTGGCCTAATTATTACTAACTTGTTAAGCAAAAAATTTGACAAAACAACAACCAAAGTTGTGTGAAGTAATGAGCTCTTTCAAGCAAAACGATCGGAATGGAAACCTGTGGAGAACTGACGGAGGAGATATGATTTAACTGAACTGTGGATGACGGACCAATGACGCACAGCAATAACTCATCGGCCTTATGGCCAGATGAGCTAAAAACAGGCAGTGGTGGACAGGCAGGATATCAGAGGGAATACAATACTCACAGTCCAAAAACAGAAAAGTATATGCTGTGATTGAGCTCTAATCAGGAACAGGTGCATGGTCATTAGTCCTAATGGTGTTGTGTGTGTGGATGTGACAGATGCAACCAGACAACTGTTTGATATCAAGTTTGATATTTGATCATAACTCTACAGTAGTGATGGAAAGTGAAAGCGCCGGTTCCCTGCCGTTCACCAGGCACCCAGCAGTCACACCATAACAAATGTGGTGGTGTTGTGTCTGAAACATGGCATGTGGTGTCAAAAAAAGGAATAAATATGCATTAATAACTGTGATCTCATCTCATTATCTCTAGCCGCTTTATCCTGTCCTACAGGGTTGCAGGAAAGCTGGAGCCTATCCCAGCTGACTACGGGCGAAAGGCGGGGTACACCCTTGACAAGTCGCCAGGTCATCACAGGGTAATAACTGCGATGTGTCTCTCATTATTGGTCTCACTGTCACAAGACAATGCAATGATTTATTGAGGTGAAATACACGACACGACTCAACGGTTAATATGCTATAACATCATTATTCTATTCAGGTTGATTTTGAGCCCTTGCAAATATTTTGCTCATAAACTCCTCACACGTTCTGCTTTTAGGCACTGCCTGATATTATATATATATATATATATATATACATATACATATCCCTCAAACTTTAACTGCCCTTTTTCACAAACATGGAGCCAGTACTGGATTAGAGAACCAGTAGACCTTTTGTAAGAAAATACAATACACTCATGCAAGCACTCTAAGCTGTTTTAGTTACCTTTGCTTCAGGATTAGAAGCCAGGATCTTTGCACCACATTTCACCGAGGCATAGTTTGTGGTTTTCTGCACTTTAACAGCACTAGAACCCCCATTACAGGACGTGTGTGTGGTTTGACCTGGTGGAGTCACAAAACATCAGAATTCTTAGTAATGAGCTCCACACATCATCATCAGAATTAATTTCTCGGAAATAGATCAGATCATCTCATCAGCGAGACAGTTACGCTCACTGTTACCCGAGCACGACATCTTACTTTTTTCATTCTCCACCTCCATCATTATCTTCTTCCACTTGTCAAACGTAGGAATGTCTTCTGCATCTTTGCTGGGAAGAGATGGATCCGTTTCTGTTGATACCGGAACACCCTGTTAAATATTGTAAGAGATTGCTTGATTATTCACACTGCAATGAAATCAACAATGCTTAGTTTGTTGTGACTGATTCAAAGCGTATTACAGCCAATTCCAATGACAAAAATTTACTTGGAAAAAATATGAGCATGCAATATTTTATTATTATAGGTTTTTCTCCCTCTAATTTCAAAGGAACAATGGAAATAGCTTGACCAAAAATGCTTACAAGAAAGCAAGCCGAGATGATTTGTAGTTGAGATTTCCTTCTGTTAAAGATGTTTTATACCATTTAAGCATTACTGGATAAACCTCTGCAACTATGGAGAATTTTTCCATGTTCCTCGCAATACCGACCTGTTCTTTCAGCATGCTGGAGGCATTGGTTCCCTGACTTGCCCAGCCTAAACTCGCCTTTGTACCCTTTCCTGTTCCAGGTGTGCTGCTGTTCTCCAAAACCATGGGAAGACTATTAAAACACATGGACAAATGAGAATCACCATGCTGCGGTTATATGCCTACGCAAAACAATTCAGTTTAAAATTCCCCTCACATTCCTGATACATCGCGTTCACAAGAACAGGAGTTCACAGTGAGCTTGACCTTTGACCCCCAAAATCTAAAATCAGTTGATCTTTGAGTCCACCTGAACATTTGTACCAATTGAACAAATTCCTTTAAGGTATTCTTGAGATATTGTATTCATAAGGACTGGATGTATGTATGTATGTATGAAAGGACACCCCAAAAACACAAATGTTGCTGGCACGGAAGCAAAAATTAAACAAGGAATGGTGAAACATGAAAATCTAGTTAGTTTGGGGGGTGACCCACACATCCTATGTTCCCGAGTTTCTTTAATGTATACAAATAAGGACTCCGTTAATGTGAATTTATTTACCTGAGTGGCAGGACCAAGTGATATTACACTCGGGATTATGGTTGTGGTGTGACTGCTCCAGACTGGAACTAAATTCAGCTATAAGTTATAGCTGTAGGTACAGTTATAGTGGGACCAGGCCCTTATCCAGAGCGATATACAACATACCCAGGGGAACAGTTGGGTGCCTTACTCAAGGGCACTTCAGCCATTCCTGCTGGTCCAGGGAATCGAACCAGCAACCTTCTGGTCAAATTTCAAATTCTGTAAAGCTGCTTTGCGACAATGTTTATTGTTAAAAGCGCTGTACAAATAAACTTGATTTGATTTGATTTTTGATTTGGTCCCAAAGCTGCTTCTCTAACCGTTAAGCCATGGATGTGGTACTGAGGCCAAAGCACCTGAAAGCTGGTCCAACAGATGGAGATTTCTGAATTGAGTATATTCAATATACTGCAAATGCCAGCCTCCTGATTGGCTGAAAGTTATCCTCGCAACTCCAGGATCCATGGTTTAATCCCAAGCTTGCATTACTGTCTACTGGTTGGACTACTGCTCGGAAGGCTGAGAGTTTAAAATCTCAGTACTAGCAAGCTGCTATTGCCGGACAATAAGTTCTATAAATGAGATAAATATAAGTAGCTCTGGATAAGGACATCTGCCACATGCTATACATGTAAATGCATGGTATGCCAAAGATATGCAATGCATCCACTGGGACCCAAACCAGGAAAAAGCACATACTGTACAGTGGTGCTTGAAAGTTTGTGAACCCTTTAGAATTTTCTATATTTCTGCATAAATATGACCTAAAACATCATCAGACTTTCACACAAGTCCTAAAAGTAGATAAAAAGAACCCAGTTAAACAAATGAGACAAAAATATTATACTTGGTCATTTATTTATTGAGGAAAATGATCCAATATTACATATCTGTGAGTGGCAAAAGTATGTGAACCTCTAGGATTAGCAGATAATTTGAAGGTGAAATTAGAGTCAAGTGTTTTCAATCAATGGGATGACAATCAGGTGTAAATGGGCACCCTGTTTTATTTAAAGAACAGGGATCTATCAAAGTCTGAGCTTCACAACACATGTTTGTGGAAGTGTATCATGGCACGAACAAAGGAGATTTCTGAGGACCTCAGAAAAAGCATTGTTGATGCTCATCAGGCTGGAAAAGGTTACAAAACCATCTCTAAAGAAATTGGACTCCACCAATCCACAGTCAGACAGACTGTGTACAAATGGAGGAAATTCAAGACCATTGTTACCCTCCCCAGGAGTGGTCGACCAACAAAGATCACTCCAAGAGCAAGGTGTGTAATAGTCAGCAAGGTCACAAAGGACGCCAGGGTAACTTCTAAGCAACTGAAGGCCTCTCTCATATTGGCTAATGTTAATGTTCATAAGTCCACCATCAGGAGAGCACTGAACAACAATGGTGTGCATGGCAGGGTTGCAAGGAGAAAGCCACTGCTCTCCAAAAAGAACATTGCTGCTCGTCTGCAGTTTGCTAAAGATCATGTGGACAAGCCAGAAGGCTATTGGAAAAATGTTTTGTGGATGGATGAGACCAAAATAGAACTTTTTGGTTTAACTGAGAAGCGTTATGTTTGGAGAAAGGAAAACACTACATTCCAGCATAAGAACCTTATCCCATCTGTGAAACATGGTGGTGGTAGTATCATGGTTTGGGCCTGTTTTGCTGTATCTGGGCCGGGACAGCTTGCCATCATTGATGGAACAATGAATTCTGAATTATACCAGTGAATTCTAAAGGAAAATGTCAGGACATCTGTCCATGAACTGAATCTCAGGAGAAGGTGGGTCATGTAGCAAGACAACGACCCCAAGAACTCAAGTATTTCTACCAAAGAATGATTAAAGAAGAATAAAGTTAATGTTTTGGAATGTCCAAGTCAAAGTCCTGACCTTAATCCAATCAAAATGTTGTGGAAGGACCTGAAGCGAGCAGTTCATGTGAGGAAACCTACCAACATCCCAGAGTTGAAGCTGTTCTGTACGGAGGAATGGGCTAAAATTCCTCCAAACCGGTGTGCAGGACTGATCAACAGTTACCGGAAATGTTTAGTTGCAGTTATTGCTGCACAAGGGGGTAACACCAGATACTGAAAGCAAAGGTTCACATACTTTTGCCGCTCACAGATACGTAATACTGGATCATTTTCCTCAATAAATAAATGACCAAGTACCATATTTTTGTCGCATTTGTTTAACTGGGTTCTCTTTATCTACTTTTAGGACTTGTGTGAAAATTTGATGTTGTTTTAGGTCATATTTATGCAGAAATATAAAAAAATCTAAAGGGTTCACAAACTTTCAAGCACCACTGTAGATGAATGAACACCAAATATTACAACAATCTATCAAGGTTGGGTAATCTGTTCATCTGATCATCAGATCCTTCTCAGGTGAAAGATGATAAAAGATCAGTCCTTAAAACACAGATAAGAAAGATGCTTTGGTAACTTCATAATAAAGTTAAGCACTGTTGTGCTTCACAAGTCTCTGACCTGCATGCACTTGGTGCAGGTGAGACTGTAGCAGTGGATGACAGGTCCTCAGAGACAGGAGTCTGACTTTCAGTTACAGATGCAACAGGAAGAGGGGAAACGTGTGAATTCTGAGAGCCAGCATCATCGTCATCATCCTCAGGGCGAACGGAAGACTCTGGATCATGCTCGAGTACCGCTGCCTCCACTGGGGCCTTGTCCACCTGAACATCCTGAAGACCAGATTTTAACATAAGGCAGGGTGAATAGTGAGTAGGTCTACTTGCAATGACCGAGCAGAAATGGCATGCAGTAACGCTGAAACATGAAATATGTTGTTATAGGAAAATTAGACCATCATATGTGGTTTTCAAAAGGAAATATTGAGGCTTTCTGCTTGGAGTAAATAAAAAAAAAAAAAACTCAAGTATGTAAATATAAAACATAGTATGGGAGTACCTTAACAATATTGTCTTGCAGTGTGGTTTCCTGAATCTGTGGTTCATCTGTTGCATCGGTCTGTGTTTGATGTTCTACAGTATAAACAGCAAGAAGATCCTGAAGGGTGTCCTGTTTAACAACCACATGACAGCATGAACACAACAGGGCAATGATCATATAACTCACACAGAGATTTGTAGAGATTTTACATGGAACATCTACAATATGTACATTTGTGAATGTGAGGTTTTCAACAAAGATAGATGCTTATTTAAGTATTCGGTATCAGCGCTTTGTAACAGTCAGAGCTAAAGCTGTAACTGGGTGTCTAATAATAAAAAAAAAATAATAATAATAATAATAAAAAAGTCAAAGTCCCTCCTGTTCCAAGACCTGGTCTTCCCAGGCAGCCTCTCGTTCCAGTACTAACCAGGCCCTTATGGAGTACGGGGCAGCACTGGTTTCTGTAGACCTCTTGCCTATTATATACCTAGGGTTTCAGTGGGAGACTGGTCCACTGGTAACTGCAAGAGTTTGGCTCGCTACTCACACCTGTATTGTAGCACCTTGCCAGAAGGTGGTAGGTACCATTTTTAATGATGGTTTCTGGTATGACCCAACCGCGAGTAGAACTCACGATCTCCCAGACACACTAACCAGCTTGCTGTAGAAGTGTGTAATAAGAGTATAGTAAATATACTGTGTCTTTTAAGCAGGACGATTTTAATTAGCTTTCTTAGTTTCACAATTACAGCTTTGAACTCACTGTATAGTTAGTTCAAAGCTGTAATTGTGAAACTAAGACAACCAGGTCATGAAACATGAGAGCACGTGAGTGGAAAGTATCCCCTCAAGACTCAAAGACATTAGTGCATATAGTAGTATGCAAAAGTTTGAGCACCCCTGGTCAAAATTGCTGTTACTGTGAACAGTTAAGCAAGTTGAAGATGAAATGATCTCCAAAAGGCATAAAGATGACTCATTCCCTTTATATTTTAAGCAAAAGCTTTTTTTTTTATTTTCATCTTTTACATTTTCAAAATTACAAAAAAGGAAAAGGGCCCAAAGCAAAAGTTTGGGCACCCTGCATGGTTAGTACCTAGTAACACCCCCTTTGGCAAGTATCACAGCTTGTAAACACTTTTTGTAGCCAGCTAATAATCTTTCAGTTCTTACCTGGGGGATTTTCACACACTCATCCTTGAAAAAGGCTTCCAGTTCTACAAGTTTCTTGGGCTGTCTTGCATGCACTGCTCTTTTGAGATCTATCCACAGCTTTTCAAATGATGTTTAGGTCAGGGGACTGCGAGGGCCAGGGCAAAACCTTCAGCTTGGGCCTCTTGAGGTATTCCATTGTAGATTTTGAGGTGTGTTTTGGATCATCGTCTTACTGTAGGACCTATCCTCTTTTTAACTTCAACTTTTTTACAGATGGTGTGATGTTGGCTTCCAGAATTTGCTGGTATTTATTTGAATCCATGCTTCCCTCAATCAATGAAATGTGCCCTGTGTCACTGGCTGCAACACAACCCCAAAGCATGATCGATCCACACCCATGCTTCAGAGTTGGAGAGGTGTTCTTTTCCTGGAATTTGACACCCTTTTTTCTCCAAACATACCTTTGCATATTGTGGCCAAAAAGTTCTATTTTAAGAAGAATGAAGAAACCTTTATTCATCACATGCACACTTCAAGCACAGTGAAATTCATCCTCTGCATTTAACCCATCTGAAGCAGTGAACACACACACGCGCACGCACACACACACACACACAGAGCAGTGGGCAGCAGTCAGGGGTTCGGTACCTTGCTCAAGGGCACCTCAGCCCAAGGCCACCCCACGTCAACCTAACTGCATGCCTTTGGATTGTGGGGGAAACCAGAGTACCCAGAGGAAACCCACACAGACACGGGGAGAACATGCAAACTCCACACAGAAAGGCCCTCGCCAGCCACTGGGTTCGAACCTGGAACCTTCATGCTGTGAGGCGACCGTGCTAACCACTACACCACCGTGCCGCCCACACGGATATTCATTTGCAATCTTCAGACGCTGAATTTTGTGGCTAGGACGCAGGAAAGGTTTTCTTCTGATGACTCTCCCATGAAGGTCATATTTGTTCAGGTGTCGCTGCACAGTAGAACAGTGCACCACCACTCCAGGGTCTGCTAAATCTTTCTGAAGGTCTTTTGCAGTCAAACAGGGGTTTTATTTGCCTTTCTAGCAATCCAACGAGCAGTTCTTTCAGAAAGTTTTCTTCATCTTCCAGACCTCACCTTGATCTCCACTGTTTCTGTTAACTGCCATTTCTTAATAACATTACAATCTGAGGAAACGGCTACCTGAAAACACTTTGCTACGTTCTTGTAGCCTTCTCCTGCTTTGTGAACATCAATTATTTTATTATTCAGAATGCAAGGGAGTTGCTTAGAGGAGCCCATGGCTGTTGATTTTAAGGACAAGTTTGAGGAGTCAGAGAATTTATACAGCTTTGAAATCTGCATTATCTGACTTTTCCTAACGAAGAATTTGAACAAGCCGCAGCTCAATAAGCTAATTAAGGTCTGGAACCTTGGTAAAAGTTACCTAAGAACTCAAATGTATTAGGGTGCCCCTAGGGCGTAATTTTGGGTAGGGACGCTAGGGACGTGTCCCTACCAATATTCAGCCGCTACTGTGTAATCACGATCAATAAAACCGATCTCCTAACCTGAGCAATGATTATATGGCACACAAAGGGTTAAATGTATGACACTGCTAATAATCCCCCCTCTAACGTAGATATCATTCTCTGATTAGCTACCTGTTTCTCACTAACTTACATGGTTGGCTATCCCAGCTGTCACTCCATCTGCTGTAAAAGCAGCACACTTCCCACAGCAGCTGTGACTACCCGCCCATCAACCCTCCATATCTCACACGTACACACCTGACCTACCCCACGCACCCCCCACTCTCCGTCAGCCTACAAATTGAGCCGGACTTCGATGTCCATGCATGCTTGCCCTACGACTCGCATGCTGACTTGAGTATCATGGACGACGGCCCCCCTCCCAAGAAACGAGACATTCGTTCATTCTTCTTCAAAGTCAAGAATGTAAGTGCAGGGTTTCCGTCGAGCTTTAAAAACTCAACAAAATCCTTTTGATGTATGGAAACCCTTCATAAAAGTATTGCTGCAGCTCCTTAGGCAGGTTTAGCAACGTGACAGGACGCATCAGAGCTAGGCTACTGCATAGCTGCAGAGAAAAGGAATGCTGGAGCAATGTAACTTGGTGTTAGATAATATCCTCGATGAATGAATGTTAAATTTATAGACCTAATGGTTTTACAGAATGTAAGTAGTCAGATGTAGGCTACTGCATGGCCATGCAGATGTGCGACTTGCATTTCAGAATCAACAGCGTGACAGCCACTGAGTCTGCTGCATTCACCGTTTTACAGAGACCTCTTTCTACTACTACTAGGCTAGGCTAGATACAACAAATCAATGGTCCTTTACTTCCACCTACAGACGAATATTGGTAACTGCAGCATGAACATAAAAGAAGTCACAAGCACATCTGCAGTGAAAATCATAACACACGTTACGAACACAGAAACAGGCAACAAAAAGACATAATATGGAAAATGGAGGGGCAACAAAAAGACAAAAAATGGGGGGTATACTACAAATGCAATACTAATGTCATCATAATCATGCTATAATAGGCAATCACTAAATTATATATCCAAATATAATTTTAACTAAATTTGAGCTTAATTACAGAATAGAAAATGCCACCAGTAGCACCTATTTATGAGTGTCTCAATAAGGCAGTCAGTGAATTTTGAGACACCCCCCCAAAATGTCAAACAATACAGATATTGAATTAAAAAAAAAAAAACAATATTTAATGCTAAAAATGCTTAAAGTTTTTAATTCTTATTTTCATGTATTTCTGTGGAAGAGACAGAACAACTGTTTAAACACAAATTAGGAATTGTGTGGTGTAAAAGTAATAAATCATCAGATTCTAGCGATGTTGGGTCATGTGCCTTGCTCAAGGGCACGTCAGCCATGGATGGAGATATAGGGAGAGGTAAGGGTAGGATTTGAACCTGCAACCCTGGGATCTAAAGACCAACTCCCTAACCATTAGGCCACAGCTGCCCTTGTTAACCTGTAAGATCTGCATGACATGAAATTATGATTGCTAATGGAAAAAAAAAAAACACCTGTCAGAAGTTCTGCCTTGGATCACTTTTGTGTCCCCACCAATGTCAAAATCAAAGTTACTCCCTTGGGGTGCCCAAACGTTCACATGGTGTTCCTTTTCTTTTTTCACTCTCCAACTGTACAAAAAAAATAATACAAAACTTGCAGAAAACGCTGAAAAGAAATGTATCGTCTTTACCTTTATGCCTTTTGGTGATCAGTTCATCTTCTGCTCACTTAAAGGGCTGATGACACGAACATGACTCTATGCAATTTCTTAAATAAACTATACAACATGGCAAACATGTTAGATTTCTGTTATAATTACGTGAAAAGAAGCTCTTGTTATGCAAATATCCAACTTTTAATTGCACAGCGCAAGAAAACTGGGTCTGTGGCTCGCGGTCATGTTGTGACGTCAGCGGAAGAACACGCTGCGGTTCACTGGCTGTTCTACTCTGGTTCTACTCAATGGAAATGGCGCATGAAAACGCCGGTGAACTCTCTAGTGCTAGCTCTTCCTCTTCTGGGAGTCTAGAATTGTGTTGATCTCTTCCGAATAGAATCTATGATAGTCTACCCTCTTTACCCTTTGCCTCTCGTTACATGAAAGCCGCAAGCTTTCACAAGCAAATACATGACTGATATCACGCCGACTTTATGATTACATTTATGATTATCATGTAGAATCTATAGCTCTACGTACCTTTATCTTATGTCATTTCACAACACATGTTCTGACAGGAGGACTGTCTTTGGATCCGGCATAGCTACTAGTAGACCCCCTCCGGAATACGGGCAGTGTTGCCAGATTGGGAGGTTTCCCGCCCAGTTGGGCGGTTTCAAGTGCATTTTGGTGGGTTTTGAACATATTTTGGGCTGGAAAACTTCAGCAGTATCTGGCAACAGATACTGCTGAAGTTTGCCAGCCCAAAATATGTTCAAAACCCACCAAAAAATGCACTTGAAACCGCCCAACTGGGCAGGAAACCTCCCAAACTGGCAACACTGTGTAGGCACTGCTGATGGTAGTAACACACATTTGTGCTGAACTGAACACCCAAGAGATTCTTTTAAGCTGGGAAGGGTGTCAAAACAATCCAAATCGAAGTGTTCAGAGCACAGGACGGATGTTGGTGAGGGCTCCCACTTGTCACGAGTGCGCCTGACTTGCTTCACCCACTTCGCATGCAGCTCGGGATCTCTGGGAAACTTGAATAAACTTACCCCATCCTTGTGGGTTTTGGAGCAAAAGCCGGCAACACAACGCAAAGGCATAATAACTATATATATAATAATGTATAATAATGTATAATAAAAATACTAATAATGATAAACTGAACACCTGTCACATCAACAACAAACTGGTAAGTTAGGAGGAAGGTTCTTTCGCTGACGTCATATAGCCCCTCCTCCTCCTTCGTCTCCTGGGTGCTGCAGCCCCGTCAAATTTGCCCAAATAGCCGCGTTTATCATCATAACTTGTAAAATAGGCGCCTTCGTGAATTAATATATGGATCATCGGGAATTACTTTTTATGTTATAAAACATCGCCAAAGATGTCAAAAACGTGTCATCAGCACTTTAACTATTCACAGTAACAGACATTTTCAGTAAGGGTGCCCAAACTTTTGCATGCCACTGTATATACACACAGTCCTGTGCAAAAGTCTTAGGCACTCTATTTTTTTTCCATACAAACTATGTTATAGATTTCTATTTTATGACTTCTACATTAATGAGTCAGTACAAAAACATTTAGAGTTCCAAATGTTCGTTTTTTTTCCTGCACAAAATTAAATGTTACAGGAAAAAAAAAAAAAATTTGTATCTGAGCAACATATTCCATCCACAAGAGATGACTTTTCAGATTAAAAAAGAAAACATAATGAAGGCTATTGGGTTTTGGTGCAAAATGAAGATGTGAGTGTGACAAAGTGTCCAGAAGAACTGTGGCTAGTTCTGCAAGACGTTCAGTAAAACCTACAGCTCATTTCCGCATAAAACTGCACTCAGTGTACCTGAAACTACTATGTTTTTTTTTTTTAAAGCAAAGGGTCGTCTCACACCAAATCTCGACTTTGTTTCATTTATTACAGCTTACTGTTTATAGTCATTTTAATTTCATTAATTTTAAGGCATTTTTGGACAGCATTTCTTCACATGTGCCTAAGATTTTTGCACAGTACTGTACATTTCACGATTTTATCTGTGCATACACAGATTGCGTCTGCTGCACCATGCCTTCCTACAGACAACGTCAGAAAACTGTTACATAGTTAATGGTATTTTAATAATCACCTAAAGATTAAAAGTATTACAGTAACAGTCAAAAGTTTGGATACATCTAATTCAATGTTGGTTTTTTTTCTATTTTTATTCATTTAAAAAAAAGTCACTTCATATCTTAAAGTAACGATGGATGGTGTTTCTCTTTTACTTAGTTGAGCCTTTGGTTCTTGACATAATATGGATTACTACAGTTGTGGTGTTGAATAGGGCTATTTACTCCATGTTTGTTATTTACAATTTGATCTCGAACACATTAAGAAGGCAAGAAACTTGTCCACTAATTACCTTTTGACGAGGCACACCTATTAATTGAAAAGCATTCCAGGTGACTACCTCATGAAGCTGGTTAAGATAATGACAATAGTGTGCAAAGCATCATCAAGGTAAACGCTGGATACTTTGAAGAATCTAAAATATCAAACATATTTTGCTTTTTTTTTACCACATAATTCTAGATGTTATTTCATAGTTCTGATGTCTTCAGCATCATTCTACAATACAGAAAGTAGTCAAAAATACAGAAAATCCTATGAATGAGTAAAGTAGGGATGTACAAACTTTTGATTGGTCCTGTACATATATACTAATGTTCTGCTTCTACAGAAACCGCATCTGCTAACAAAGCAACAGATGTTTGACACAGCTGATGACGACTCTATCTCAGAAACACAAGTGAAAGTCTCTCGGGAGCATCTTCATTTGTTACACCACCTGCTGCCCCACTCGGGTGGTTTTAACTCCCTCCCCGTCACTGGAACGGAGACAAAAGACTGTAGCCTCCCACATGGAAAGCCCTTACAGTGTTAAAAAAAAAATCTGATTTCATTTAATTATCTGGTAAACAAAAACAACAAAAGGAAAGGGCAAGTAGAATTGTACTCAAAGGTCAGATCGAGCCCTGCATGAATAATTTGCATACTGGACTGTGATTTGTTTTAAGCAATGAGATCGCAACTTGAGCTTATATGTCATGCTCCATTTTAACTCTTTGTGCAACTGCTGAAAAAGATGATTAGTTTTAAATGGAAAAATGTCAAATGAATACTGAGCCCTGTGATGACCTGGCAACTTGTCCAGGGTGTACCCCGCCTTTCGCCCGTAGTCAGCTGGGATAGGCTCCAGCTTGCCTGCGACCCTGTAGAAGGATAAAGCGGCTACAGATAATGAGATGAGATGAGATGAATACTGTGTGCCCAGTCAGAACAAGCTTGACAAGAAAATATAAAAATCAGGATTTAAATACAGGAATTTGACATAAGAAGAGCTCCATTAACTGTGGCGTTAAGCTTCATAATGTTTTAAAATAAATCCATCACCTGAACATGATTAAAACTACTATTTTAGGGGGGGAAAAAAAGTGTACCTTGTCATTCCCACTGTTCTCCTCAGGCTCGTCCTGCCGATTTGGGACGTCTGATGCAGTCTGCGGCTGATTCTGTAGGTCGAGCTGATTCTGCTCTGAGCGGTAGCCATGATGAACAGGATGCCTGTGAACAGGATGTAATGTTTATTATAGCTATAATGCTGTAAAGGGGGCGGCACGGTGGTGTAGTGGTTAGCGCTGTCGCCTCACAGCAAGAAGGTCCTGGGTTCGAGCCCTGGGGCCGGCGAGGGCCTTTCTGTGTGGAGTTTGCATGTTCTCCCCGTGTCTGCGTGGGTTTCCTCCGGGTGCTCCGGTTTCCCCCACAGTCCAAAGATATGCAGGTTAGTTTAACTGGTGACTCTAAATTGACCGTAGGTGTGAATGGTTGTCTGTGTCTATGTGTCAGCCCTGTGATGACCTGGCGACTTGTCCAGGGTGTACCCCGCCTTTCGACCGTAGTCAGCTGGGATAGGCTCCAGCTTGCCTGCGACCCTGTAGAAGGATAAAGCGGCTAGAGATAATGAGATGAGATGAGATAATGCTGTAAAGCAAGAATGAAAAGCTCACATTCCTGTAAAATATCGCACTCTCGTTATGTAGACATACTCATTCAAAACCAGGAGAGATTTTTCAGTATTATTCAAAGCATCATGGCCGAGTACAACTACAAGGGGAACAGATGGACAGTATGTGCCTCAAATTTTGACTTGCTTCAGACTGGATGAGGAGGAAACTCACTGCTTCTGCACTTCAGATCAGTAAACAATCAATCAATCAATCAATACGAGTCACTACAGCACTCACAGTTACGCAGAACTTCAGCAAGTGAAGCACTTTCACTCAAATAATTTAACAGTGATCCTTTAATAACTAAACACAGAAATCAATAAACACTAATATAGACATGAACGCATGAGCACTAATCCCTAACTAATTAAATAAAAACATGTATGCATGAATAACCAAATACTAATGCATGAATGAATGAAAACTAATCCCTAAACACAAATGAATGAATTAACAGTAATCCCTGAATGCACGAATGAGCAAAAACACTAATTCCTAAATAACACCGAGCAAATATATTAAGAAACACTCATCCCCAAACAAACACGAATTAATAAATAAACTAATGCATGAATGAATAAACAACCACTAATGCCGAAACAAACAGTAATGCACAAATGATTCAATAAACATTCATCCCCAAAGAAACACAAATGCATGAATGAATAAACAACCATTAATCCCTAAACAGAGGTGGCACGGTGGTGTAGTGGTTAGTACTGTCGCCTCACAGCAAGAAGGTTCTGGGTTCGAGCCCAGTGGCCGGCGAGGGCCTTTCTGTATGGAGTTTGCATGTTCTCCTCGTGTCCGCGTGGGTTTCCTCCGGGTGCTCCGGTTTCCCCCACAGTCCAAAGCCATGAAGGTTAGGTTAACTGGTGACTCTAAATTGACCGTAGGTGTGAATGTGAGTGTGAATGGTTGTCTGTGTGTCAGCCCTATGATAACCTGGCGACTTATCCAGGGTGTACCCCGCCTTTCGCCCATAGTCAGCTGGGATAGGCTCCAGCTTGCCTGCGACCCTGTACAGGACAAGTGGCTACAGATAATGGATGGATGATCCCTAAACAAACAGTAATACACAAATCAATAAATACTAATCCCCAAACACACGAATAAATAAATAAATAAATAAATAAATAAATAATAAAAACTCCCCAAACAAACACCAGTACATTAAATGAATAATGGCCACTAATCCCTAAACAAGCAGAAATGCACAAATGAAATCAACAAAAACGAATCCCCAAACACATGCTATACATGA
Source organism: Neoarius graeffei (assembly GCF_027579695.1). NCBI lineage: Eukaryota > Metazoa > Chordata > Actinopteri > Siluriformes > Ariidae > Neoarius > Neoarius graeffei. Next base: position 103,991,392 of record NC_083569.1, read on the forward strand.
ACAAATAAACGACACCAATAAAAAACACCAATCCCTGAACAAATACTAACGCATGAATGAATAAACAAACATTTATTCCTAAGCAAAGAATAATGCATAAATACACAAATAACACTCATATCTAAAACAAATACGTAATCAGGAATACATTAATTAATTAATTAAATTCCCACATAAATAAAAAACACACATTACTCTCTCAACAAAGCCTAAAGCCTAAGCCTCTTGGCTCGATTAGTCTCAACTACTCCCAAGTGGCTTGTGCTCCTTTTCTATAGAAATCCTCTGTAATTGTACAATGTTTTTTTCTCGAAAGTTTACATCCCCCCTCAGGCATGTGTTAATGAGGCATTACAACACCTGGCTGACCAGATAAACAATGTGGAGAAAAAAACACCTGGACTCTTTGCTCATTGTTTTGGGGGACTTTAACAGAGCAAACCTCAGCCACGAACTGCCAAAATATAAACAGCACATTAATGCCGCTTTTCCACTACAAACGCGGCTGAGCCGTGCCGTGCTGAGTTGGGCTGAGTCGAGCTGAGCGGGGCTGTTGGAGTTGCATTTCGACTACAACCGCGCTGAACTGTGCTGGCTGGAAGTGGGTGGACACATTGGGTGGAGTTAGCGAAAGTGGGTGGACGTCACGTGATGTCGTTAAGCAGCGCAAACAGTGACATCAGTGAGCTTTTAAGCGGTAGTCTCACGACCCGAATACTAAACAATAAACATGGAGGACATGGAGTCGTTAGTGTTGCTGGTCTTGGTGCTGTGGCTTGTTGTCACCACCAACGCCAACAGATACTGGCAAGAGCGTATAGATGAGACGAGGCGCATAAGGCTTCAAAAATTCTCGTAATTCGTAATTATTCTTCTTCCGGGTTTACGGTGTTTACAGATCCCAGCATGCTTGCCGGGCGTGTGTGGGCATGTGAGGACACTCTTCCTCACCAATCAGTGCACAGGGGAGTGTCTGCTCACGCCCCCAGCCTTACTCGGCTCGGTTTGGCTCGCTTCAGCCCTACTCCAAAACGGTGCGAGTTTTAGGGGCTAAGCAGGGCTGAAGCGAGCCGAGTCGTGCTGTTTTTTGGTCGTCGAAACGCGAGCCATGTCGGGCTGAAGTGAGCTGAAAAAGGGTAGTGGAAAAGGGCCATTAGTGTCCCACCAGGGACACTAACACTCTGGACCACTGTTACACTGTTTTAAAGGAACAGTCCACCGTACTTCCATAATGAAATATGCTCTTATCTGAATTGAGACGAGCTGCTCCGTACCTCTCCGAGCTTTGCGCGACCTCCCAGTCAGTCAGACGCAGTCAGACGCGCTGTCACTCCTGTTAGCAATGTAGCTAGGCTCAGCATGGCCAATGGTATTTTTTTGGGGCTGTAGTTAGATGCGACCAAACTCTTCCGCGTTTTTCCTGTTTACATAGGTTTATATGACCAGTGATATGAAACAAGTTCAGTTACACAAATTGAAACGTAGCAATTTTCTATGCTATGGAAAGTCCGCACTATAATGACAGGCGTACTAACACCTTCTGCACGCTTCGGCAGCGCATTGATACGGAGCTCAGATATCAATGCGCTGTCGAAGCGCGCAGAAGGTGTTAGTACGTCTGTCATTATAGTGCAGACTTTCCATAGCATCTAAATACAGCCCCAAAAAAATACCATTGGCCATGCTGAGCCTAGCTACATTGCTAACAGGAGTGACAGCGCGTCTGACTGCGTCTGACTGACTGGGAGGTCGCGCAAAGCTCGGAGAGGTACGGAGCAGCTCGTCTCAATTCAGATAAGAGCATATTTCATTATGGAAGTACGGTGGACTGTTCCTTTAAAGGACTCATACCACTGTCCCCCGTGCAGCCTTGGGACTGAATCTGATCACTGTATGGTTCATCTTATCCCGTCCTACAGGCAGAAGCTGAAATCTGCTAAGCCTGTAGTTAAGACAGTGAGGAGATGGTCTGATGAGGCCAAAGTGGAACTACAAGCCTGCTTTGACTGCACTAATTGGAGTGTTTTTGAGGCTGCAGCTTCAGACCTTCATGAACTGACTGATACTGTGACATCTTACATCAGTTTTTGTGAGGATGTGTGTGTGCCCACCAAGACCTTCCGCACATACAATAACAACAAACCCTGGTTCACCGCAAAACTCAGACAGCTTTGCTAGGCCAAGGAGGAGGCCTACAGAAGTGGGGACAGAGTCCTGTACAAACAGGCCAGAAACACACTCAGTGCGTTTACATGCACATAGAGAAAATCTAATTTCTGCCGTAGCTCGACTGAAATCGAAGTTCAAAATGGCATGTAAACACCTTAGCTCAGCTGAAATCGAACCGAACTGGATTTCTCGGAATCGAGCTACACGACCTAGATTATGCGATTGTAGCCGAGCTACTTAGTGCATGTAAACCCTATCGAGCTACGTAGTCGAGCTACTTACTTCAGCACTGCCCCTTCCGGGAGTGACGAGACCACAAGCGGGAAACACAACAGCCTCGGTTGGCATGACACGTCACCTTAGCCGCCACTTTATTAGGAACACTTGTGTCTGGGCATGTACGCACCCATTTCCAATTAGTTGGTAAGCTATTAGCATGTTAGCAGGCTAACAGTTAATATGTTCACCATTACAGATCAACTTCAACTTAGTGGCCATTTTATTAGGAACACTTCTGTTCGTACATACAAACACTCTTCTTGTGAACACGGAACTGATAACTTTGTTTATACTCTTGAATAGCTCTTCTTCATGACGACAACCGGAAGTGTACCAACACGATGGGGTGTGTAGCGCCACCTGTGGCTCGGGTGCACAATGTACCTCACACAATAGCTCGATTTCCTTGTGTGCATGTAGGATTGGATTTCTCTGGCACCCCTGCTGGGACCCTTAGCTCGATTACCGACAGTAGCTCGATTTGGATGTGCATGTAAACGCACTGACTGACGAAAGAGGTGAAATCAGCTAAGAGGAGCTACGCTGAAAGGATTAAAAATAGCCTTTCAGCCAACGATCCAGCATCAGTATGGACAGGCCTGAAGAATATCACTAACTACAGGAGACCATCCCCCAACACTGCAATGAACCATCAACTGGCTGATGAGTTGAATGTGTTCTACTCCAGATTCGACAAATTCACACCTCGCCCCCCCCAGACATTAAAGACCCATTCACACCCCCTGCTATTCTGCCTCCTCTCGCCTCTGACCCCACACCAGCACTCAAAGTCTGTGAAGAGGATGTTTGTCAGCTTTTTCGCAGACAGAAGATCAGGAAGGCACCTGGCCCAGATGATGTATCACCCTCCTGTCTGAGGCCCTGTCCACACAGCAACGGATTCAGGTGAATCTGATAAAATTGTTTATCGTTTCAGCCTGGCGTCCACACAGCACCGGCGTTTTGGGTGCCCCAAAACAAAATCTTTTGAGAACGGGTTCCAGAGTGGAAAAATCTGGCAACGGCGCCGTTGCGAAGTCGTCTGGATGAGTAGAACGGATTTGTTTACGATGACGTCACAACCACATGACTGTGAGTGCTTCACGCCAGGTAGAAGTGTAACGAACTCGATGCGAGTTGTCAACAAATAAAAAGGAAAAAAAAAGGAGCGAAAAAGAAAAAAAAGGAAAAAAGGAGCGATCTCACCTCTTGAGATGTTGGTCACATGAAAGCAAGATCTCTATACATTCCTCAAAAAGGGCGTAGAAGAACAAAGTAATCCATCAACGTGTAGCATTCAATTTATTCTGGACCATTAAAGAATTCTGGAGGATATCAGAATGTTGGCGGCTTCCATCTATCCCCATTCATTCCTCTCTCTCTCCATCTACCCCCATTCATTCCTCTTTCCGCGTCTCCATTCAAAAAACGAGCAGAAGGTGTGTGCGTGTGACAATGACAGGGTGAGTGGCACGGAAGAAGCTAGGCTCATGCTCGCCCTGAATTTCTCTTAAAGTGAAGGCAGAAGAACATTCAGCGCCTGGCCAGGCTTTCTATGTATTAATTTACATAGACATTTTAATATGAAATATAAATAAGTGTCTTAGACAATAGATACTATTTTATGCTACTGATTAATAATCAAAACTTTATGTGGCTGATGCTACAGAAGAAGGGGTTTATGCGCATGCGTAAAACCTTCTTCTATTGTTCTGGTGTCTCCGACGGGACCGTCTTACAGCGCACCGAGAGGTATTGCATCGTTTTCAGCAAGCGCTGCGTTGCCATATGTACCTGAAATTTTACTGATCCGTTGCCCATGTGGACGCGATATTTAAAAAAAAAAATCTCGTTGCCGTCGTCGTGTGGATATAGCCTGAAGGTCTGTGCTGATCAGCTGGCTCCCATCTTCACCTAGATCTTCAATAGATCCCTGGAGCTGTGTGAAGTCCCCTCATGCTTCAAACACTCCACAATAATCCCGGTTCCCAAGAAAACCACCATCACAGGACTGAATGACTACAGGCCTGTAGCTCTCACACCTGTAGTCATGAAGTCCTTCGAGAGACTGGTGTTGTCACACCTGAAGGACATCACAGACCCCCTGCTGGACCCCCTGCAGTTTGCCTACCGGGCAAATAGGTCAGCGGATGATGCAATCAATATGGGACTGCACTACATCCTGCAACACCTTGACTCTGCAGGGACGTACGCCAGGATTCTGTTCGTGGACTTCAGTTCGGCATTCAACACCATTGTTCCAAACATCCTCCACACCAAGCTCACCCAGCTCACTGTGCCCTCCTCCACCTGTCAGTGGATTTCAAACTTCCTGACTGACAGGAGGCAGCAGGTGAGGATGGGGAGCTTCATATCCAGCACTCGGACTGTCAGCACTGGCACCCCACAAGGGTGTGTGCTCTCCCCACTGCTCTTCTCCCTTTATACCAACGACTGCACCTCAAGAGACCCGTCTGTTAAACTCCTGAAATTTGCAGACGATACAACGGTCATCGGCCTCATCCGGGATGGTGACGAGTCTGCATACAGACGGGAGGTTGAACGGCTGGTCTGGTGGTGCGGTCAGAACAATCTGGAGCTGAACACGCTCAAAACTGTGGAGATGACAGTGGACTTTAGGAGGAGCCCCCCCACTCTGCTGCCCATCACCATCAACAACAACACTCACTACGTTTACATACACATAGAGAGAATCGAATTTCTGCCGTTGCTCGACTGAAATCGAAGTTCAAAATGCCATGTATACACCTTAATTCGGCTGAAATTGAACCGAACTTGATTTCTCGGAATCGAGCTACACGACCTAGTTTATGCGATTTCTGCCGAGCTACTTTGTGCATGTATACCCTATCGAGCTAGTTGTCGAGCTACTTCCGGAAGTGACGAGTGACGAGACCACAAGCGGGAAACACAACAGCCTCGGTCGGCATGACAACAGTAGTAGCGAGCAGCAGAAGAGGTCAGGAGGAACAAACGAAGAAGAGAAAATAGCGATGTAGAGCTCTCTGAAGTGTGGGTGGAGCACAGAGGACGGCAGGACAAAGCTTCTGGTACTAATAGGCTTTTTATCGTCAGACTTTTCAGTTTAACAGCCTACTTTTATTCTTGAGAGAAACACACACACACACACGCACGCGCTGTGTTCTAGTCCTGGGATGAGCTTTCCCCTCTGCTCTCCCTCTGCCTCCTTAAATAGGGTGCGGTTACTGGGAAGACACACAAACACAGGTTAATTACCGTCAGGTGAAGTGATTCTGCCACTCACCTTCCCTGGCTCCGCCCTCCTGTCACAGACCGGCACTTGACCACGCCCCCACTGCCACAGGCAAGCAGAAACGTGCACTTCTGGAGCAATGAGGAGACAGAGATCATGCTCATTCAGCTTAAGGAGTTGAATATATTAAAATTCATGGACGGGAGAAAAACGCGCAATGGAGAACACAGAACTGATAACTTTGTTTACACTCTTGAATAGCTCTTCTTCATGACGACAACCGGAAGTGTACCAACACGATGGGGCGTGTAGCGCCACCTGTGGCTCGGGTGCACAATGCACCTCACACAATAGCCCGATTTCAGTTGTGTGCATGTACGATTGGATTTCTCTGGCACCCTGCTGGGACCTTCAGTTCGATTACCGACAGCAGCTTGATTTGGATGTGCATGTAAACATAGTCACTGTGACTGCCGTTGAGAGCTTCAGGTTTCTGGGTTCCACAATCTCTCAGGACTTGAAGTGGGAGACAAACACAGTCACTATCATTAAAAAGGCTCAGCAGAGGTTGTACTTTCTGCACCAGCTCAGGAAGCTCAACCTGCCTAAGGAGCTGCTGACACAATTCTACTCTGCCATCATTCAGTCTGTTCTTTGCTCTTCTATCACTCAGTACGTTTACATGCACATCCAAATCGAGCTGCTGTCGGTAATCGAGCAAAGGGTCCCAGCAGGGGTGCCAGAGAAATCCAATCCTACATGCATACTGTGAAATCGAGCTATTGAGTGAGGTGCATTGTGCACCTGAGCCACAGGTGGCGCTACACGCCCCATCGTGTTGGTACACTTCCGGTTGTCATCATGAAGAAGAGCTATTCAAGAGTATAAACAAAGGGACTACAGGCAGAAATTAGCATGTACTGCTATAACCTGGTACAGACATCTGTCCTTACCACAAGGATAATGTTTAATTTGTACACTGTCCCTTTTAAAAATAAAATAAACTCTAAGAAGAGTGTTTGTAGTTTGTATGTACGAACAGAAGTGTTCCTAATAAAGTGGGCGGCTAAGGTGAAGTGTCATGCCGACCGAGGCTGGGTTTTTTTTTTTTCGACCGAGGCTGTTGTTTTTCCCGCTTGTGGTCTCGTCACTCATCACTTCCGGAAGGGGCAGTGCTGAAGTAAGTAGCTGGACTACGTAGCTCGATAGGGTTTACATGCACTAAGTAGCTCGGCTACAATCGCATAATCTAGGTCGTGTAGCTCGATTACGAGAAATCAAGTTCGGTTCAATTTCAGCCGAGCTAAGGTGTTTACATGCCATTTAGAACTTTGATTTCAGACGAGCAACGGCAGAAATTCGATTTTCTCTATGTGCATGTAAACGCACTGACTGTTTGGTTTGGATCGGTCACCAAACAGGAGAAGAACAGACTGCAACAGACAATAAGGTCTGCAGAGAAAATTGTCAACCTGCCCTCCATTCCAGACTTATACTTGTCCAGAGTCAGGAAACGGGCAGGTCACATCTCTGCGGACCCATCACACCCTGGTCACAATCTGTTTAATCTTCTCCCCTCAGGGAGGCGATATAGATCACTGTATGCAAATACAACCAGACACAAGAACAATTTCTTCCCTCAGGTTGTCTCTGTGATGAACAGTTAAAATACAGATTCATATATCAGTAATATCACTTGCAAAATATCTGCACACTCATACTGTCATTCTCTGCTCACTGTTACTTATATTATATTTATACTTATTTAAATTTACTATTCATCTTTGCACTATGCACCATATTGCACCAAAAGGGAAATCCTTTGTGATGAACAGCTAAAAAATCCAGATTCATATATCAGTAATATCACTTGTAAAATATCTGAACCCTTATACCGTCATTCTGTGCACACTGTATACTTTATATTTATTTAACTATTCCATACTTGACTTACCTGGATTACTTTGCACTATGCACCTATTTTTGTTGTTGTTGTTTGCTTGCTGGTTTGATTTTGTGTCTACACTTTTTTATCCGTTTTGTACTATGAGAGCTAAGTGAACCGGAGTCAAATTCCTTGTGTGTGTCCACATACCTGGCAATTAAAGTGTTTCTGATTCTGATTTTTAGTACATATTCTAAATATATTATCAAGCACAGTTTGAGTTTTAGCTGTTCATTGAATCATTGTTCAACTACTTTTAAACAATACAAATGTGTTATGAATCACATTAATGCTTCTCAATCCCTTGCAAAGGTTCTTAACATGATCTCTGGGTCACAAGGAATCTATAAATGGAGTCCAGCATTGTGATTCAAACCTTACGCGAAAACATAAAATAAGCGTTTTTTTGGCAAAAAATGAACCTCATGGTGCCACCATTAGACTTTTGAATATGGTCAAAAAATTTGACAGGATGTCTTTATTGGTGAAAAGGAACACCCAAACAAAAATGCATCAGATTTTATGAAAGTGAGGGCAACTGATGCACCCTACTTTACATATTGCTCACTCATAAGTAAAATGAGTCAGCAATCATATGCATCATATCTATGGTCTGACACAATCACCATAAACACCTACACTTCCCAAAACTAGTCTTCCACTCGGATCGGTGTTTACCCGGATTGTACAGATTTATACACAAGAGCCCCTGCTGCTGCGGTCATAAACAATGTCCTGCCTTTCATCCCAGGACTATTATTCATCCTGGACATCCTGTAAACACACTCAGTACTGTTTGTCTTTACTCTTCTACACCTGTATACCATATGAAAGAAGAGGACCATGCCAGATTCCTTTCGAGTCCCTCAGGATTTCTTCGTCTTGTCATCTCAGGAGGTTTTTTTTCCTGTCACTTCTTGCTTGTTTACTGGGGATCTACTGCAAATCTGCATCTGGATGTCTGTAAAGCTGCTTTTGACAGTATATTGTTATATACTTTGTGCTAAATATTTAATACCAGATGTCTGTCTTTTACAGCACAACAGTGTTTGGGTATGATGAATATAAAAGCACACCTACCAAAATGAGCCAAAAGTAGACAGCTTTTTAGCCAACTAATTAATTAAATAGATAGCTTATATAGATAGTTATCATGATTAAAAGCTACAATCCTGAATGATGATATTTCAATAAAACACACTTGTGTAGCTAATAAACATTAAAGTGCCATTCCACCATTGGATGTATTCTTTGGCATAAAATACAATATATTTTATGACAACATGACTAGACAGAGAAATCTTTTAGCTTCAAAATGATATATCAAACATAATTTTTTGACAATGACAAGTATATTAATTTTGCGACCAAAGTCACCTACCCTTTTAATTTCCGCGCGGTAGTGAAACGTGATGTCATCGGCAGGTTCCCCTTCTTGTGTACCACGTCACGTGTGACGTGGCACAGATTATCAGCAATGGCGGATAGAACGCGATTTCCACTTGTCAATTGCTGTGCCGATATTCACCATCGACCGTCTCCTTTGGGCATCACTTGCTATTTTCCTTCGCTTCTTTTCCGAAGCTGACAATCGCGTTCTATCCGCCATTGCTGATAATCTGTGCCACGCCACATGTGACGTGGTACACAAGAAGGGGAACCTGCCGATGACATCACGTTTCACTACCGCGCGGAAATTAAAAGGGTAGGTGACTTTGGTCGCAAAATTAATATACTTGTCGTTGTCAAAAAATTATGTTTGATACATCATTTTGAAGCTAAAAGATTTCTCTGTCTAGTCATGTTGTCATAAAATATATTGTATTTTATGCCAAAAAAATGCATCCAATGGTGGAATGGCACTTTAAGGATTAATATAGAGTTACAGTATTACTAGCTACACATGCTAATGTCAATACTAGCAAGTGTTAGAGAGAAGTGGTTTCTTTGTATCTTTGTACCACTTAACCTTAAAGCTCTCCTCCTCTAAAACTGTATAAAATAAAGCCATAAATTACATTATTTTACTCACCAGTAACACAGTAACACGACGATCAGACAAAACAGAACAGGTTCCAGCCTCTTCATTATCACCCAAAAGTGCAGAGTAACACTAATGTCCAGTAAGCCCATACGGTTGTAGTGGATATTGAGGTCCGGTACAGACGAGCAACACGCAAAAATACACACAAAAAACATAAAAAACGTGCACAGGTAGGGAGAGCTTGTAGCCGTAGCCGTTGTAGTAGAATTGTATATAGTAGGGTTTTCCAGAAGAAAAGGTAGAAGTAGAAGCAGAACCAGAAGTAGAAGTAGAAGGCGGAAATATGCCGTTTGACCGACAAGATGGCGTCTGTTACAATCTGGTTCGGCTGTGACGTCACATGCAAGATCTTGCAGTCACGTGACCGGAATGTAAACAGCCGCCATCTTGTCGGTAAAAAACACCGCTGAATACTGCTGCACTCGTATACAAAATGGATCAATTTCAACCGACGGACTACACGGCTCATTTTTCTAATGAACAGATAACTAGATATATGTCTAAAATAAACGACCTACAGATTAGTGACCCTTATCGCTTATCGGACGTAGTTTTCACGACTGTGTCAGTGGATATTGAACTGCCAGAGGTGGAATACCCAGATGTGTATAATTACCTCATTAACTTTCCCTCGCTGTTCAGGACAGCTATAGACTCCCTTCTGATCTTCCTGATCCCAGCAGCCATTAATACGCACCATACAGAAACTGTGTCCGCAAAGAAGAGCTACTGGATCCTTGATTAGGTCCAGATAGATTGAACAGCTGAACTGATCCTGAAAGTCTAAAATATTCGCTTCTGCCATTTTCCTGAAAAACAAACTCACACAGTCACTTAGAAGAGCGCACACTTCCTGATTCAGTATGTAAAAGCCGTGTGGAAAACAGGTGTGTCTGAAACTCACTTGATTCTTACTGGCAGGTGTTTAAAACAAGCAGACAAACAAACAAAAGCTCGTACACAAAGAGATTCTGCATATTGTAACGGAGTTATTAATTTGTGCAGTTAAATCCTGCATAAATGGGATTTATTTTCTATTAATGTGGTTGTTTTGTTTTCTTTATAATAATTACACACGTTTTGATATTACTTTTGTTTTCATGCACATCTCGGGGCGTTTCCGTTTTGTAGCCTTTTTGTCCCTCCTGGCTCTCCATCTTCTGCCTCACACGTTTATACGCCCCTGCGTCCCTCAACTCTTTCCTGTGAGCAGGAGTTGGTTGGAGGAGGAGCCGGCTGGACACACCCAAGGGAACTTGCGTTTGTGAGGCGGCGAATTTAAATCTTTCTTCAATACACGATAACATTGATATCTTACTAGAAACTGTACTGAGGTTTTTCACCTGACGTCACAGGGTCACGTGACGCCCCGGTGTCCGCCATTTTGAACGTCAAGCTAGCTAATGTCAACATAGTACCTAGTAGGTTACTGTAGCAATGTTTACGTTCAGTCATTTGGATGACTTAAAACCTTTCAGTCTCAAGTTTTTCCTTTACTGTATTTACTAGTTTACTGAGCTTAGGCCAAGAAAAAATAATTGTTTGTTTCCGGTTACCCGACCGACCGTTTAAAAAATGCCCCGACCCTAGACTTTTTTGTTAGATGTTTAAAAAAAAAATGTATTTTCGCCGACCAAGAATAAATTTTGAAAAAAAAAATATCTGCATTATGATTTGCATAATATTGTCGATCTGACAAGTGACTAATTCTAAAACGCATATATCGGACAAGAAACACTCATTGATTTCTCACGGCCTCAATCTGACGTCATGACCCCTTTCCGGGAAACTCCGGCTTGTGTTGTACACAACGCTAGGCATCATGGCGGCCAACGAAGTGTTCTCGATTACCGTGATCGGTTGCGACCACACGGAAGATTGTAAGACAATAAGTTCATTTTATAAGTTTTCAACTGTAAAAGAACTCTATGAACATTATCATCCTCCGCTGGACGAGTCATGCAAACAGTATACACACAGCGCCCAGGCTAACGGCGGTATCGATATCACGATGTTCTTTGTATTCATATTAAACATACAAGTTCACAACATAGTGTTCCTAATAAAGTTAAGGTTCAACATTTGTAGTTGTTATGTTTATAGTTCCTTTAAGCGTCCGAGCAGTCCATATTTTATCCATGGGCTCCGAATCCTGTATTCCACAAGCTTCACTGGTTTTCTTAGGCCTGGTTCTGGATGGTTGAGTCACAGAATGACACTTCCCCACTATGTGCCACTGTTTGTCCCACACCTAAAATTTATTTTTAAAAAAAAAACTACCTACCCGGTATTTTGTGTGATTAAAAAAAAAAATAAAATAAAAAGACCTACCTACCTACCCTATTTTTTTTCAAGATGTAATAGGAAACAAACAATTATTTTTTCTTGGCCTTGCTAGCTAGCGCCAGCCTGCCCCGGAGCGTGCTAGCTCAGTAAACTAGTAAATACAGTAAAGGAAAAACTTATAACGGGCCATGTCTCAACAGACTAAGAAGTTATTTCAATGACGTTTAATAACATTTTGTTTATCCTGAGGACCGAAAGTAAATGAAAATGTGAACAAACCTTAGCTGTCAGTGAACAATCGTGGTGAAAGCAGGTAAACGTCATTCTCTAAGCCTGCTAACCTCAATTTTTGCAAATACCTCTCCCTCTGCTTGCCCTGTAAATGCCCTACGTCACTGGATAGTGAAGGTGTTTTCTGCATCTCGCTCCTTTTTCTTTTATGTTTTTCGTTTGTCACCTTCCTCACATTCAAACTGATTCGAGCCGTGACGTCCAAAATGGCAGCCTCACATGACTTGGTCACGTGGGTGAAAAACCTCAATAGTGAATGTGAGTGGTCATGGCGGAGAAGTCTGGTGGGCACTTGGGAAGTCATAATTTGTGTAATGATATGTTTTGGGATGAAATTAGCCGAGTGAGGAAGCTGTCAGACAGAGATAGCAGTGGAGAATCGGTGGCCTCAGTGGTTAAGAAATCAAGAGTGACTAGAAGACAGTCTAAGGAAGAAGTAGAGGCTAGAACATGGAAAGTAATTATTGCCTTCGAAGCAAAAGGTGGACCAGACTTACACCCAATTCACATCACTAATGCCATTCAGAAAGAAATAGGGAAGATTCATCATGCTGCATTCTTGGGGAATGGTAGACTGTTAATCTATGCTAGCTCAGAAGAGCAACGTAATAACATTCTAAAGAAAAACACTCTTAATAAGATTAAGATATCCTCGCACATTCCAGGAACAGCGTTCAGAGCAAGAGGGGTCATATATGGAATTCCTACGACTATCTCTATTGAAGAGATAAAAGAGAATCTATCCAAATATGCAGTACTAGATGCTAAGCGATTAACTAAAGGTAAGGAGAAAATAGACAGCACATCAATTCTGTTAAGTTTCAGTAAAGACCTGCCAGCTAGAGTCCAAATGGGCTTTATGTCTTACACAGTTCACAAATACATCCCTCCTCCTTTAAGGTGTTTTAAATGCCAAAGATTTGGACACGTTGCAAGCCAATGCAGAGGGAAATTAAGATGTGCTAAATGTGGTGGGGACCATGAATATGATAAATGTGAAACTTTAGTGTTGAAGTGTTGCAACTGTGGAGGCCCACACAGTGCTGCATATGGTGGTTGTGAAAAACAGAAGGAGGCAAAGGAGGTACAGAAATGCAGAGTCACACGTAATATGTCTTATGCGAACGCCCTTAAGACGGTACAGAATGACAAAAGAGTATCTAGTGTTCCTACCACATTGACAAGACCTACATGGAGCCAATATGACAGAACTACTAACTTGAATGAGCAGGTATTGGCTGGAAATCATTACCAGGTTAGGCCTGGTCCTAGGCCTACGCCAGCCTTGGAAAAGTGTGAATGCAGCACCAAAATTACAAAGGAAACACTGCTAGTGAAGAAAAATGATTTTACTGCATTCCTTTGTACAGTAATGAATAAAACATTGAAATATTCAAGTAAAAGCGACAGGATTAAGTCTATTGTGAAAATTGCCAATGGCTTCTTAGGGGCTACTGCTAAAGCAGATGAGATACATGAAATACTAACTCTAAAATATGGCCAGACTCAAGATATATGAATGGTATATGATGCTTTTCATTTTACAATGGAACGCAAGAAGTTTAATAGCCAATGGACAAGAACTTAAAAGATATATTCAAAAGTTAACTGATAAACCAGAAGTCATTTGTATCCAGGAGACCTGGTTGAAAGCCCACTTACAATTTGTCATTAAGGGCTACAGTGCCATTAGACATGACAGATGTAATAAGAGAGGTGGTGGATGTATAACATTCATTAAAGAAGGGATTCCATATAAAATTCTTAAAACAAGTAATGAACATGAATGTATTGTAACAGAAATATTTAACGGGCCTAAGAAGACGTATACTATAATTAACTATTATAACCCATGTAAAGCTTTAACTATTGATCTTTTAAATAATGTTACTAGGAGGAATAATGCAGAGATCTGGTGTGGCGACTTTAATGCCCACAATAGCTTATGGGGTAGCAAACACACTGACCTGAATGGTATGGTGGTTGAAGAAGTCATCAATGACAGGATGTTAGTGTGTTTGAATGATGGCTCCGGTACTAGATTCAGTATCCTTAAGAATGAGACTTCATGTATTGACCTAACCTTAGTTGACAGAAGATTAGCTTACAGATGTGAATGGAAAATTAACCAAACAACTAATATTGGCAGTGATCATTTTCCTATCTGGTGTAAAGTGGATGTGGAAATCAGGACTGAACCTAACTATATATATCATAAATGGCTTTTTCGGAAAGCTAACTGGGAGGAATTCCAGAACATGTCTGCAGACCTGGCTAAACTGATACCATCTGATCAGAGTGTGAATGACATGAATGACAGTATAAGCTCTTTTATTTATTCTACAGCAAGACAATTTATACCAATGAGTGAGGGTCAGAATAACCCAAGGAATGTCCCCTGGTGGAATGATAAATGTACCCGAGCAATTAAGGACCGAAATAAAGCTTTTAAGCTATTACGTAATACTTGAACATATAACAACTTATTGGATTATCAAACGAAGAAAGCATTAGCTAGAAGAATTATTAAAGAGGCAAAAAGAGAATCTTGGAGAAGCTTTTGCTCATCAATAGGCAGAGAAACCTCACTCAACCAAGTATGGATGATGATCAAAAAAATGACTGGTAGATATACACCTCCTCATATTCCTGTCTTAACTAACAAGGATAACCAATATATTACGGATGTTGATAAGGCTAATATATTAGCTAAAACTTTTGCAGATGTTCACAAAGGTAATCATTTAGAAGACTGTTTTAAGAAAAGAAAAGAGGAAATCTTGAGTATGAATGAGAACCTTTTTACCAAAAGGGAATCAAATATGTCTAGTCTAGATCTTGATTTTAGCATGACAGAATTGAAAATGGCTCTAAATAATACCGCTTACTCTGCCCCTGGTAGTGATGCTATGACATATTTAGACAACTCCCTGACGAAGTTTTAGAAATTATTCTTAAGTTATTTAATAAAGTATGGAAGGAGGGCATATTACCAACTACTTGGAAAAGATCAACAATTCTCCCATTTCATAAACCTGGTAAAGATAAAAGTGAGCCAGGCAACTATAGACCAATAGCCCTCACCTCACACCTGGGCAAACTAATGGAGAAAATGGTTGTAACTAGACTTAACTATTACTTGGAATATAATAACTTACTCCGTGGTTATCAAACAGGTAAAGAAGGAGACATTCATAACATTCTGAAAGAGGGAATGCAGGGAAAGATTAAAGCCCTTATGACGTATCTGACAGACACTAGACTAATGGGAAGAATTTAGTTCCATACACTTTCCTAATCCCCTTATATAAAATTTTTTTTCTCTCTCTATCATGCCGAAGACTTGACCTGACCGACTCTCACACTCCTATACAGTAGGTGGCGATATACAATTAAATATTGTGAAATGCCATTAATCAAAAGAAGAAGAAGAACTCTTTCCTATTTGTTTAACCTGCTGGGAAGAGAGAGACCTCAGTAAACTGTGATGATGGCAGCCCTCCATGCGTGGACATTCCATTCTTTCTACAACACAACGCAGAGACAGGACACAACAGTAACATATTATCCCTAAATCTACAAACACACAGAGACAGAAATAAATCCTCACTCAGACCGAACAGCGGCAGATTGGTTTTACTTTCGTTTCTGTTGAAGCAGGATGAATGTAGGATCCTATGGATCCCTCTGATGGTCATGGTGGGGAACATTCATTGATGGCTTCTCCAAGAAAATGATCTGGCTGAACGCCAATACCATCAACAACGATCCCAAAGTAATAGGGGGTATTATGTTGAAGTCATGCAGTCCACAGGTTGTGAGAGGGGTAGTTCACGACTTGGCCGCAGTAGTCGAACAAAAACCCCTACTAGTCAGCATTTTTTCATTGATTAGTTAACTAGTGGCCTACAATTCGTGCACTAGTTAAATTAGTGGAAGCAAAAACACTCACTAGTTCAACTAAGGAAGGCCAAAATGCCCACTAGTTACACTAGTTGCTATCTTCTGACATTACTAGTTGCATAAGTAAGCCTAAAAATCTTTACTAGTTGAACTAGTGAGGCCCAAAATATCCACTAATAACACTAGGTGGCAGCATTTCCCCCTTACTAGTGTAACTCATGAGCCTAAAAACGTCTATTAGTTGAACTAGTGAAAGCCTATAGAAAGCCCTTTGAGCATTTATTTTTGCCTTTACTGGTGGAACTAGTGCTATTTTAGCCTTCACTAGTGCAGCTAGTGGACACTTTTTTGCCTTTACTAGTGGAACTAGTACACAACATGCAAATGAGGTGGGCAGGATAATGACAAAATCCTGAGTCCTGACTGGTTGGCATTTATTACTTCGATCCGGAGAGCCAATAGGAAGCCTCAATGCAGGCGTATTCCCTGCCTCCTTATAGCATTTCATGCAACTCGTGCCACTAGTGAGCATTTTGGCTTTCAGTAGTTCAACTAGTAAACAATTTTAGTCTCACTAGTTACACTACCATCACTAGTGTAACTTTCGGGCCTCACTAGGTTCAACTAGTAAGGGGAAAATGTTACTACTAGTGGATACTTTGGGCCTCACTAGTTCTACGAGTAAAGATTTTTAGGCTCATTAGTGCAACTAATAATGCATTTTGGTCTTCATTATTTCAAATAGTGAGCATTTTTGCTCCCACTAGTTGAACTAGTGTGCAAATCATAAGCCACTAGATAATTAGTTGACGAAATAGGCCAACTACTGGGGGGTTTTGCTTGACTGGTGCGGCCAAGTCACAAACTAGCGCAGTAAAATGAGGTCCAACATCACTGATATCAAATAAATGCTCAAAGGGCTTTCCACAGAGGGGACCTTGGTTCAGAAAACTGAAATGTTTTGGACTTTCAGCATCTTCTTAGGCTCAACCAACCTCAAATTATATTTGGAGGGCACAAGAGAAATATTCATAACTTTTTTTTTTCTTATCCTAGTGTATGTACCCAACAACCTGTGCAATACAGGAATGTGTAATAATTCACCATATATATATATATATATATATATATATATATATATATATATATATAAAAAGTATAACTCTCAGCTGTTGACACTTTTAGCTTGATACTTTAGCCTCACATCTGTTAATTAGTTTAGTTTGATATACTTTTTGACAGCCTACTTTTATTTCACAGTTGACATACTTTTTAGCTAGCAAAGAGCGGAGAGACTTGGTACAAGATTTCAGCTTTAGTAGATTTTGTGAAACTCTTTGCAGGTAACGTCACATTCATATTGCATGACAGAGTATTTACTATACCCTCTTACCACAACATTAGTTTCTCAGCTTGTCACATATACTGGCCTTCAGGCTTCACTTTTTCTGTCATTAATTTTTTTTTTTTTTTTTTTTTTGCAGGGAGACATGGGACATTGTGTTGGGAGACTTGGGACACGGTGTGGAGACATGTCACAAAAATAAAATACCTATCTTAGTCCTATGGTACATGTTTAATTTTTATTTATCATCAAAACTTCTAACATATGAACTATATGAACACACAATGCTGGTACAGCGAAAGAAAAATGTCAGTTTACCCAAAACCTGACTCAACAAAACAATTTCATTCTCAAGAAGGAATGAAATAAGTTTAATCCTCATGCAGGTACATGCCCACATTTTTAACACACATTTTTAACCAATTTTATATTTGTAAACCACAAGAAAAAACCTGTAACATGATGAACTGTCCCAACTCTCTGCACTTGGACATTTTGAAAAAAAATCCTTAAATGTTTCCCCCAGAATTTAATTTTAATAAATAATGCTATATATGGTAACTTGAGGCTACATACTTTAATTCCTAATAAATCCCCAATTCACCAGCAGACATTACACCACAGAATGGAGGTGGAGGCGAAATAGAAAATACATGTTTTGGTTGATAAAAATATTGAACTGCACAAACCTTACTGCAGTGTCCAGTTTTGTAATTCCAAAGGAAGTCGGTTACTCTCAGGGGCAACATCTAACTTCTGATGGAATCTAAAACCTGATTGGTTGAAATTAATTTATGGGCATAAACTGTCCCAAGTCTCTCTCGTCCCAAGCTTCCCTGCTTTTTCCCCTATTGTCTTTACACATTTATTCTTAATAGTATAGGTGTCTCATGTGAATTTGCATTTTTATATATTGAATATTTTAAACATTTTAAATTGCATATGTCTGCATTGTTGGACTCTCTTCTATGCTGGAGTTGCCAAGGGTGAGCGGTGCCGGGCAGGGGTGGGGCTATTGGTAGCCTCCCAGTTTGGTGTGCTAACATCAGAGTTCTCCCCAGTGAATGAGAGGGTTGTTTCCCTGTACCTTCGGGTCGGGGAACGGACTCTGACTATCATTTGCGCTTATGTGCCAAATGGTAGTTTGGAGTACCCGGCCTTCTTGGAGTCCTTGAGTGGGGTGCTAGCCAATGCACCACGAGGGGACTCCATTGTTTTACTGGGGGACTTCAATGCTCACGTGGGCAATGACAGTGAGACCTGGAGGGGTGTGATTGGGAGGAATGGCCTGCCTGATCTGAACCCAAGTGGTGTTCAGTTGTTGGACTTTTGTGCCATGCACGGTTTGGCCATAATGAACACCATGTTCGAGCATAAGGGTGTTCATAAGTGCACATGGCATGAGGACACCCTAGGCCACAGATTGATGATTGATTTTGTAGTCATTTCATCTGATCTACGACCGTATGTCTTGGACACTTGGGTGAAGAGAGGAGCAGAGCTGTCAACTGATCACTACCTGGTGGTGAGCTGGATCAGATAGCGGGGGAGGAGGCTGGACAGACCAGGCAGGCCCAAATGAGTAGTGAGGGTATGCTGGAAACATCTGGTGGAGGCTCCCGTCCGTCGGATCTTCAACTGTCACATCCGGCAGAGCTTCAACTGCATACTGGGGAAGGATGGGGACATTGAGTCTGAGTGGACCGTGTTCCACACTTCCATTACTGAGGTGGCTGTGCAAAGCTGTGGCTGCAAGGTTGTTGGTGCCTGTCGTGGCGGTAATCCCCGAACCTGCTGGTGGACACTTGTGGTGAGGGGAGCTGTCAAGCTGAAGAAGGAGTCCTATTGGGCTTGGTTAGCCTGTGGGTCTCCAGAGGCAGCTGAAAGATGCCGACGGGTCAAGCAGAATGTGGCTCTGGCAGTCACTGAAGCAAAAACTCGGGTGTGGGAGGAGTTCGGTGAGGCCATGGAAAGTGACTTTCAGTCGGCCTCAAAGGGATTCTGGCAAACTGTCCGGCGGCTCAGGAAAGGAAAACAGTGCTCTGTCCCTACTGTTTACAGCGAGGATGGAGTGCTGTTGACCTCAACTGGGGACATCATCCAACGGTGGAATGAATACTTTGAGGATCTCCTCAATCCCACCTTCATGTTGTCTGAGGAGGACACAGAGTCTGAGGGTGCTTGGGAGGACTCACCCATCGCAGGGGCTGAGGTTGCCAAGGTGGTTAAAAAGCTCCTTGGCGGCTGGGCTCCGGGGGTGGATGAGATTTGTCCTGAGTTCCTGAAGGCACTGGATGTTGTTAGGCTGTCTTGGCTGACATGCCTCTTCAACATTACATGGAGGTCGGGTACAGTGCCTCTGAATTGGCAGACTGGGGTGGTGGTCAAGGGGGACCGGAGAGTGTGTTCCAACTATAGGGGGATCACACTTCTCAGCCTCCCTGGGAAAGCCTATGCTGGGGTGCTGGAGAGGAGAGTCCGGTCGATAGTCCAACCTCAGATTCAGGAGGAACAATGCAGTTTTCGTCCTGGTCATGGAACACTGGACCAGCTCTTTACCCTTGCAAGGGTACTGGAGGGTGCATGGGAGTTTGCCCAATCGGTCTACATGTGTTTGTGGACCTGGAGAAGGCTTACAACCATGTCCCTTGTGGTGCCCTGTGGGGGGTGCTTCGGGAGTATGAGGTTCAGGGCCCACTACTGCAGGCCATTCGGTCCCTGTATGACCAGAGCAGGAGTTTGGTTTGCATTGCCAGCAGTAAGTCGGACTCATTCCCGGTGCATGTTGGACTCCACCAGGGCTGTCCTTTGTCACTGGTTCTGTTCATAACTTTTATGGACAGAATTTCTAGGCGCAGCCAAGGGGTGGGGGGTGTCTGGTTTGGTGGCATCAGTATCACGTCTCTGCTTTTTGCAGATGTGGTCCTGTTGACTTCATCAGTCTGTGACTTACAGCATGCGCTGGGATGGTTTCCAGCTGAATGCAAAGCGGCTGGGATGAGGATCAGCACCTACAAGTCCGTGGTCATGGTGCTCAGCCGGAAACAGGTGGAGTGCCTACTCCAGGCCAGAGGGGAGTTGCTACCTAAAGTGGAGTTGTTTAAGTATCTTGGGGTTTTGTTCATGAGTGAGGGTAAGGGGGAGCGGGAGTTGGACAGATGGATTGGGGCAGCGTCAGCAGTGATCCGGACACTAAATCGGTCTGTTGTGGTAAAGAGAGAGGTGAGCCAAAAGGCAAAGCTCTCAATTTACTGGTCCATCTATGTTCCCACTCTCACCTACTGTATGGTCATGAGCTATGGGTAGTGACCGAAAGAATGAGATCGCGGATACAAGCGGTAGAAATGAGTCCTGAAAATGTCTGTGCATGGTGGCTCTTGATGCACTGACATCAGCTCAGTCCACTCTTTTTGAAGCTCTCCCAAGTTCTTGAATCAACTTTTCTTGACAATCCTCTCAAGGCTGCGGTCATCCCTGTTGCTTGTGCACATTTTCCAGCCAGCCTTTTCAGCAATGACCTTCTGTGGCTTACCCTCCTTGTGGAGGGTGTCGATGATTGTCTTCATAACAACTGTCAAGTTAGCAGTTTTCCTATAATTGTGGTTGCGTGAACTGAACTAGACTGAGAGATAAATGGTATACCGGATTTCTAATTTTCATGAGTGATATTTTTTTTAAACAGCTTTATTGACCTTCAAACAACAAAACTACAAACTTACAAGACATGCAAATGAAATAAAATTAAAAAAAAGCAAGAAAAGAAGGTCCAAAAGGGTAGGCATGAACAGGAGTTAGAGTCCCATGCAAGGCACCTCCCTACTAAAACATTAAAAATCTCAAAGGACTTAGGCAAAAGAAAAACAAAAGTAAAATCTATTGTTGCTAATGGTAACCACAATTACGACAAAGGCTCCATGAGCAAGGCCTGTCAGTATAAAAAATATTCATGAACTGATCCTCGTCCACATTAGTAACAAAAACCTTGAAAGAGTTTAAACTAAGGAAATTAGCCAATCATCAAAATTAAAACAAAAAAGCCTTGAAATATTTCACTTTAGATGTAATGAATATAGAATTTATTAAAGTTTACCTTTTTGAATTAACTTACAAAAAAAATGAACTTTTTCATGATATTCCAATATTTTGAGATGCACCAGTATTTCTGCTTGTGTGCTTTTGTATATGTTTGCTCTTTTTCTAAGTTAATGCTTGTTTTGTTTTGTGTGTTTATGTTTACATCAGGGTCGCACGGTAGTGTAGTGGTTAGCGCTGCCGCCTCACAGCAAGAAGGTCCGGGTTCGAGCCCCATGGCCGACGAGGACCTTTCTGTGCGGAGTTTGCATGTTCTCCCCGTGTCCGTGTGGGTTTCCTCCGGGTGCTCTGGTTTCCCCCACAGTCCAAAGACATGCAGGTTAGGTTAACTGGTGACTCTAAATTGACCGTAGGCGTGAATGTGAGTGTGAATGGTTGTCTGTGTCTATGTGTCAGCCCTGTGATGATCTGGCGACTTGTCCAGGGTGTACCCCGCCTTTCGCCCGTAGTCAGCTGGGATAGGCTCCAGCTTGCCTGCAACCCTGTAGAACAGGATAAAGCAGCTAGAGATAATGAGATGACATGAGATGTTTACATCAAGGGTCTGGGAGAAACAATATTTCAATCCTGTCTATGTCCTGTACATGTGGGAGAACTCACAATAAACTTGACTTGACCTGACTAATGCTCTCAGACACGCTCCAAAATCTAGCATAAACCTTTCCAGAAGAGTGGAAGAAATAAATGTGGAAATATAGCCACAAGTGGCAATGAAGGGCCCAACCACCTCTGGTTTCGTGATCCATCACATGTGGTCATCATACAATGCACACGCATCTGAGATGTGCAACAAAGCCTGATGTGTGCACCACCAGTGATGAGTTTTTAGGCAATGGAGTCATTTCTGTCCAGGCCCAAATGGTGGCGCTCTACCAGAGGGTCATTTTGGGCATGTGGATATCATCCATCCATCCATCCATTATCCCAGCAAGCTATGGGCAAGAGGTGGGGTACACCCTGTACAAGTCACCAGATCATCGCAGGGCTGACACACAGAGACAAACAACCATTCACACTCACATTCACACCTACAGTCAATTTAGAGCCACCAATTAACCTAACCTGCATGTCTTTGGATTGTGGGGGAAACCGGAGCACCCAGAGGAAACCCACACAGACATGGGGAGAATATGCAAACTCCATACAGAAAGGCCCCCATCGGCCATTGGGCTTGAACCTAAAACCTTCTTGCTGTGAGGTGACAGTGCTAACCACTACACCACTGTGCCACCCTGTGGATATCATTAGAACCATTATATCCTATAACCTGTGAAGTTTGAGCCATATCAGGCAATGGATGGTGAATTTATGACACAATTCCTATTTGCATGGCTTAACATATAAATGTATTGTTTTGCCTTTTCAACATCTTACAAGATATTGCAAATCCCTTTGCAATTCAAAATCAGCAACATCGTGACATCATGTATTCTTTATATAATAAGCAGCAAAGTTTGTTTGTTTGTTTGTTTGTTTGGCTTTTAGCTAACATTGCCATTTCTTGACAGATTTTCTCCAAATTTGGCAAGTGGGTCCGGGGATGACCTGTAATTTTGCAGATATAAGCAAAATTCATGTACGGAACCCAAGGAGGTCCCTGGGGGCATAACATCCACCCACTCCCTCCCTCAATGCCTTTCACATTACATTTATCAACACAAACTCTCGACAGATCTTCACTAAACTTGGCACGTAGGTACAGGAGAAACTGTGTGTGTATATATATATATATATATATATATATATATATATATATATATATATATATATATATATACACACACACAACCCCGATTCCAAAAAAGTTGGGACAAAGTACAAATTGTAAATAAAAACGGAATGCAATGATGTGGAAGTTTCAAAATTCCATATTTTATTCAGAATAGAACATCGATGACGTATCAAATGTTTAAGCTGAGAAAATCTCATCTCATCTCATCTCATTATCTCTAGCCGCTTTATCCTTCTACAGGGTCGCAGGCAAGCTGGAGCCTATCCCAGCTGACTACGGGCGAAAGGCGGGGTACACCCTGGACAAGTCGCCAGGTCATCACAGGGCTGACACATAGACACAGACAACCATTCACACTCACATTCACACCTACGGTCAATTTAGAGTCACCAGTTAACCTAACCTGCATGTCTTTGGACTGTGGGGGAAACCGGAGCACCCGGAGGAAACCCACGCGGACACGGGGAGAACATGCAAACTCCACACAGAAAGGCCCTCGCCGGCCCCGGGGCTCGAACCCAGGACCTTCTTGCTGTGAGGCGACAGCGCTAACCACTACACCACCGTGCCGCCCTAAGCTGAGAAAATGTATCATTTAAAGAGAAAAATTAGGTGATTTTAAATTTCATGACAACACCACATCTCAAAAAAGTTGGGACAAGGCCATGTTTACCACTGTGAGACATCCCCTTTTCTCTTTACAACAGTCTGTAAACGTCTGGGGACTGAGGAGACAAGTTGCTCAAGTTTAGGGATAGGAATGTTAACCCATTCTTGTCTAATGGAGAATTCTAGTTGCTCAACTGTCTTAGGTCTTTTTTGTCATATCTTCCATTTTATGATGCGCCAAATGTTTTCTATGGGTGAAAGATCTGGACTGCAGGCTGGCCAGTTCAGTACCCAGACCCTTCTTCTACGCAGCCATTATGCTCTAATTGATGCAGTATGTGGTTTGGCATTGTCATGTTGGAAAATGTAAGGTCTTCCCTGAAAGAGATGTCATCTGGATGGGAGTATATGTTGCTCTAGAACCGGGATATACAGTGGGGCAAAAAAGTATTTAGTCAGTCACCAATTGTGCAAGTTCTCCCACTTAAAAAGATGAGAGAGGCCTGTAATTTTCATCATAGGTATACCTCAACTATGAGAGACAAAATGAGAAAAAAAAATCCAGAAAATCACATTGTCTGATTTTTAAAGAATTTATTTGCAAATTATGGTGGAAAATAAGTATTTGGTCAATAACAAAAGTTCATCTCAATACTTTGTTATATACCCTTTGTTGGCATTGACAGAGGGCAAACATTTTCTGTAAGTCTTCACAAGGTTTTCACACACTGTTGCTAGTATTTTGGCCCATTCCCCCATGCAGATCTCCTCTAGAGCAGTGATGTTTTGGGGCTGTCGCTGGGCAACACAGACTTTCAACTCCCTCCATAAATTTTCTATGGGGTTGAGATCTGGAGACTGGCTAGGCCACTCCAGGACCTTGAAATGCTTCTTAGGAAGCCACTCCTTTGTTGCCCGGGCGGTGTGTTTGGGATCATTGTCATGCTGAAAGACCCAGCCATGTTTCATCTTCAATGCCCTTACTGATGGAAGGTGGTTTTCACTCAAACTCTCACGATACATAACCCCATTCATTCTTTCCTTTACACGGATCAGTCATCCTGGTCCCTTTGCAGAAAAACAGCCCCAAAGCATGATGTTTCCACCCCCGTGCTTCACAGTAGGTATGGTGTTCTTTGGATGCAACTCAGCATTCTTTCTCCTCCAAACACGACAAGTTGAGTTTTTACCAAAAAGTTCTATTTTGGTTTCATCTGACCATATGATATTCTCCCAATCCTCTTCTGGATCATCCAAATGCTCTCTAGCAAACTTCAGATGGGCCTGGACATGTATTGGCTTAAGCAGGGGGACACGTCTGGCACTGCAGGATTTGAATCCCTGGCGGTGCAGTGTGTTACTGATGGTAGCCTTTGTTACTTTGGTCCCAGCTCTCTGCAGGTCATTCACTAGGTCCCCCCGTGTGGTTCTAGGATTTTTGCTCACCGTTCTTGTGATCATTTTGACCCCATGGGGTGAGATCTTGCATGGAGCCCCAGATCGAGGGAGATTATCAGTGGTCTTGTATGTCTTCCATTTTCTAATAATTGCTCCCACAGTTGATTTCTTCACACCAAGCTGCTTACCTATTGCAGATTCAGTCTTCCCAGCTTGGTGCAGGTCTACAATTTTGTTTCTGGTGTCCTTTGACAGCTCTTTGGTCTTGGCCATAGTGGAGTTTGGAGTGTGCCTGTTTGAGGTTGTGGACAGGTGTCTTTTATACTGATAACAAGTTCAAACAGGTGCCATTAATACAGGTAATGAGTGGAGGACAGAGGAGCCTCTTAAAGAAGAAGTTACAGGTCTGTGAGAGCCAGAAATCTTGCTTGTTTGTAGGTGACCAAATACTTATTTTACCAAGGAATTTACCAATTAATTCATAAAAAATCCTACAATGTGATTTCCTGGATTCTTCCCCCCATTCTGTCTCTCATAGTTGAAGTGTACCTATGATGAAAATTACAGGCCTCTCTCATCTTTTTAAGTGGGAGAACTTGCACAATTGGTGGCTGACTAAATACTTTTTTGTCCCACTGTACCTTTCAGCATTGATGGTGTCTTTCCAGATGTGTAAGCTGCCCATGCCACATGCACTAATGCAACCCCATACCATCAGAGATGCAGGCTTCTGAACTGAGCGCTGATTACAACTTGGGTCATCCTTCTCCTCTTTAGTCCGAATGACACGGCATCCCTGATTTCCATAAAGAACTTCAAATTTTGATTCGTCTGACCACAGAACAGTTTTCCAATTTGCCACAGTCCATTTTAAATGAGCCTTGGCCCAGAGAAGACGTCTGCACTTCTGGATCATGTTTAGATACGGCTTCTTCTTTGAACTATAGAGTTTTAGCTGGCAACTGCGGATGGCATGGTGAATTGTGTTCACAGATAATGTTCTCTGGAAATATTCCTGAGCCCATTTTGTGATTTCCAATACAGAAGCATGCCTGTATGTGATGCAGTGCCGTCTAAGGGCCCGAAGATCACGGGCACCCAGTATGGTTTTCCGGCCTTGACCCTTACGCACAGAGATTCTTCCAGATTCTCTGAATCTTTTGATGATATTATGCACTGTAGATGATGATATGTTCAAACTCTTTGCAATTTTACACTGTCGAACTCCTTTCTGATATTGCTCCACTATTTGTCGGCGCAGAATTAGGGGGATTGGTGATCCTCTTCCCATCTTTACTTCTGAGAGCCGCTGTCACTCCAAGATGCTCTTTTTATACCCAGTCATGTTAATGACCTATTGCCAATTGACCTAATGAGTTGCAATTTGGTCCTCCAGCTGTTCCTTTTTTGTACCTTTAACTTTTCCAGCCGCTTATTGCCCCTATCCCAACTTTTTTGAGATGTGTTGCTGTCATGAAATTTCAAATGAGCCAATATTTGGCATGAAATTTCAAAATGTCTCACTTTCGACATTTGATATGTTGTCTATGTTCTATTATGAATACAATATCAGTTTTTGAGATTTGTAAATTATTGCATTCCGTTTTTATTTACAATTTGTACTTTGTCCCAACTTTTTTGGAATCGGGGTTGTATACACACAGCATATTTTATCAAAACCTGAAATGTAAAAATCTACAAACTGAAAATATTTTCCCAGGAGAAATGTGTATATAGCTTATATTTGTGTTGCTATAATAAAGAGTATAAAACTTTGTATAAAACTAAAACTTTTGTTTTTAATATATTGTATATCACATACTAAAATTATGTCAGAGCTTCACCCGCCCCAGAACCCAGGCAATGCCGGGTAACCTGCTAGTACCAAATACGGCATGAATCCAACAAAGTGCCTCCAAGGACAACGTCAAAATGTAACGTGTCAAAACACACAAAACCAAAAATAACTCACTTCCTGTTGAGTATAGCTAATACAATGTACATTACAATTTTGTTCATCTTGCAGCACCCTGCAGACCTACCTGCAACTGTTGCTGTCTCTGCTGCCTGAAATCCCAAAAGAACATCTTGTCTGAACAGAATTATTTCCAATCCAGCTCCTTTTAGAAGGATTCCTAGGTTCTCATCCACTCACAAAGGAATTCTGACCAAATCCTACCCGCTTCTACAGAAAATTTGGCCAATCCCACCATTCTGGAACAATTTCTAACAAATCCTACCCATTGCTAAAGGATTTCTGACCAATCCTGCCAACAACTGCAGAAGGTTTGACCAATCCTGCCTGTTCCTGAAGAAATCCTGAATCGTTTTACCCTCTCCCACAATACAATAATTAAAAAAGAAAGCTCTCAACTTTTTTTTGCAGTTCTTGACACTTTAGATGACTACTTTTTTTTTTTTGCTGTTCTCTGTAGTAAAGGGGTGCACTGTTTAAAAGTAAATCATGATTGTCTTTATACTCTACACTTTGCAAAAATGATTTATATCAAGCTTTCCAATCTCCACTACTAAAATTAATGCATAATACTTAAAGTGCAGAATAATCAGTTGAGATGGAGGGTTTTTTTTTCTGTATTAAGAAAATCATGCTTGGTTGAATAACAATGTAATTTTAACTACTCCATTTTTATTTTCAGCAAAATAATGTCCATACTAACACTAATATGAAAATGGATGTGTTCTTTTTTTTTAATCACGGCTGTGTTGGATTTATTCTTTTTTATAAACTTGGAAACAGGGAAAAAATTTATATAAAACACCCCACTCGCCCCTCCTTCAAGTGGTCTTTTTTTTCCCCTCAAGCTAGAGGCCTGGGGGTTTGAAGGTCATGTGCAGTACCTTAGCTGTTCCTAGGACTGTGCTTTTTTGGACAGAGATCTCCGATGTTGTTCCTGGGATCTGTTGGAGCCAGTCTCCCAGTTTGGGGGTCACTGCACCGGGGGCTCCTATAGCCCTTGATACTTCTTGAGCTTCTCAAGTTCCTTTTTCTTGATGTGATTGTCACTTGGTATTGCCATAATCGATCACCACAGCCATGTTCTCCCATTTGTCTACCAATACCATGTCTGGTTGGTTAGCCATTACCAGTTTTCCGTCTGTATCTGGAAGTCCCACAGGATCTTAGCTTGGTCATTCTCAACCACCTTTGAAAGTGTGTCCCACTTTGACCTTGGGACTTCCAGTCCATACTTGGCACAGATGTTTCTGTACACTATGCCAGCCACTTGGTTATGGTGTTCCATGTATGCTCTTCCTGCTAGCATCTTCCACCCTGCTGTTATGTGCTGGATTGTTTCCGGGGCATCTTCGCACAGTCTGTACTTGGGGTCCTGCCTCGTGTGGTAGACCCTGGCCTCTATCGACTTTGTGCTTGGGGCCTGTTCCCTTGCAGCTATGATTAGTACCTCTGTGCCGTCTTAGTCCAGCTTTATCCAGCCACTGGTAGGATTTTTAAATATCAGTCACTTTTCTATCTGCCAGTGGCACATCCTGTGCAGTGGTTTGTCTTTCGATGGTGGTTCCACTTGCACTTCCTTCTCAGGTTTCTGCTGCCACTTCATCATTCGGGGCCATCTCCCTGATGTATTCATGGATCTTTGTTGTTTCATCCTGAATAGTGGCTCTAATGCTCACTCGTCCTCAGCCACCTTCATTCCTCTTAGCATACAGCCTCAGAGTGCTGAACTTGGGGTGAAACCCTCTGTCCATTTTCAGGAGTTTTCTTGTCCTGATGTCAGTGGCCTCTGTCTTCTCCTTCGACCAGCTATTATGCCAGCAGGGTATCTGATGACTGGCAGGGCATAGGCGATGATGGCCTGGACCTTGTTCTTCCCATTCAACTGACTTCTCAGGACTTGCCTTACCCTCTGTAGGTATTTGGCTGTTGCTGCTTTCTGAGCAGCCTCTTCATGGTTGCCATTTGCCTGCGGGATTCCAAGGTACTTGTAGCTGTCTTCCACATCTATTATGCCATCTGGGAGCATCACCCCCTCAGTTCTGACTGCTTTCCCACTCCTTGTTCCCATCCGGGCACACTTACCTAGTCTGAATGACATTCCGATGTTGTTGCTATAGATCCTGGTGGTGTGGATCAGTGAGTTGATGTCTCGCTCAGACCTGGCATACAGCTTGATGTCATCCATGTAGAGGAAGTGGCTGATGGTTTCTCCATTTTGTAGCCTGTATCTATACCTGCTCTTGGTACTGATCTGGCTGAGGGGGTTCAGTCCTTTACAGGACAGCAGTGGGGACAGGACATCTCCTTAGTATATGCTGCACTTGATGGTGACCTGTGTGATTGGCTTGAAGTTGGCCTCTCAGTTTGTTTTCCACAGCCTTATTGAGTTCTTGATGAAGGTTCTGAGAGTCCTGTTGATGTTGTACAGTTTCAAGCATTCCAGGATCCATGTGTGGGGCATTGAGTCATAGGCTTTCTTGTCATCAATCCAGGCGATGCACAGATTGGCATGTCTGGTTCTGCAGTCTCAAGCTACTGCATTGTCTACCAGTAGCTGATGTTTTGCTCCTCTATTGTTCCTACCAATTCCTTTCTGGGCCTCACTCCTGTACTGAGTCATGTGCCTGCTCATCTTATCCTCTATGATGCCTGACAGGAGCTTCCATGTTATGCAGAGGCAAGTTATCAGGCAGTAGTTGGATGGAACTGCTCCCTTCTGTGGGTCCTTCAGGATCAGGACTGTCCGACCATCCATGAGCAGCTGGTTCATCTGTGCTGTCAAGCACTCATGAGGTTAACTTCTTCAGCCGTGAACCATATCCGAACCTGGTGCTGTCCAGTTCTTCAATTTTGAGCCTTGGTGGATCTGGAACCATGCTGTACACCTTTGATGACTGAGTGGAAAACATCTAATTTATTCTCATGGCTTCAGCTTTGTTTGTGTACCTCCTTAGACAGGTAGCCAGGGCTGTGAGTCTTTGTTTGGCAATCTCAGGTATAGGTATGCTGTATTTCTTAAGTAGCCCTTTCCTTGTCACCTTAATCTTAGATCTCACTGTTGCTGTAATGTATATCAGCTTGTTGGTCTCAGTAATGGTTGTAGTAGGGATCGTTCATACTGCTCACATCTTCCATGAGAAACCTCACTTAGTCTTGGTCGTCAGACACAGTAGTTCCAGGTTACTATCTTCAATTTCAAGTCAGCTGCTCATACATTAGGCTCATGCATTAGGCTCTTGCTCACAAGGGTTTGTTGCTGGGGGTTCCCATTCTCAATTTCGGAGTGTGGGGATGATGACCCCCCCCCCCCCCCCCCCCCCCAACCTGGCATCCTGACTCTTCCTCGCCACATCATTTGTGATGTATCTTATAAATCTCTAGTTGTGAGAGCAGTTGCTCTTTGTAGATCGTGGAACATTGAGTTGCTAGTTGTTTCAGTGTTCCTGTAGATGTTGGGTATCAAAGCATCCATTGGTCCCACATCCTTCACATGTAACCCCTCTCTTACTTGCACAATAGAATTCCAACAGTCCAGTGTTCTCTTGCTCTTGTTCCAGTAGCCCATTTCTCATCAGATTGCCCTGGTTCCTCAACACCTGACATGGACCTTGTTCGACTGGGCCGGTATTACTCTTGTTTTTATGTCTCTCATTGATGAGGTATCCAGGTAACATTAAGGGCCTCAGGGTTGGGTTATAAAAAAAATCCCAAACTTTGAATATCCCATGGAGCACCATTACATTTATTATAGCAAAATGGAGAGAATATAGAACCACTACGAACCTGACAAGAGAAGGCCGCCCACCAAAACTCACAGACCGGGCAAGATGGGCATTAATCAGAGATGCAACAAAGACACCAAAGATAACACTGAAGGAGCTGGTGGTGGCAGCATCATGCTGTGGGGATGTTTTTCATCTGCAGGGACAGGAAAGCTGGTCAGAACTGAAGGAAAGATGGATGGCACTAAATACAGGGCAATTCTAGAGGAAAACCTGTTTGAGTCAGCCAGAGGTTTGAGACAGGAATGAAGGTTCACATTCCAGCAAGACAATGACCCTAAACATACTGCTAAATGTTTAAAGGGAAGTATTTAAATGTCTTGGACTGGCCTAGTCAAAGCCCAGACCTCAATCCAATTGAGAATACAGTATGTGACATAACTTGAAGATTGCTGTACACCAACACAACCCATCTAACTTGAAGCAGTTGGAGCAGTCTTGCCTTGAGCAATGGGGGGGGGGGGGGGAATCCCAGTGGTTAGATGTGCTAAACTAATACAGACATACCCCAAGAGGATTGCAACTGAAATTGCAGCAAAAGGTGGCTCTACAAAGTACTGACTTTGAGAGTGAATACCTATGCACACTCCAGATTTCTGTTTTTTCATCTTAATTCTTGTTTGTGTCACAATAAAAAATAATTTTCACCTTTAAAGTGGTAGGCATGTTGTGTAAATCAAATGGTGTTAACCCCTCAATCCATTTTAAATCCAGCTTGTAATGCAACAAAACATGAAAAACACCAAGGGAGATGAATACTTTTGCAAGACACTGTGTGTGATTTTATATATAAAATATGTAAAACATGCAGTCAGCACCACTCCCAAGCAAGTGTGCTTGCAAAAATTGATGAAATTTAGTTCCACTAAAGGCCCCCCAAGACCAATCACAGTTGTGTTTGGCATTGAACCAGCAAATGAGTTTCATAGTTTTGGGTCTGGAATATAATTAATGTTTATTTGCTTGCAATTTTACTTGCAGTCTTGTAAATCTGGGGATCCTCTGTGGTGGTTTCTTAAGGACCACTGCGTTTACATGTCTGTATATTCATGATGATGTGACACAACACTCAGTGGCAACCATGAGAAAATAATTAATTAACTAATTCTTGACTTGCATGAAAGGAAAAGGAATCGTGTGCCTGCAATTCTTGTAGCTGGTCATCATCTGGAGACAATAAACATCTTCATGAAATGTGATTTTAATATCTGAATTTTAAGAGTTTTAAATTTAAAGAGCAAGAAATGCATCAATGAATCAAATACAATACAAAAACATAATACAGTTGTATATAATGAACATCTATTATAAAGCAAATCATGGCTGTAACAGGAGAAAGTGGACAAATCCCTCCATTAATTTTAGAATAGTTAAATAGTAAGGAAGATAGAAAGAGAGAGACAGGAAGGTGATGGGTCTGGAAACTTTGTGACTCGAAGAAAAAGAGTGAGAGATGGAATTTACATGTAGATAACAAGGAAGAAGGCAGAGCTTCAGAGTTTATCTTCCACCCAAACTTGTCTGGTTTCATAACTCCATCTGCTGTCAGAATGTGGTATGTGTACAGCACAAGGTGATTATCATACAAGTGCTACGGCATCTGTTAGTAAATAAGTTTCCTGAGTTGGTGTTGCTGAAAAAGATTTATATAAATATAGATATATTCTTTTTTTTTTTGTGTGTGTGTGTGTGTGTGTGTGTGTGTGTGTGTGTGTATATATATATATATATATATATATATATATATATATATATATATATATATATATATAAACACAGTATAAAAATCTTTTTCAGCAACACCAACTCAGGAAACTTATTTACTAACAGATGCCATATGTTACACACACACCAATCAGCCATAACATTATGACCACTGACAGGTGAAGTGAATAACATTGATTATCTCATTACAGTGGCACCTGTCAAGGGGTGGGATACATAAGGCAGTTCTTGAAGTTGATGCTTTTGGAAGGAGGAAAAAGGGGCAAGTGTAATGATCTCAGTGACTTTGACAAGGGCCAAATTATGATGACTGGGTCTGAGCATCTCCAAAATGGCACATCTTGTGGGGTGTTCCTGGTATGCGGTGGTTGGTACCTACCAAAAGTGGTCCAAGAAAGGACAACTGGTAAACCCCCAACAGGGTTATGGGTGTTGAAGGCTCATTGGTTTGCATGGGGCACGAAGGCTAGCCCATATGGTCCAATCCTGGTATGCAGTGGTTAGTACCTACCAAAAGTCAAGTCAAGTTTATTTGTATAGCGCTTTTAACAATAAACATTGTCACAAAGCCGCTTTACAGAATTTGAACGACTTAAAATATGAGCTAATTTTATCCCTACTCTATCCCCAATGAGCAAGCCTGTGGCGAAGGTGGCAAGGAAAAACTCCCTCAGACGACATGAGGAAGAAACCTCGAGAGGAACTAGACTCAAAAGGGAACCCATCCTTATTTGGGCGACAACATGACTATTACATTAACAGTCCTAACATAAAGTCAGCTTCATTGATGCTATAAACCCCCCACTGACAGAAACCCAAGTGCAAAAACGTTCACGATAACCGCAACCCTAAAGTCAGCAAGTCAACTGCAGTCCTAAAGTCAGCAAGTCAACTGTAGTCCCCAGCCACAAAAGCACCACTGCAAGAGTCCAGAGCGTCCTCCAGGCGCAACCCCTGACTGTCCACATGGGGCTGCCCTCCACAGGAGTGATGCAATGAGACTCCAACCAGACACAGGGCACCAGAATGGATCAGACAGGTCTGAGGAGCAGAAGAGGTCAGCATCTCAATCCCAGACCGACATGTAACTCAGAGGGGGACAGATTTGGGGGGGAACACAGGTTGTTAGGTATGCCCAATGTCACCTGAATAAGTAGGAACAGTATACATATTGCACTGAGTACAAGCAGGGACTCTGGCAACTAACTATGATGGCATAACTAAAAGGGGAGAGCCAGAAGGTAACACAGGCATGAGGGAGCCCCAGGACATAAAGCAGCCAGCCACTACACCGTCAACAAACTTGAGTGAGCAAGTGAGTGGGGGACTGACAGCATCCATACATCCCAGTTTACCAAAACACTCTTTGTCTGAGGACCCTCCAGATCTACACCTTTACCTCATAAACACCATTAACAAAAGGCTTGACTAAACAGATATGTTTTCAGCCTAGACTTAAACACTGAGACTGTGTCTGATTCCCGAACACTACTTGGAAGGCTGTTCCATAACTGTGGGGCTTTGTAAGAAAAGGCTCTGCCCCCTGATGTAGCCTTCACTATACAAGGTACCAGCAGATAGCCTGCACCTTTTGATTTAAGTAGGCGTGATAGGTCATAGAGGACCAGAATTTCACTTAGGTACTGTGGTGCGAGACCATTCAGTGCTTTAAAGGTCAATAGTAGTATTTTATAATCAATACAAAATTTTATTGGGAGCCAATGTAGTGTGGATAAGACAGGGGTGATGTAGTCATATTTTCTAGTTCTAGTAAGGACTCTTGCTGCTGCATTTTGAACTAACTGGAGCTTGTTTATGCACTTATTGGAACATCCAGACAGTAAGGCATTACAATAATCCAACCTGGAGGTAACGAAAGCATGAACTAGTTTTTCCACGTCATGTAGTAAAATTAAATTTTTTATCTTAGCAATATTTCTGAGATGAAAGAAAGCTATCCA
Source organism: Neoarius graeffei (assembly GCF_027579695.1). Classification (NCBI taxonomy): domain Eukaryota; kingdom Metazoa; phylum Chordata; class Actinopteri; order Siluriformes; family Ariidae; genus Neoarius; species Neoarius graeffei. The sequence goes on from NC_083569.1 coordinate 104,026,166, forward strand.
GGTGATGTTATCAATATGAGTTTCGAATGAAAGACTAGGGTCAATAATCACTCCGTGGTCTTTTACTGCTGCACGTGAAGAAACAGAAAGGCCATCCAGAGTTACTGTGCAATCAGAAAACTTACTTCTAGCTGCATGTGGTCCAAGTACAAGTACTTCAGTCTTGTCAGAGTTAAGCAGAAGGAAATTAATAAGCATCCAGTGTCTAATGTCCTTTACACATTCCTCAATTCTATTAAGCTGGTGTCTCTCATCAGGTTTTGCAGAAACGTACAACTGTGTGTCATCAGCATAACAGTGGAAACTAATACAATGTTTACGAATAATATCACCCAGAGGTAACATATATAAAGAAAAAAGCAGTGGACCCAAGACAGAACCTTGTGGAACACCAAACTTTACCTCAGTATGTCTAGAAAAATCACCATTTACATCAACATACTAATAGCGATCAGTTAAATAAGACCTGAGCCAGGAGAGGGCCGTTCCCTTAACTCCCACAACATTTTCTAGTCTATCCAGAAGAATGGAATGATCAATGGTATCAAATGCTGCACTAAGGTCAAGCAACACAAGCAGTGAGACACAGCCCTGATCAGACACCAACAGTAAGTCATTTACTACTTTAACCAGAGCTGCCTCTGTGCTATGATGAGGTCTAAATCCTGACTGATACATTTCATGGATGTTATTCCTATGTAAATAGAAGCATAACTGCTGTGTCACAGCTTTTTCAAGGATCTTGGAGATAAAAGGGGAGGTTTGATATTGGCCGATAATTGGACAGCTGACAGGGATCAAGGTCAGGTTTTTTAATCAGGGGTTTGATAACTGCTAGTTTAAAGGATTTGGGTACATAGCCAATCGTAAGAGAAGAATCTATTATTTTTAGAAGTGGTTCAATTACTTCAGGTATTATCTGTTTGAATAGACGTGTAGGTAAGGGATCTAGTACACAAGTTGAGGCTTTTGATGCCGAGATTAATGAAAGTAATTCAGTTTCTCTTAGGGGAGTAAAACATTCTAATTGCTAATCTGATACAGATATATTGTTAACTACAGGGTCACTTACATTGTCTGACCTTAAATTCATCTCATCTCATTATCTCTAGCCGCTTTATCCTGTTCTACAGGGTCGCAGGCAAGCTGGAGCCTATCCCAGCTGACTACAGGCGAAAGGCGGGGTACACCCTGGACAAGTCACCAGGTCATCACAAGGCTGACACATAGACACAGACAACCATTCACACTCACATTCACACCTACGGTCAATTTAGAGTCACCAGTTAACCTAACCTGCATGTCTTTGGACTGTGGGGGAAACCGGAGCACCCAGAGGAAACCCACACGGACACGGGGAGAACATGCAAACTCCACACAGAAAGGCCCTCGCCGGCCACGGGGCTCGAACCCAGACCTTCTTGCTGTGAGGCGACAGCGCTAACCACTACACCACCGTGCCGCCCTGACCTTAAATTATTAGTTTGAATTTTTTGTCGGATATTCTCAATTTTGTCATTTAAAAAAATCATGAAATCATTGCTACTACATACTGCAGGTGTGCATGTGTCTATAGTGGACTTATTCCTGGTTAATTTTGCTACAGTATTAAATAGGAATCTAGGATTATTTTTGTTATCTTCTATTAGGGAGGAGAGATATGTTGATCTAGCAGCACTGAGAGCTTTTCTATACATCAGGAAGCTCTCCTTCCACGCTAATTTGAACACTACCAATTTTGTTTGACACCATTTACGCTCCAGTTTTCGAGTGGTCTGTTTTAAAGTACAAGTGTCATCATTATACCAGGGTGCTAATTTTTTTGTCTCTGACCATTTTCCTTTTAAGAGGAGCTACATTATCTAAGGTATGGCAGAACGTTCAAGTTCTGCCTGATCAAGCCTGATCAAGTTCTTCTTTTTTTTTTTTCTTGTTTATCTTTGTCGAATTTGTCTCCATGTGTTCTGCTACATCTCTTTGTTAACATATTAATAGTATTGTCCAGCCTTTGAAACTGTTGTTAATGTTACGTCAGTGCTTCTGTTGTATGTCATGTGTATGTATTGATTTGTTTCATTCTGTCCTTCTTACTTTGTATTTGTTTGTATTTGTTAGCCTGATCAAGTTCTGCAGGGGCTGACAGTGACCCAATCAAAGTTGATAACTTTGGGAGATCATTTATAAAGCTCTGTGCAGTAGTTGACGTGAATGTACGTTTAATACAGTAGCATGGTGAGGTGCATATATTACTCAGACATATTTTGAATGAGATGAGATAATGATCTGAGATAACTTCAGACTGTGGAAGTATGACTATATTTTCTACGTTTAACCCGAATGTTAATATTAGATCGAGGGTGTGACCACCATTATGGGTCAGTCCCATGACATTCTGATTAATCCCTACTGAATCTAAAATGGACACAAATGCTGTTTTCAAAGGGTCCTCTGGGTTATCGAAGTGAATAATAAAATCTCCGACAACTAAAGCTTTGTCTAAGGAAATAACCAGATCTGAAATAAAATCTGCAAATTCAGAAAGAAACTCAGAATATGGCCCCAGGGGCCTGTAAATAATAAGTAACGGAATTAACTGGGTAGACCTATTTTTCGAGGCTACATACCCGTACATTATATTAGTATGAAGAACTTCAAATGTATTAAATTTATAACCAGGTTTTTGTGTTACACCTAGATAATCATTATAAATAACCGCGACGCCTCCTCCTCTGCCAGTTTGATGAGGCTGGTGTATATAACTGTATCCAGGAGGACTAGCTTCATTTAATGCTATATATTCATTTGGCTTAATCCATGTTTCAGTTAAACAAAGTACATTAAACTCCTGATCAGTAATGAGTTCATTAACCATTAGCGCTTTAGATGTAAGAGATCTAATATTTAACAGCCCCACCTTTAGATCAAAGGTGCTGGCAGCGGCTGTATAGTCAGTATGATCAAATTTTATATTGATTAGGTTACTGGAACAAACTCTCTGAATATTTATACCTTTTTGTTTAGCTCGGGGAACAGATACAGTCTCGATGTAGTGGACCCTGAGTGACGACTCTGTGCAGCTAGCAGACAGTCGGTTTAGCCTGTTCATCTGCTCCCTGACCTTGGCTCTGGATTGTCAGAAATTAACTAGGCCTGTTCTGAGACTATGACCTATGCTGCAGAAAATGAGAGCAGCACCTTCCCAAGTGGGATGGCCCAAATAGGCCAGCAGTGCCCTCAAAATTAGCCCAATTATCTATAAAGCCCACACTGTTTTCAGAGCACCGCCTGGACAACCAGCAGTTCAGCGACCATAACCTGCTGTAAGCTACATCGCCACGCCGCATTGGGATGGGGCCAGAGCATACTACAGCATCGGACATCGCCTTCATTAATTTAAACACCTCTACAAAGTTACTCTTAGTAAGCTCAGACTGACGAAGGTGTATATCATTAGCTCCTGCATGGATAACTATCTTTTGAGAACCTGTGCTTGCCTAGGACCCTAAGATTCCCTGCTATGTCCAGCGCCCTGGCTCCTGGTATACACCTGACTAAAGCTGCTGGTGCCCCTAAAGGCTGAGCTAATTTCACATGCCGTATGATAGAGTCCCCTATAACCAGAGCTCTTTCAGGTTTCTCAGTGGGTGCATCACTAAGGAGAGCAAACCTGTTCGACACGTGAAGCGGAGAGGAGTGGTGCTCCCGTGGGTGAGCCTCAGCCGTAGCTTTGGCTCTCCGCTTATGCCGCCGAGTAGTCACCCATTCGCCCCGCTGTAAGGGCTCTAATGCTGGAGTTGGGGGATTGCTAACTCCACCTAGGGCATCCAGATTTCCCCTACATAAACTACACTATTCTCATTCTCACTGACCTTCTCTAAAGCCTGGACACGTGCTTCTAACACTGTAATCTTCTCTGTCAGAGAGCTAACTAATTTGCACTTCACACATTCACATTATCTCTAGCCGCTTTATCCTTCTACAGGGTCGCAGGCAAGCTGGAGCCTATCCCAGCTGACTACGGGCGAAAGGCGGGGTACACCCTGGACAAGTCGTCAGGTCATCACAGGGCTGACACATAGACACAGACAACCATTCACACCTACGGTCAATTTAGAGTCACCAGTTAACCTAACCTGCATGTCTTTGGACTGTGGGGGAAACCGGAGCACCCGGAGGAAACCCACGCGGACACGGGGAGAACATGCAAACTCCACACAGAAAGGCCCTCGCCGGCCCCGGGGCTCGAACCCAGGACCTTCTTGCTGTGAGGCGACAGTGCTAACCACTACACCACCGTGCCGCCCCTAATTTGCACTTATCACAAATAAAGCTATCACTAGCAACGGAGGAAGAATGACTAAATATCCTGCACTCAGCACACTGAACAGGCTGAAGGTGTGCCATGATGAAAGGATTCACATACCTTAATCGAAGATCTGTTGATATTAAAGCAGATCCGATGTGGATGGCCTCTGCTGGTGGTCTTTACACAGGAGGAGAAAAAAAAGAAAGCTTCCGGTCTCGGCGTTCTTCTGAAAAAAAGAGAGAAAAAAACGGAAAAAGGAAAACAAAAGTGGAAAGTCAAAAAAGGAAAGTGACAGTACAATAAAAATGAAGAGGATACTGGAAAATTATTTGGAGGAAAAAAAATTAGTAATTAACGCCAACACTTGCGGAAAAAAGACTCATCGCAAACAACTCAGGAACCAGGAAGTGCGTAGCACAGAATGCGCATGTGCAACCCAATTGCCAATCTCTCAAAAGTGCTCCAAGAAAGAACAACCAGTGAACCAGCAACAGGGTCATGGGTGTCAAAGGCTCATTGATTTGCATGGGGCACAAAGGCTAGCCCATATGGTCCAATCCCACATGGTCAAATCCCACAGAAGAGCTACTGTACCCTAAACTGCTGGAAAGGTTAATGCTGACACCTTTCTGTTTTAGCCAGTTATCCAGCTATGATGTGGTGCAGTATGATGCAAATTAGTTATTCTTACCATCCCATTTCCAATGATTACACCTTTTAAGTTAACGTTTATCTGTTTATAGTTGCATCTAATGTTGGACAATGCAGGCCCAGCCCAAGCCAAGGTCCTAAGCAGAGTTTGAATTGGGGGCCCCTGATAGAGATATATGTTTGGCATGCTTGAAACTGGTACAGGCTGTTCTGATTGCTACTTGTTTTGGCTAGTTAAATCCTTGAGATTTAACTTCGTTCACACATCTGCTCTCTGTTTCCATAAGGTTATTCTGACCAGTGATGTAATGTTCCATCAGCCACTGATTTTACCTTGTCATACACAGATAACCTGGCTTCGTAAATCCCATCTTCCAATCATTTAGCTACAACATACTCTTGAATTTGCATATACAGTTAGGTCTATATATATTTGGACACTGACACAAATTTTGTTTTTTTACCTGTTTACTGAAACATATTCAAGTTATAGTTATATAATGGACATGGACATTAAGTCCAGACTTTCAGCTTTCATTTGAGGGTATCCACATTAAAATTGGATGAAGGGTTTAGGAGTTTCAGCTCCTTAACATGTGCAACCCTGTTTTTAAAGGGACCAAAAGTAATTGGACAATTGACTCAAAGGCTATTTCATGGGCAGGTGTGGGAAATTCCTTCGTTATGTCATTCTCAATTAAGCAGATAAAAGGCCTGGAGTTGATTTGAGGTGTGGCGCTTGCATTTGGAAGATTTTGCTGTGAAGAAAACAGGCGGTCAAAGGAGCTCTCCATGCAGGTGAAACAAGCCATCCTTAAGCTGCGAAAACAGAAAAAAAAAACATCCGAGAAATTGCTACAATATTAAGAGTGGCAAAATCTACAGTTTGGTACATCCTGAGAAAGAAAGAAAGAAAGAAAGAAAGAAAGAAAGAAAGAAAGAAAGAAAGAAAGAACTGGTGAACTCATCAATGCAAAAAGACCTGGACGCCCACAGAAGACAACAGTGGTGGATGATCGCAGAATAATTTCCATGATGAAGAGAAACCCCTTCACAACAGCCAACCAAGTGAACAACACTCTCCAGGAGGTAGGCGTATCAATATTCAAATCTACCATAAAGAGAAGACTGTGTGAATACAGAGGGTTCACTGCACGGTGCAAGCCACTCAAAAGCCTCAAGAATAAAAAGGCTAGATTGGACTTTGCTAAAAAATATCTAAAAAAGCCAGCACAGTTCTGGAAGAACATTCTTTGGACAGATGAAACCAAGATCAACCTCTACCAGAATGATGGAAAGAAAAAAGTATGGCGAAGGCGTGGTACAGCTCATGATCCGAAGCATACCACATCATCTGTAAAACACGGCGGAGGCAGTGTGATGGCTTGGGCATGCATGGCTGCCAGTGGCACTGGGTCACTAGTGTTTATTGATGATGTGACACAGGACAGAAGCAGCTGGATGAATTCTGAGGTATTCAGAGACATACTGTGTGCTCAAATGCAGCCAAACTGATTACAAACAGCGTAGCGGCAGCGGCTCCAGATCAGTGCGCGGTTTGGCGGAAACAGCGAGAGACACCTTTCGCTACCTTGGCTCTACGATCTCCAGTGATGGATCTATTGACAAAGAAATTAACGTGAGGATCGGCGTAGCATCTAATGCCTTTAATGCCCTCTAACATCTGGAGGAACAGAGGAATTTCTCTCTCCACCAAGATTAAAATCTACGAGTGTGGGGTCATAACACCTCTCTTATATGGCTGTGCTACCTGGGCTCTTAAACTGCAGCAGTTGCATCGGCTGGATGCCTTACATCATAACTGTCTGCGTCGTATCCTTAAAGTACGATTTTATGACCACATTTCTAATGTGGAAATCAGGAATCGCACTGGATGCTGTAGTCTGGGTATCACCATTAGCTACGCCCGCCTCCTATACTTCGGTCATGTTGCCCGTGTGCCATGGTTCTCGCGCTGCTGGACGCCCAAGACATCATCTAATAAAAGCCATAAGCAGTGATCTAAAGATGTTCCTAGGAGAAGATTGCAATAGTGAGTTGGGGAAGCGCATCGCCTCAGATCGCCCAAATTGGCGGCGTTTCCTAAAGTCCGCCAAATCTCATCTGAGTAATTGTGAGCAGGCAGACCCGTTGAAAGACGGATGAAGACCTGATAAAGGTACAAGGTAAGGTAGGCAAGAGACACCGCGGCTTTACTGAGGAGGATCACCGCCCACAATCCACTCAGTTTGTTCTGCTTAACTCGTTTAATACCACGATGTTCGAACAAGGCATTTAGCATGTCTACTGTTGTTAGCCATAAAAGAACACTCTACTTCTTGAGTACTTGTATGTTGCTTCTTGCTGGTGATATTTGTCCAAATCCGGGTCCTGCACACTACCTGACTGTGGCAACATCCAACGTGAGAAGTCTGAATCCCAACTGTGGCCAAGGAGCAGCCAAACTTAGCGAACTTGAACTTCACTTACAAAACGAAAACATTTCCATCATCGGATTAACTGAAACATGGTTTAACGACTCTGTGCTAGACTCTGACATCAACATACCTGGGTACACTACACTGTTCAGGAAAGATTGCAAAGGCCAAGTTGGAGGCGGGGTAGCATTACTCACCAATGATCACCTTGTCTGCAAATGCAGACCTGACCTTGAGTCATGCAGCAGCCACTGGCAGGACCTGTGGATTGAGACCCATGTGGGCAGACACAAGGTCCTCGTAGCCTGTGTTTACAGACTTCCAGCTGCTCCAGAGAACTTTTATGAGCAATTTGAACAAAGTGTTTCCAGAGCAGCGACAGAAAAGGGACAGGTAGTCATCGTCAGTGACTTCAATTGCCATCACACAGCCTGGGGAGGATCGACTACCGACCAAAATGGACACCTTCTAGTAGACATAATTGACAGATATGAACTCTATCAATCCCAACACGAGGGTACAAGGTTAACACAAACTAGCAGTAGTGTACTAGATTTGATTATGTTATCTGACCCTGGTAGAATCAATCATATGTATACACTAGCTCCCCTAGCTGCCTCCAATCATTGTTTAGTAGTATGTAAATTGAATATGCATTTACCTAGTAACAACGTAAAGCGACATATATGGATGTACAATAAGGCAAACTTTGATACTTTTCGGCACGAGTTACGAAAAGCCAACTGGTCCTCATGTATGACAGGTCACATTGATGATATGTGGTATAACTGGAAAACTAAATTTCTCAAAATCGCTAGAAATACAATTCCAAACAAAATGTTCAAAGTAGGTGGCCGAGCCCATAAGCCCTGGATAACCCCTGATTTATTAGATATGATTAGACAGAAGACTGAACTTTACCAAGTTTATAAGGCGTCCCAAACGCAGGAGAACTGGGCAAATTACACCATGTACAAGAACACGCTGACTTCTGAACTCCGCAAAGCCGAGCAAGAGTACTACGCGTCCATAGGCGACAAGATCAGAACCCCTGATGGATCAAAACTGTTGTGGTCAGTACTGAGCAGGCTGACTGGAAAGGGAAGGACGAACATTCCAGCACTTTTAAATCAGGGTTTACTAGTCAACAAAGACAGGGACAAAGCAACGGGCCCGGATGGTATTTCGAACAGACTACTCAAGGAGGCTGCGCCTGAAATATGTACTTCCTTAAAGGAATTGTTCAACCATTCACTGGACTCTGGAGTATTCCCCACTGAATGGAAACAGTGTAACACCACCCCTGTTTACAAGAAGGGCGACCGAACAGACCCCCAGAACTACAGACTGATCGCCCTACTACCAACTGTTGCCAAAGTTCTTGAAAGACTGGTCCATAACCACCTGTACGCTTATCTGGAAAGTAACAACCTCTTTAACAAACACCGGTCTGGATTCAAAAAGGGAGACGGTACTGTGTTTCAGCTGATACGCCTAGTGGATGACTGGGCGAAATCCATCGAAGACCCAGATATAGCTTGTACTGCGGCTGTATTTCTCGATGTCAGACGTGCATTTGACATGGTTTGGCGCCAAGGGCTTATCTACAAGCTGACCCGCTATGGTGTAGGAGGACCGCTGATCCACTGGTTCTACAGTTATCTAATGGACCGTCAACAGCGTGTCGTCATTAACGGTGTTTCATCTTCCTGGGGGGCAACAGTAGCAGGAGTGCCACAAGGGAGTATACTGGGACCTTTACTTTTCCTTGTATATCTCAATGACATCAAAGACTTTCCTTGCAAGTCAAACATTAACTGCTTTGCAGACGACAACTCATTGTACAATTCAGCAAAAACCGCCCAGGAAGTAGCTGACACCATCAATGCAGACCTGCGTACTGTCTCTACCTGGTTTTTAAACTGGGGTCTCTAACTTCACCCAGATAAATGTAAGGTTGTTTGCATCAAGTCAGACCGGAAGAGTGTACAGCTACCATCTATTTACATCCTTGGAAAAGTTGTTGAACAAGTGTCGTCATACACTCACCTTGGAGTCACTATCCATCAGTCCCTGATATGGAATGAACATGTACAAACGCAAACTAGCAAAGCCAGGAAACTCTTAGGTGCTCTCTGCAAACTTAAGGGAAAGCTAAGTAGGGAGGCCCTTGAGTTAGCCTACAACACCACGATACGATCTAAGTTAGAATACGCATCAGTACTGCTGGGAGATCTCAGTAGTACAGCAAGTAAGATGCTTGACAAAGTGCAATACCATGCAGGCTGCCTTATAACCGGAGCCATGAAGGGAACCCCCAGTACCAGCCTTGCACAAGAACTTGAATGGGACAGTCTGGCCACTAGGAGGTACTATCATTCCATGGTGATAATGTACAAGCTCATGAATGGACTGGTACCAGTACACCTGCAGTCACTCATCCCCTCAACAAGAGGCGAACAGAGAACGACTCGACTTCAGCTCTGCAACACAACTCATCTTCACGTACCCCGCTGTAGAACAAAGTTGTACAGGTCCACCTTCATTCCACAAGCATCAACTCTTTGGAATCAACTTCCACAGAGACTGAAGGATGCTAACAACATAAACACCTTCAAGAGAATATGCAAGGACTACCTTTTGACTCCAAGGCAACACCAGGCGTACAGACGACAGGGTATCCAGCATTACAACATCCTTGCTGCCAGACTAAGAATGGACTGGAGCCCATTACACGCTACCTTGCACGTAATGAAGGTAAAAGACAAAGCGTGTTCCTGTGGTTCGTCCTCTGAAACTGTCGCCCACTATCTGCTACACTGTCCGCTCTACAACAACCAACATGAAGTCTTAGCCGCCACTGTTGAACAGTTCACATAAGATCGTCTGACCAAATCAGCTCTATTACAGGGGCTACCGGGCTGTGATAACTGTACAAACAAACAAGTATTTCAGGTACTTGAAACTTACATTTCCTCTACAAAATGATTTGATGTTTCTTCCAGTTAAACCACCCCAGACCTCTCTTTATGTCTCAAACCAACTTCTAATTTGAACACCTGTTATTTAAAGTTCTGAGCTCAGATTAATTATGACCTCTGACCTCCCAAGGCTCTAAAATTGTATTAAGTCTATGTTACTTATTGTGAATATTAGGTTATGATGTCTATGTCTTTCTATGTTATCTATTGTGAAGTTTGGTTCCATAAGTATGTTTGATATGTGCTTTTTTTTTTAAATGTATTATTGTGTTACTTTGAAATTGGAACTTTGAGTGTAAGCAAGTTCTTCTTAAAGTACAAGTTACGTTAATGTTGACCCGATGTATGTTTATGGCACCCGAAATCAGCGTCGCTGCCTGGGCTGTCCATTGTATTGTACTGTTGCAATTCAATTTAAAAAAAAAACTGATTGGTCAGTGTTTCATAATACAGATGGACAATGACCCAAAACATAAAGCCAAAGCAACCCAGGAGTTTATAAAAGCAAAGAAGTGGAATATTCTTGAATGGCCAAGTCAGTCACCTGATCTCAACCCAATTGAGCATGCATTTCACTTGTTAAAGACTAAACTTCAGACAGAAAGGCCCACAAACAAACAGCAACTGAAAACCGCTGCAGTAAAGGCCTGGCAGAGCATTAAAAAGGAGGAAACACAGCGTCTGGTGATGTCCATGAGTTCAAGACTTCAGGCAGTCATTGCCAACAAAGGGTTTTCAACCAAGTATTAGAAATAAATATTTTATTTACAATTATTTAATTTGTCCAATTACTTTTGAGCCCCTGAAATGAAGGGATTGTGTTTAAAAAATGCTTTAGTTCCTCACATTTTTATGCAATCATTTTGTTCAACCCACTGAATTAAAGCTGAAAGTCTGAACTTCAACTGCATCTGAATTGTCATCTCATCTCATCTCATTATCTCTAGCCGCTTTATCCTTCTACAGGGTCGCAGGCAAGCTGGAGCCTATCCCAGCTGACTACGGGTGAAAGGCGGGGTACACCCTGGACAAGTCGCCAGGTCATCCCAGGGCTGACACATAGACACAGACAACCATTCAAACTCACATTCACACCTACGGTCAATTTAGAGTCACCAGTTAACCTAACCTGCATGTCTTTGGACTGTGGGGGAAACCGGAGCACCCGGAGGAAACCCACACGGACACGGGGAGAACATGCAAACTCCACACAGAAAGGCCCTCGCCGGCCCCGGGGCTCGAACCCAGGACCTCCTTGCTGTGAGGCGACAGCGCTAACCACTACACCACCGTGCCACCCCATCTGAATTGTTTTGTTCAAAATTCATTGTGGTAATGCACAGAACCAAAATTAGAAAACTGTTGTCTCTGTCCAAATATTTATGGACGTAACTGTATACTCATGTTTGTCCTACAATAAACTGAGAAACATCTCTGAACAGCTGTGTCTGCATCAGTGACTGTTGTTCCTGGATCCACAAGGAAGAATCTCCTGGGTGGCAGATGTCTACATTCCTAAATCATACTTTGTCAATTCAACCTCCTTCAGTACAGACACATCAAAACCGATCAATCCCCCACTGCCTTGGTGCTGCTAATAATATCGACTATTGTCAATGCTTGATCATTCGCACGTGTCTGGAACAGAAGGTTATTTTCATTACAGAAATATATACCCAGCAACAAGTTAGTTTTAACTAGACAGCCAGAGAAATTAGGGGGAATCTAGCTACTGTTATATTTTGCTAACTAATTAAAAATTAGCTTAAAATGATAGATAGCTAATGTTAGCTGAACAGTCTTCTTCCTTCTTTTCTCTTCTCCAGATGTATATGTTCTTTTTTGCAACATTACTTTTTTACTGCTTTTTCCATCAATTCAGACGAGAGGACTGTTACCGGACGTAAGTCTGACTGACTGTGCTTGGATCAAAATGCAATGTCCATTACAGTGTGCATGAACATGACACCAGCTCTGACTGAGGCAGCAGGAGTCAATTAAACCAGAAGTATTAGCTAGCCAGCCTGTTAATATAATATTGCGTGTTGTATGATTACCATTGACATCATGTAATGTCACACACAAAAACATTTCATGTTCTCTTGTGAGACATTTCAAGTACTCTTGGGGCCCTCTGGTGGCCACAGGGGTCCTAAACAGGCACATTGCTTGCTTATGCATCAGGTCAACCCGAGTAGAACATCTCATCTCATCTCATTATCTCTAGCCGCTTTATCCTTCTACAGGGTCGCAGACAAGCTGGAGCCTCTCCCAGCTGACTACGGGCGAAAGGCGGGGTACACCCTGGACAAGGCGCCAGGTCATCACAGGGCTGACACATAGACACAGACAACCATTCACACTCACATTCACACCTACGGTCAATTTAGAGTCACCAGTTAACCTAACCTGCATGTCTTTGGACTGTGGGGGAAACCGGAGCACCCGGAGGAAACCCACGCGGACATGGGGAGAACATGCAAACTCCGCACAGAAGGGCCCTCGCCGGCCACAGGGCTCAAACCCGGACCTTCTTGCTGTGAGGTGACAGCGCTAACCACTACACCACCGTGCCGCCCCCGAGTAGAACATCCTTGGGACAAAGTTAGTTCCTGTTATCACTCATGTTATAACAGCTATATACAGCTGTTCCATTTAGCATCCTTTCTTGTAATTAGTAAAACACAGAAACAGCTTGTCGTATTACCAAATGTTAAACAAATGCTTCTTTCACTATATCAATGAGTTAGGTTTTTTAGGTTTTCTTGTTAAATAACAATAAATTTAATCCATTTATTATTACAGCAAACATTGTTGATGGAGAAAATTAATCACCTTTTGAATAATCAGATTTAGGAATTCAACAGTGCTATTGTATCAGAACAAGTTTATGTCAGATTAGTTTTTATCATCCAGACACGGGTGTTTTACTGGGATATAAACACTTGTATTTTTCATACGAACTACATCTGGGACTGGAGTAACATATTTTCCAATATCCTCACTCATGAGGAAATTGATGAATTGTTTTGATAAATTTGGGTACTTTTTGTTTGTGAATGTGTCTATATAATAAAAAGACAATCACACGTTGGCTTGAAGATATGAAGTTTATCTTCTTGTGTTGAAAAACTTGTATTTTTATACAAAATACATCCCAGACCTGAGTAACATATTTTCCAACATCTTCACGCTTGAGGATATCGATGATGTCATCTCAATGTTTTCCCTCTGACTTGACGCACGTTGTCTAAATGGCAAACCAATTCAGAATTAAAATGCTTTTGATTAACTTGCGTATTTTTTTGTGTGGATATGTCTACATAATAAAAAGAATATTACACGGTGGCGCAAAGATATGAAGTTTATCTTCTCGTGTTGAAAAATATTTTCACCACTCGAAGATAAACTTCAAATCTTCGCACCACTGTGTTATATCATCAATGTATTTTTCATTCAAAATGAAAAGGTCACATTTTGTAAGTCATGTTGCAAAATGTTCAAAGAATCTGATTAAAATATTTGGTGTTTTAATTACCGGAGCTTTTTATTTTTATTTTATTTCTCTCCTTTTTTCTTTCATTCTTTCTTTTTTTGTGTGTGTGTGTGTGTTTGTGTAGTTTGATGTTTGTTTGAGTGTTTTGTCCGCCGGTTGTGGTGTAGCTCCGAACCTAGTTTTGGGCGTTGGTTCCCTCTAGGCCTTGGTTCGCCGTGGGCGATGCCTGCGCTCCCAGCTATGGACTGCAATGAGCTCGCTGCTCATTTTACATCGTGGCTGTCCAGCGCTCTGCGCTTTAACGCTTGGCGTGATGTTCTGAGCGATGTTGCTCGGTGGTGTCACGGCGGCTGTGCAGGCGGTTTGGGACACACCAGCGCTCTGTGTGGCGGAGCTTCTTTGCTTGCTTTGTGGATCCATGGCGTGGTGTTCAAGCGATGTTGCTGACGGCGTCACGGCGGCGGTGCTGGAGATGTGGGACTTGTTTTCGTGTGCCTTTTGGTGGGACTGTGGCTGCTACACCATGGGAATTACATCCTGACCCTACTTGGTGGACTTTTTATTATTCATTCATTTATTTAATTTTTTATTATTATTATTTTTTATTTTAGTTAGTTTTTCTTTCTTTGTCTGTAATTATCCGTTATCTGTGTGTGTGTGTGTGTGTGTGTGTGTGTGTGTGTGTGTGTGTTTGAACCTTCTGTAAAGCGTCTTTGAGTGTCGTGAAAAGCGCTATATAAAACTGATGTATTATTATTATTATTATTACAACTTCAATAAAAATATCTTCAAAATGTTTGCAATTTAATCAACACTTTAAATTGCACATTGCACCATGTGACCGAGACCAAAACTATTGCATCCACGGTTATGTTTCGTTTTTATGTTTCCTGTTTCAGTGCCATACACTAATTTTATTCCTGTCACTGCACAAATACCTCACACAGGTCTCTAAAGTCTCTCTGTAGGATTATGTTAAATATGACCATGGCAACTATTTATACTTGTTGTTTAATTCATTATAATTTTATATTTATATTTTATCTAAAACCTACTACAGTGTTTAAAACATTGCCACCTCACAGATACAGGGTTCAGTCCTGAGCTAGGGTTAATATGTGTGTGTAGTTTTACACGTGCTCCCCATGTTTGTGCAGGTTTCCTCTGGGTTCTCTGGTTTCCTCCTACTGTCCAAAACATGCATGTAGGTGGACTGGTTAAGCTAAATTGCACATAAGTGTGAATGAGTGTGTGAATGACTGTGTGCATGGTGTCCTATGATGGACTGGCCTTCTCATGCCTTGCGCTCAGTGTTGCCAGGACAGCGTTCTGGGTCCAGGACCAAGATAAAGCACTTACTTTGGATGAATGAAGAAAGGCTGTTCATATGACAAAGTTCTTGAATCTCTTGAATTGTCCACCTTGCTGAAAATTACAACATAATCCAGAGATGTACACAAGCACCGGCGACTGGCAGTTTTCTTTGTCTACACAGATGGTCTGTGCCAGCTACTTAATTCCAGAAAAAAAGAAAACTTGCCTTTCAATATTCAAGCAATTTTATATCTTCTCCACTGCCCATAATTTGCTGCAAATCCAATTATTCCACCACATGATTGTCTTTGATTCAGGTCTTGCATGACTGGAAGCGGCGCCATATTTGTTGATCGATTCTTGCATTCTGATTGGCTGAGCCAGACCACGTGGCTCAGCCAATCCTGATGCCATCCTGCATCCTGATGCCCTCTGTCTGGTTGGAGTCTCATCACATCGCTCCTGTGGAGGACGGCCCCAGATGGACAGTTGGAAGTCACACTTGGAAGACGCTCTGGACTCTTATAATAATGCTTTTATGGCTGAGGACTACAGTTGACTTGCTAACTTTAGGACTGCAGTTGTCATGAACAGTTTTGCACTCAAGTTTCCATTAATGAAGAGTTATAACATCAACAAAACTGACTTCATGTTAAAACTGTTAATGTTATAGTCAGTGTTGGGTAAGTTACTTTAAAAATGTAATTCGTTACAGTTACAAGTTACCTTGTTTAAAATGTAATTGTAGTGTAACTTTTTCAATTACTTTTAAAAAGTAATGTAACTAGTTACTTTTGGATTACTTTTTAATTACTTTAAGGTTTTAATGAATATTGACCCATGTTCACCATTTAATTTTTGAAAACCGACAGTGTGAACCTTAAAGCAGTACTAAGCTGAGAGGGAATTGCTGACAAGCAATCACAGGAGGTCCATAAGAGATGCTTGCACCGTGCATGTGATTCTCAGACTCCTGTCATAGGGGCCATACTCTTCTGTTCCTCCCCTAGGCTCTACCGTTTTCACAGTTTGCAGACTACACAAGCAGGTTCAGAAACCACTTCTTTCCCACAGCGGTCACCTTATTGAACTCTTCCCAAAGACCAGTCTTTCGTTCCCCTCTATCCACACCTTACCATCCATATAGTGTTCCTCTTCAATTCACATCTGTATAGCCCTATCTACAGTGGTATAGGATTACCTGTATAATGATTCCATCTGTATTCATCACATTTATTTATACCATGCTATTTTTCATTGCCCTGTGCATTGTACTGCCATAACTACATTGTACATACTCTGCGCATACATGCTCTGCACATATAACCATCTTTACTTACACTAGCTGTAAATAACGGCATTTTGTCTCTAAATACTGCATTATGTGCAGTCTGCACGTGTTGCACTTGATTAGATGCCAAACTGCATTTCATTACTTCATACATGTGCAATGACAATGAAGTGTTCTACTTTAATCTAGTAATAAATAACCAAAGTGAGACTTTTACATCACATTTTATTTTTCTTGTTTTTCTCTTTGCTTGTAAAATGAAACATGGCACAATACAGTCCATCAAGAATTAAGACTGACGATGGGTAGTCAGTCATTGAACATTTAAGAGTCAATGGAATGTTGATTACAAAAAAATACAATAAACAATTTCAAGTGAATGGTAGTAGCCTAGCACGTAGCTAACTAGGGAAACGACATGTGTGCTTAACCGTTGTTGTGATATATGACATTGAATCAATCGTACATCATTATATTATGTTGCCCACTGGGATTAATAACAACGATGGTATGTAGGTGGGTGTCAGTTGTTCTAGAGCTGGTAGTTCAACATATTTCGTCAGCATAGCCTACCTTGCTGTTAATGTGCTTAC
Organism: Neoarius graeffei; assembly: GCF_027579695.1. NCBI lineage: Eukaryota > Metazoa > Chordata > Actinopteri > Siluriformes > Ariidae > Neoarius > Neoarius graeffei. Next base: position 104,043,236 of record NC_083569.1, read on the forward strand.
AACCTCAAAATGAATGCCTTCTGATCGGAAATAAACCAGTGAGTTGCACTTACCTCTAAATGTTTCCTTAGGTTTGACATAGACTGCTTCGACGTGGACAACTTCTTGATGGCCGGCAAACACTGCTTGCATTGGACAGTTAAATTTGAGCCATTTTCAGTGATGTAGATGAAATGCTTCTTAAATTTCCAATGCTTGAAGGCGTCTGACATGACTGCTGCCAGGGCCGTAACCAGGATTTTTCAAATACCGAGGTCAAACATTGCGATACATCTTATTTGCCAAAAAAAAATGTCCTAATATGGTGACTTTTCATACATTTTGGAAACGAGTCAAAATCACAAGCCCAACAAGATGAACATGTACATAGGTGAACATGTTTATTTTAACAATTTCAAAACTGCACGATCACAAAAGTATTTTGTGTGTGTGCGTGTGCGTGAGTGAGTGAGTGAGTGTGGGTGAGTGAGTGAGTGAGTGAGTGAGTGAGAGAGTGAGTGAGTGAGTGAGTGAGTGAGAGTTTGAGTGAGTGATGGAGTGTGAGTGTGTGAGAGTGAGTGAGTGAGAGTTTGAGTGAGTGATGGAGTGTGAGTGTGTAAGAGTGAGTGAGTGTGAGTGGGTGAGAGTGACAACGCAATCTAGCCGAGCCTGAATGGACTTCAATTGCTTTTTAAAAAATATCTGCCCTTTTCAATAGCAAAATACTAGACGGTTATTGGACAAAACCGACTAAAACGCTCCATTCGGAGACTGAGCCTCACTGGAGATGGGAGTCAATAAGAGGGGCGGGACAAGACTTCCCGAGAGGAGGCTCATCTCCAGCTGCTGATTGGAGGAGGAGCTGTGAACGCGGCTGGGCTGCTCATGATTGACAGAAAGCAGTCAGAGGCGGTACATCATGTTGTAAATAAAATGTGAACATAATAAGTTTGCTACCCGTTTTCATTTCCGTTCGAAAATACAACCAATGATCAAAACAATAGTGTCTTGTGTTCACGTTAGCCTATAGTCTGGTAAGTTAGCAAAATAGCTCAAGTCTCGTCAGCACCCAATAACTTCATAAACAACAGTCACGACTGTCCAGCCTTTTCTGATCTGAAACGCACCAAATCACATCGAGAGAGAGAATAAAAGAGTTTGTGCCGCCTGGAAAACGAAAATCCTATCTAGCTAAGTGGCTTCGACTGTTGTTGCTTGAAATGCTAATTAAAATTGCACTGTTAATGATCATAAGCATTCCGGACTGGCAAAATTAACTCCCCTTCTTCCCTCTTTCTTTTTCTCTCACTTGTTGACTTTCCAGAGCTGAGTTTGGTTTGTTTTAGTGTAGTAGACTTCTTCATCTTATGTCAACTTTCAGATTCCACGGCTAATTGACAAACTGCCTGGCTGCGGAGTCGGACCTTGATGAGACACTTCTCAGCTCTTGTGTATCCCGTGGTGCTTAGCTGACTATCGCGAGGCTGCCGAATATGAAATGTTTCCAATGTCGGATATTTCAGCTTCGTTTAAAAATGATTATGTGGACTTTATTTTTAGACAAACAAATGAGAACAGGGGGATGCAAGCTGAATTTAGAATTTTCCACCGATCAAAGTCAGAACAATTTTCATCATATATTAATTTCACATTTCTGAGTGAAAAAAAAAAAAAAAACGTGGGAAAAAAATGCCGAGGATATGAGCTCGGTGTCCTCAATGGTAGTTACGGCCCTGACTGCTGCTTGAGCTGAACTGAACCGCGCGCTTCTTGCTGCTCTAGTGTTGAAGCACAGAAACAGAGTGGCGCTGCTGCTGGCAAACATGATAGGAAAACCCAGGACAGACAAGGAGCCGTGGCGGGAAACGGCAAAATTATGCGCAAAGCAATAAAAATATCCTTGCTCATGTCGCAAAGGTTTTTGTTTTTCAAATGTAACTAAAATTGTAATTCTCAATATTTCCATAAGTAACTGTAACTGAATTACATATTTTCCTGTTGTAACTGTAACGAATTACAGTTACACTTTTTTTGTAATTAAATTACGTAACGTCGTTACATGTAATTCGTTACTCCCCAACACTGGTTATAGTCATGTTGTCTGCTGTTGTCCAGGTGAGGATGGGTTCCCTTTTGGGTCTGGTTCCTCTCGAGGTTTCTTCCTAGTGTCATCTGAGGGAATTTTTCCTTGCCACCATCGTCACGGGCTTGCTCATTGGGGATAGAAGAGGAATAAAATTGGCTCATGTCTTGGGTCATTCAGATTCTGTAAAGCTGCTTTGGGACAATGTCTATTGTTAAAAGCGCTATACAAACAAACTTGACTTGACTTAACGTGGCCACGCTGTAGTGTATGTAGTTATGTTACAGAGCCAGGCAGCGTACTACAGAGGGTAACTGAGCAAGCCAAGCACACACACATCTGGAGGGAAATTTCATACATATTTTGCAAGTATTTTACAAAGAATTGGTTCATAATTTATTAGCTGAAAATGCACCAGAAACCACCAGAAGGCATGTAAATTTCAAAATTTTCTGAGGGGGGACATGCCCCCCAACCCCAGCATTAGCGTACCCTTGGCGCACCGCAATGGCAAAGCCGCTGCAAATTCCAGAGCCCCCTACTACTTTTTTTTAGCCAGCTACTTCAGACTTTCTGAAGAACCCTGATAGTCTGTAATTGTTCACCAGCTGAAACAGCAAAGCTGGTTCATCATCTTTACCAATCAGTAAGTTATTTTCAAGACTATTATTTGATTAAGTGGATCAGTAAACAGGGCGGCACGGTGGTGTAGTGGTTACCACTGTCGCCTCACAGCAAGAAGCTCCTGGGTTCAACAGGGATGAGAATGGGACATTTAAAAAAACTCTGAAATGTCTGCCAACTTTCCCACATAATATTATATATATATGAATGTTTTCAAATTAAATGATGGTTTAAAATGTTTATAAACTTTAATATAACAAATCCCTACAGATATAATTATATATATATTATATATCGTGAGCGATAATGGAGGTAACCGTAATGATATTAGATTCCTCCTGATTCTACCTTTGACAATTTAAGTAAAACGTCCCTTTGTGCTTTTTTGTTTTGATGTGCTCCTGGATGTTTCTAGCTCCTCTGTTTCCATAATTGATCATATCTGAACACAGAATACACAGAACCTTTCCCGGCACGTCCACTTTCGGATATGTTCCATCAGGCACGTCGTCACAGTTTGTGTCCCTATCTGCACGGTAACGCTACTGTCGAGCCATGCCCATTGGAAGCAGTTCTTTATCCCGTTCGATTTATCGATTTCCCTAGCACGATCCTCATTTTTGCGGTCCAAAACTTTCGCCATATTGGCGAAGTAACTTTGAAAACTAACCAAAATAACTAGAACTTAAGAAGTGATCAAACCATGTACGTATAGCTTGTTTCTCCGTGAATTGTAGAAGTGAGATGAAACTAGCACCAAAACGTTGCTGGAAATCGTTGTGAGTTGTCTCATCTCATCTCATTATCTCTAGCCGCTTTATCCTTCTACAGGGTCGCAGGCAAACTGGAGCCTATCCCAGCTGACTACGGGCGAAAGGCGGGGTACACCCTGGACAAGTCGCCAGGTCATCACAGGGCTGACACATAGACACAGACAACCATTCACACTCACATTCACACCTACGGTCAATTTAGAGTCACCAGTTAACCTAACCTGCATGTCTTTGGACTGTGGGGGAAACCGGAGCACCTGGAGGAAACCCACGCAGACACGGGGAGAACATGCAAACTCCGCACAGAAAGGCCCTCGCCGGCCACGGGGCTCGAACCCAGGACCTTCTTGCTGTGAGGCGACAGCGCTAACCACTACACCACCGTGCCGCCCGTCGTGAGTTGTTGTTAGCATAAATATTGAAGAAAGCAATGACGATTTCCATTATCACAGCTGCAACTAATTTTGCGATGAGCGTTGCCGAAAGATGCTGGCGGGCGGTCGGTTGGTCCTGCCTGCTTGTGCCACCACAAGCCTCGCCTCGCGCCGACCCCTACCCCCGAAATTTTCTCAACGGATTTACACGTTTCACAAAAATGACATTTTCAGCGGGAAAAACTCGGAATTCCGCAGATCCGCGGAAAATTCTCATCCTTGGTTCAAGCCCAGCAGCCGGCGAGGGCCTTTCTATGTTCTCCCTGTGTCTGCGTGGGTTTCCTCCGGGTGCTCCGGTTTCCCCCACAGTCCAAAGGCATGCAGGTTAGGCTAATTGGTGGCTCTAAATTGACCGTAGGTGTGAATGTGAGTGTGAATGGTTGTTTGTCACTGTGTCAGCCCTGCGATAACCTGGCGACTTGTACCCCACCTCTCGCCCATAGTCAGCTGGGATAGGCTCCAGCTTGCCTGCGACCCTGTAGAACAGGATAAAGCGGCTACAGATAATGAATGGATGGATGGATCAGTAAACATTTGAGATGTTATGTTGTGTTATTTTTGAACTGAAAATAGCATGCAATGACAATTGGGGTAAAAAACAAACAATCAAACACCTTGTCTGTGATGCTGTATTAGTAACAGTAGTTTATGAACATGGTGTTTAAAATGAAGCCCTGTTCACTGCATGTGCACTCCTCATGTGCAGGAGTGTATTATTTGGACCCTAAACTGCACACTGTGACATTTCACACGCCCTCTGCATTTTCTTCACTGTGACTACAAAATGACAAATCTCTTAAAATAGTGTCTTACATAATGCACATGGTGTAGGCATCCTGATTTCGAGTGAACATGCACTGAAAAGTTTTTTTCTTTTTTTTTTAAGAAAAAGCACTTTTTGTACACATTTTCTTAAAAAAAAAAAGCCTCCTCACTGATAGAAGCCAGCTGATTGGATAATGTGAACAGTAAGTGATACCCACAGCCAATCAGAGTGTTGGAGGCGGGATTTGTTTTTAAAAAAAATACGAGTGAGGAAAAAAAATATGGCGGTGAGGTGCAAATCATCCTACTCACAGAGTTGCCATATCCGCAGATTTCACGCTCAAGTTTTAAAGTTTTAAATACTTGTTTTGTGGACATTATGCATACATTTGATTCTTCTTCTTCTTTTGGCTGCTCCCGATTAGGGGTCACCACAGCGGATCTTTCGTCTCCATTGCTCCCTGTCTTCTGCATCCTTCTCTACCACACCTGCCACTTTCATGTCCTCTCTCACCACATCCATGTATCTCCTCTTTGACCTTCCTCGTTTTCATCTGCCTGGCAGCTCCATCCTCAACATTCTCCTTCCCACATGCTCTGCATCTCTTCTCAGGATGTGGCCATACCATCTCAGTCTCATCTCTCTTAGCTTAATTCCCAAGCTCTCCACATGTGCTGTCCTTCTGATGTGCTCGTTCCTTCCTTCCTCGTTCTCCAATCCATACATCACAGCTGGTCTCACTGCTGTCTTATACAGTGGTGCTTGAAAGTTTGTGGACCCTTTAGAATTTTCTATATTTCTGCATAAATATGACCGAAAACATCATCAGATTTTCACACAAGTCCTAAAAGTAGATAAAGAGAACCCAGTTAAACAAATGAGACAAAAATATTATACTTGGTCATTTATTTATTGAGGAAAATTATCCAATATGTACATATATGTGAGTGGCAAAAGTATGTGAACCTCTAGGATTAGCAGTTAATTTGAAGGTGAAATTACAGTCAGGTGTTTTTGATCAACGGGATGACAATCAGGGGTGAGTGGGCACCCTGTTTTATTGAAAGAACAGGGATCTATCAACGTCTGATCTTCACAACACATGTTTGTGGAAGTGTATCATGGCATGAACAAAGGAGATTTATGAGGACCTCAGAAAAAGCGTTGTTGATGCTCATCAGGCTGGAAAAGGTTACAAAACCATCTCTAAAGAGTTTGGACTCCACCAATCCACAGTCTGACAGATTGTGTACAAATGGAGGAAATTCAAGACCATTATTACCCTCCCCAGGAGTGGTTGACCAACAAAGATCACTCCAAGAGCAAGGCGTGTAATAGTCGGCAAGGTCACAAAGGACCCCAGGGTAACTTCTAAGCAACTGAAGGCCTCTCTCACATTGGCTAATGTTAATGTTCATGAGTCCACCATCAGGAGAACATTGAACAACAATGGTGTGCATGGCAGGGTTGCAAGGAGAAAGCCACTGCTCTCCAAAAAGAACATTGCTGCTCATCTGCAGTTTGCTAAAGATCACGTGGACAAGCCAGAAGGCTATTGGAAAAATGTTTTGTGTACGGATGAGACCAAATTAGAACTTTTTGGTTTAAATGAGAAACATTATGTTTGGAGAAAGGAAAACACTGCATTCCAGCATAAGAACCTTATCCCATCTGTGAAACATGGTGGTGGTAGTGTCATGGTTTGGGCCTGTTTTATTGCATCTGGGCCAGGATGGCTTCCCGTCATTGATGGAACAATGAATTCTGAATTATATCAACGAATTCTAAAGGAAAATATCAGGACATCCATCCATGAACTGAATCTCAAGAGAAGGTCGGTCATGCAGCAAGACAACGACCCTAAGCACACAAGTCGTTCTACCAAAGAATGGTTAAAGAAGAATAAAGTTAATGTTTTGGAATGGCCAAGTCAAAGTCCTGACTTTAATCCAGTTGAAATGTTGTGGAAGGACCTGAAGTGAGCAGTTCATGTGAAGAAACCCACCAACATCCCAGAGTTGAAGTTGTTCTGTATGGAGGAATGGGCTAAAGTTCCTCCAAGCCGGTGTGCAGGACTGATCAATAGTTACTGGAAACATTTAGTTTCAGTTATTGCTGCACAAGGGGGTCACACCAGATACTGAAAGCAAAGGTTCACATACTTTTGCCACTCACAGATATGTAATATTGTATCATTTTCCTCAATAAATAAATGACCAAGTATAATATTTTTGTCTCATTTGTTTAACTGGGTTCTCTTTATCTACTTTTAGGACTTATGTGAAAATCTGATGATGTTTTAGGTCATATTTATGCAGAAAGATAGACAATTCTAAAGGTTTCACAAACTTTCAAGCACCACTGTACATCTTACCTTTCACTTTTGCTGGGACTTTCCTATCACAAATGACTCCTGAAATCACTATCGCAGCCCCCATTTTCCTGCACAGTTGACCCCAGGTACTTGAATTCGCCAACTTTCTTTACATCTCCTCCTTGCATCTTCACTACACTCTCATCCCCATTCTCACTGATGCACATGTATTCTGTTTTGCACCTGCTCGCCTTCATTCCTCTTCATTCCAATGCATCCCTCCATCTCTCCAAACCCAACTCAACCTCCTTTCTACTTTCACCACATATCACAATATCATCCGCAAAAATCATGTTATGCATACATTTGATTTCACATTATAAATCACATTCTGCTAATAACCTTTAGAGTTTATTTATTTTTATTTATTTCACTTCGCACCTTTAGAGTTCAGCGTTTTTGTTTTTATTTGTTTACTGGTCTTCCATTCAATACTGTCACTTTTGCACAGTTTTTATTTTCATTCATCACAATTCTTGTTTTCAGCACTATTAATGCACATTCACTTGTACATTCACCTTATATATGTATGAATCCGAATCAGAAGAGGAAAATGAAGGCACAGACACTGAATCAGTGCCACTGTAGAGGCTGTTCACCTTAGAGATCTGCTACTGATATGGGTTTGCGTGAGATTGGCACTCTCTCCCTTAGATTTTCAAGGGCTAGCGAGAGGATAGCACTGGATGCTTTGGAAGAATAAGCAGACTCAGGTTTTCTTTTGTGCATCCTGGAACAGCACACCTGCGCTTTTTCCTCAACATCTCAGATGACTGCAGATTTAGAAAGGCTACAGAAATTGCCCCATCAAAAATGTGCCATGCCTGATCCATTCAGAGGAAGCCAAGATGTCCTCGGAAAGGTGCGTGTGTGCGCGCGCGTGTGTGTATTTGAATCAGTTTTTTAGGGACTAGATGAAAATGCTTTGTGTGATGGGGTGGTTCACTCATGACCATCTCATCTCATTATCTCTAGCCGCTTTATCCTTCTACAGGGTCACAGGCAAGCTGGAGCCTATCCCAGCTGACTACGGGCGAAAGGCGGTGTACACCCTGGACAAGTCGCCAGGTCATCACAGGGCCGACACATAGACACAGACAACCATTCACACTCACATTCACACCTACGGTCAATTTAGAGTCACCAGTTAACCTAACCTGCATGTCTTTGGACTGTGGGGGAAACCGGAGCACCCGGAGGAAACCCACGCAGACACAGGGAGAACATGCAAACTCCACACAGAAAGGCCCTCGCTGGCCATGGGACTCGAACCCAGGACTTTCTTGTTGTGAGGCGACAGCACTAACCACTACACCACCGTGCCACCCCACTCATGACCATTTATAATTAAATTGTTAATATTGCTACCTGAGATCTAAAAATTAATTAGAACTATTTGTTTTTGGTTTATAGGTAGCACACCTGGCACTGGTGAAGGATGACAATGTAGCCAAGGCCATTTCCTGGCATCTTCTTGGTATAGAAGAAGCCTTTATTTGTCACGTGTACATTAGAGCACAGTGAAATTCTTTCTCTGCAGTACGTACACAAGTGAGCAGTGAACACCCAGGGAGCAGTTGGGGGTTAGGTGCCTTGCTCAAGGGCACTTCAGCCATGGATGTAGAAGGAGGGGAAAGTGCTGTTCATTCACTCTGTCCACCTACACATTTTCCTGCTGGTCCAGAGAATCGAACAGGTGACCTTTTGGTCCAAAAAGGTCCAAAAGCTGCTTCTCTAATCTTTCAGCTAGGCCTGGCCCTTCCATCCATCCATCCATCATCTGTAGCCGCTCATCCTGTTCTACAGGGTCGCAGGCAAGCTGGATCCTATCCCAGCTGACTATGGGCGAAAGGCGGGGTTCACCCTGGACAAGTCGCCAGGTCATCGCAGGGCTGACACAGAGACAAACAACCATTCACATTCGCACCTACATTCACACCTACGGTCAATTTAGAGCCACCAATTAGCCTAACCTGCATGCCTTTGGACTGTGGGAGAAACCGGAGCACCTGGTGGAAACCCATGCAGACACAGGGAGAGCATGCCAACTCCGCACAGAAAGGCCCTCGCCGGCCACGGGGCTCGAACCCGGACCTTCTTGCTGTGAGGCGACAGCGCTAACCACTACACCACCGTGCTGCCCTGGAATGAAGTTGTCTGTGCTTTTAGAGCTAGCGATAACGCTGCAATACCTATGCAGTTTGGTTAGTCAAAGGGCAATTCCATGTAAATGTCAACCTCACCATGCAAAAATAAAGCAACATGTAATACATCAAAACCACTCCCAGAGATATCACCTAGGCCTGTATTTTACAGATGTGAATAAGTTGAACCAATTTGTAACCAACCTAATATGTCACTGTCAGTCTTTCTTTCTTATAATGTAAAACCCAAGCTAAAATCAACTTTGATCATGTACAATTCTATATTATTGCCACAAGCCACAGAAATGTATGCTAAAATCCAAAAAACAGCAAAACAATAGCCATCCTAAATATTATTTAAGAACTTTGATAGTTTTAGCTGATATTTAGAGAGTTTTTCAAAGGGTTATGGTGGTTAAATTGCTGATTTTCTAAACATATGCCATGTCAATTTCAGACATGACTTTCTATGGATTTGCCCACCAAGTTGCCATTGCCTTGTCCATGGCTAACGTTAACACATAGATAGTTAACTTGGACACCATTAGTTAGCATGTACAAATGGAGTTATGCTAACATGAATAACGTTATCTTATCTGAAGTCCTTTCAGAAATGTTTTAGCATAATCTTGCCAAATAAACAGAATCTAGAAATCTTTCTTTTCTAGTAGCGTTAGCTACCAAATATGATTTCGAGTTTGAAAAGAGTTTGCTAGCATGTCAGGTGGAGCTTCACTGACAAGCTAGCTTAACGTTAAACCACCATGATGGCATAGCATGCGTTCATTTTGTAAATCCAGTTGGTTGCTTCAGAGGCATTAGGTTTTGTAAGCGTTGTGGCAATAATACAACAATGCGTTGACAGAAAATGTACTTTTAATACTTAAGTATTTTTAAAAGCAAATACTTCAGTACTTTTAACTTAAGTAAAAATTTGACTGTACAACTTTTACTTGTATCGGAGTAACATTTGACCAGCGGGATCTGTACTTTGACTTAAGTAATGAACTTGGGTACTTTGTCCACCTCTGACTTTAACAAATTTCTTGTTATATTCTTACAGTGGTGCTTGAAAGTTTGTGAACCCTTTAGAATTTTCTATATTTCTGCATAAATATGACCTAAAACATCATCAGATTTTCACACAAGTCCTAAAAGTAGATAAAGAGAACCCAGTTAAACAAATGAGACAAAAATAGTATACTTGGTCATTTATTTATTGAGGAAAATGATCCAATATTACATTTCTGTGAGTGGCAAAAGTATGTGAACCTTTGCTTTCAGTATCTGGTGTGACCCCCTTGTGCAGCAATAACTGCAACTAAACGTTTCCGGTAACTGTTGATCAATCCTGCACACTGGCTTGGAGGAATTTTAGCCCGTTCCTCCATACAGAACAGCTTCAACTCTGGGATGTTGGTGGGTTTCCTCACATGAACTGCTCACTTCAGGTCCTTCCACAACATTTCCATTGGATTAAGGTCAGGACTTTGACTTGGCCATTCCAAAACATTAGCTGTATTCTTCTTTAATCATTCTTTGGTAGAACGACTTGTGTGCTTCTGGTCGTTGTCTTGCTGCATGATCCTGGGGAGAGTAACAATGGTCTTGAATTTCCTCCATTTGTACACAATCTGTCTGACTGTGGATTGGTGGAGTCCAAACTCTTTAGAGATGGTTTTGTAACCTTTTCCAGCCTAATGAGCATCAACAAAGCTTTTTCTGAGGTCCTCAGAAATCTCCTTTGTTCGTGCCATGATACACTTCCACAAACATGCATTGTGAAGATCAGACTTTGATAGATCCCTGCTCTTTAAATAAAACAGGGTGCCCACTCACACCGGATTGTCATCCCATTGATTGAAAACACCTGACTCTAATTTAACCTTCAAATTAACTGCTAATCCTAGAGATTCACATACCTTTGCCACTCACAGATATGTAATATTGGATCATTTTCCTCAATAAATAAATGACCAAGTATAATATTTTTGTCTCATTTGTTTAACTGGGTTCTCTTTATCTACTTTTAGGACTTGTGTGAAAATCTGATGATGTTTTAGGTCGTATTTATGCAGAAATATGGAAAATTCTAAAGGGTTCACAAACTTTCAAGCACCACTGTAGATATTCAGACTGACTCCTATGATTTTACGTGTAGTTCATATTACTATATAGTCAAAAGTTTGTGAACACCTGGCCATCGCATTCATATGTACTTGTTGAGCATCCCATTCCAGATTTGTTTCATGTTATAATAACCTCCATTCTTCAGGGAAGGCTTTCCACAAGAGAATTACCCCTTTGCATCAACACAAATGAGATGCTAGTTCTGGGCTGGTGCTAGTGTCAGCTTGGAGTCGGTTCAACTTGCGAACCTTCTAAGGACTGGTTTGCTTTTCTAGAGGCTAGAAATCACATCATTATGCCACTGTATATGTCTCCATTTTCCCAGCAATTCTAGAGCAAAGTACAAGAACAACAGTGTTGGACTACTGGATTAGGCTGATTAGACACCTGTTCCAGAGGTTTAGTTGGTCTTGTTGGTCATGATAATCCCGCCATCAGCCTCTAAACGGCAAACGGTTCTTGGTTCTAGACCAGCAGAGTGTCTGTGCTGCTCTTGAACCACTTGCACCAGCTCCAAATTCGTCCTGGACCTGCCTTGGTGGAAAAGGGTAGTAAGTTCAGGCCAGTGGCGTTGTTAGGCCCTATCACTGGGTATTTTGAGCCCAGCCCCAGGTATTTTCACCCTCAAATAAAGGAAGAGATTTATAGAAAACAACTGACTGAAACAGATCAGAACTTGACTTGCAGCATCTGAAGATGGAGGGGGGAAGGGCGGTATAATTGAGTGCTGCACAGTGCACATTCAAAAATTTGGTAACTGCCAAGAGAAGAAGAACACTCAGAAGACAACTTCTTGAAAGACAATGTCAGAAAAAACCTAGCCTAGCCCCATTTTCTCCAGAAAATATTTGTGTGTGTGTGTGTGCGTGTGAGAGAGAAACTTGGAAGACATTTATATGATCATAGTCTTGTGAGATGAGATGTTGTCTGGGATTTTGAATGTTGTAGTATAATAATAATGTAGCTTTTGTCTTTGTGATCCTAAAGGAGAGATATGTGAGTGAGAAATGATATTTTTATTAAATTGATGATAAATTTTACGAGTGATATTTAATAGCCAACTGACACATGCTTCTATTTCCTGAGACATTATGGGTGTTGATAATAACTTAATAATAAGGAGACATAAACTAAAGTGAACTACATAAATTTAAAGATCGCAGTGCAAAAATCAGTTATAAAGATAGCATAACCTTTAAATGTGTGTGGGTGATAATATTTCTTGTAAAGTTAGATATAAGCTCCCCGACCCATCCATCCATTATCTGTAACCACTTATCCTGTGCAGGGTCGTGGGCAAGCTGGAGCCTATCCCAGCTGACTATGGGCGAGAGGCGGGTACACCCTGGACAAGTTGCCAGGTCATCGCAGGGCTGACACATAGAGACGAATAACAATTCACACTCACATTCACACCTTCGGTCAATTTAGAACCATCAATTAGCCTAACCTGCATGTCTTTGGACTGTGGGGGAAACTGGAGCACCCGGAGGAAACCCACACGGACACGGGGACAACATGCATACTCCACACAGAAAGGCCCCTGTTGGCTACTGGGTTCAATCCCAGAGCCTTCTTGCTGTGAGGTAACAGTGCTAACCACTACACCACCGTGTAGCCCGCTCCCCAACCCATCTATGCCAATCTCCCTTAAAATACAAGCCCCAAGAAAACTTGACTTAGCCCCTGATCTTTTCAATAGCTAGAAACGCCCCTGGTTCAGACACTGATGTTGGGTGAGGAGGTCTGAGCTGCAGTCAGAATTCAGTCAAGGCTCTGTGCAGGACATTTGAGTTCTTCTGCTCCAACCTAAAACACACCATATATTCATGGAGTTTGCTTTGTGCACAGGGGCACTGTCATGCTGGAACAGGTTTGGACCTTTAAGTTACATCTATCCATCCATTATCTGTAGCCGCTTATTCTGTTCTACAGGGTCGCAGTCAAGCTGGAGAAAACTTGACTTACGGTAGCCCCTAGTCTTTTCAACAGCTAGAAACGCCCCTGGTTCAGGCACTGATGTTGGGTGAGGAGGTCTGAGCTGCAGTCAGAGTTCAGTCTAGGCTCTGTGCAGGACATTTGAGTTCTTCTGCTCCAACCTAAACACACCATATATTCATGGAGTTTGCTTTGTGCACGGGGGCATTGTCATGCTGGAACATGCATGAGTCGCATGAGTTGGATCTTGAAGTTCCATCCATCCATCCGTTATCTGTAGCCGCTTATCCTGTTCTACAGGGTCACAGGCAAGCTGGAGAAAACTTGGCTTAGCCCCTGGTCTTTTCAATAGCTAGAAACGCCCCTGGTTCAGGCACTGATGTTGGGTGAGGAGGTCTGAGCTGCAGTCAGAGTTCAGTCAAGGCTCTGTGCAGGACATTTGAGTTCTTCTGCTCCAACCTAAACACACCATGCTTTGTGCATGGGGGCATTGTCATGCTGGAACAGGTTTAGCCAGTATCTCACTGGGCTGTGACAGCCTGCGACTAGTTGGAGACACAATTGCGATAAAATATGCGAATTAGCATCAATTTTCACTTGGAATCACAATTAATTGATATTCGCATATTTTACCGCAATTGTTGTGTCTCCAACTAGTCGCAGGCTGTCGCAGCCCGGCTTTCACTCGGCAGGCAGGGAAGTAGAGGAAGCCTCATGGAAACTGACTTGAGAAGGGTTCGTGATGGCTTTGCGACACCTGCGACACATTTGCGGCTATTTTGAGATAAATTTTGTCGCACAAACTTTTTGAACAAGTTCAAAATTTCAGTGATGAAGGAACGACACTTTGCGACTCATGCAAGGAAATTGAGAAGCCCCGCAAATGTTTCAAGACACTTTTGAAACTCTCTCGCGAATCTTCTTCTTTTGGCTGCTCCCGATTAGGGGTCGCCACAGCGGATCTTTCGTCTCCATTGCTCCCTGTCTTCTGCATCCTTCTCTACCACACCTGCCACTTTCATGTCCTCTCTCACCACATCCATGTATCTCCTCTTTAGCCTTCCTCGTTTTCATCTGCCTGGCAGCTCCATCCTCAACATTCTCCTTCCAACATGCTCTGCATTTCTTCTCAGGATGTGCCCATACCATCTCAGTCTCATCTCTCTTAGCTTAATTCCCAAGTTCTCCACATGTGCTGTCCCTCTGATGTGCTCGTTCCTTATCCTGTCCAACCTCCCATCGCAAACCTTAACATCCTCAATTCCACCACCTCCAACTTTGCCTCCTGTCTCTTTGTTAAGGGTACGGTCTCCAATCCATACATCACAGCTGGTCTCACTACTGTCTTATACATCTTACCTTTCACTTTTGCTGGGACTTTCCTATCACAAATGACTCCCGAAATCACTATCGCAGCCCCCATTTTCCTGCACAGTTGACCCCAGGTACTTGAATTCACCAACTTTCTTTATGTCTACTCCTTGCATCTTCACTACACTCTCATGCCCGTTCTCACTGATGCACGTGTATTCTCTTTTCATTCTGCATGTTAAAGCGACGCATTTGGGGCTATTTTGAGAGAAATTTTGTCGCACAAACTTTTTGAACATGTTCAAAATTTCAGCGACGAAGGAGTGACACTTTGCGACTCATGCAAGGAAATTGAGAAGCTCCGCGAACGTTTCAAGACACTTTTGAAACTCTCTCGCGAATGACGTTCGGAATTTGTCGCAAGCTGTTGCAGCCCAGTGAGATACAAGCTTTACACAACACTTGTTTTCTGTCACGAGACAGTAAGAAATCGGACGGCTAGTCCACTCATGCCCCTTTTCCACCAAATCAGTTCCAGGGCTGTTTCAGGGCCAGTGCTTAGTTTGGAACCGGGTTTTCTGTTTCCACTGACAAAGAACTGGCTCTGGGGCCAGAAAAACTGGTTGCAGGCTAGCACCAGCTCTTTGCTGGGCTAGAGGAAAGAACTGCTTACGTCAGTGGGGGGGGGAGGAGTTGTTAAGACCAACAACAATAGCAAGACCGTGAAAGGTCGCCATTTTTAAGTGACGAGAAGCAGCAGTTGTACAAACGCAAAGTCATCCATTATTGTTGTTGTTGTTGCTGCTTCTTCTTCTCCGTGTTGTTGTTGCTTTGATGTTTGCGCCAAGGTTTATGCAAACGCAGCGACGTAACTGACGTATACAGTGAGGTAATGACGTGGCTCCCCTTAGCACCCCAAGCTATGGAAAAGCAAACTGATTCTCAGCTGTCTCACAAGTTGAACGAGTTGTGAACCAGCACCAGCACTGGTCCCAAACCAGCCCTGGAACTGATTTGGTGGAAAAAGGGTATTCTTCTTCTCCGTGTTGTTGTTGCTTCGATGTTCGCGCCAAGGTTTATGCAAACGCAGCGACGTAACTGACGTATACAGCGACATAATGATGTGGCTCCCCTTAGCACCCCGAGATATGGAAAAGCAAACTGGTTCTCAGCTGACTCGCAAGTTGAATGAGTTGTGAACCAGTACCAGCCCCGAACCAGCCCTGGAACTGATTTGGTGGAAAAGGGGTATTATTCTTCTCGGTGTTGTTGTTGCTTCGATGATCGCGCCAAGGTTTATGCAAACGCAGCGACGTAACTGACGTATACAGTGACGTAATGACGTGGCTCCCCTTAGCACCCCGAGCTATGGAAAATCAACTGGCTCTCAGCTGGCTCGCAAGTTGAACGAGTTGTGAACCAGCACCAGCACTGGCCCCGAACCAGCCCTGGAACTGATTTGGTGGAAAAGGGGTATTCTTCTTCTCTGTGTTGTTGTTGCTTGGATGTTCGCGCCAAGGTTTATGCAAATGCAGCAACGTAACTGACATATACAGTGACGTAATGATGTGGCTCCCCTTAGCACCCCGAGCTATGGAAAAGCAACTGGCTCTCAGCTGGCTCGCAAGTTGAACGAGTTGTGAACCAGCACCAGCACTGGCCCCGAACCAGCCCTGGAACTGATTTGGTGGAAAAGGGGTATTATTCTTCTCGGTGTTGTTGTTGCTTCGATGTTCGCGCCAATGTTTATGCAAACTCAGTGACGTAACTGACGTATACAGTGACGTAATGACGTGGCTCCCCTTAGCACCCCAAGCTATGGAAAATCAACTGGCTCTCAGCTGGCTCGCAAGTTGAATGAGTTGTGAACCAGCACCAGCACTGGCCCCGAACCAGCCCTGGAACTGATTTGGTGGAAAAGGGGTATTATTCTTCTCGGTGTTGTTGTTGCTTCGATGTTCACGCCAATGTTTATGCAAACGCAGTGACGTAACTGACGTATACAGTGACGTAATGACGTGGCTCCCCTTAGCACCCCAAGCTATGGAAAATCAACTGGCTCTCAGCTGTCTCACAAGTTGAACGAGTTGTGAACCAGCACCAGCACTGGCCCCGAACCAGCCCTGGAACTGATTTGGTGGAAAAGGGGTATTATTCTTCTCGGTGTTGTTGTTGCTTCGATGTTCGCGCCAATGTTTATGCAAACGCAGTGACGTAACTGACGTATACAGTGACGTAATGACGTGGCTCCCCTTAGCACCCCAAGCTATGGAAAATCAACTGGTTCTCAGCTGGCTCGCAAGTTGAACGAGTTGTGAACCAGCACCAGCACTGGCCCCGAACCAGCCCTGGAACTGATTTGGTGGAAAAGGGGTATTCTTCTTCTCCGTGTTGTTGTTGCTTCGATGTTCGCGCCAAGGTTTATGCAAACGCAGCAACGTAACTGATGTATACAGCGACATAATGACGTGGCTCACCTTAGCACCCCGAGCTATGGAAAAGCAAACTGGTTCTCAGCTGGCTCGCAAGTTGAACGAGTTGTGAACCAGCACCAGCACTGGCCCCGAACCAGCCCTGGAACTGATTTGGTGGAAAAGGGGTATCATTCTCCATACTGAGTACTCCACCATTACTGCTCGGCTCAGGCAATTACTAAAACCCAAGATGGGACGTCACCGGTTTTAGCAACACAGTGGTGTAGTGGTACTAACTTAAGGTGTCCACATACATAGTGTATACTATGAAATGAAAAATATGCATTTTGTCAGGCTTAGCCTGTTTGTAGTTTGTTTATACTGCTTATTTCATGTTTCATGTTTACCTGCTGGGGCGGCACGGTGGTGTAGTGGTTAGCGCTGTCGCCTCACAGCAAGAAGGTCCGGGTTCGAGCCCCGTGGCCGGCGAGGGCCTTTCTGTGCGGAGTTTGCATGTTCTCCCCGTGTCCGCGTGGGTTTCCTCCGGGTGCTCCGGTTTCCCCCACAGTCCAAAGACATGCAGGTTAGGTTAACTGGTGACTCTAAATTGACCGTGAGTGTGAATGGTTGTCTGTGTCTATGTGTCAGCCCTGTGATGACCTGGCGACTTGTCCAGGGTGTACCCCGCCTTTCGCCCGTAGTCAGCTGGGATAGGCTCCAGCTTGCCTGCGACCCTGTAGAACAGGATAAAGCGGCTAGAGATAATGAGATGAGATGAGATATTGTCTGGGTGTTTATATTGTTTGTTCTATTTTTATTTATCGCATTGCCTGTTTGCACCGTGGGTCAGAGAGGACTGATATTTCATCTGTGCTGTATGTCGAGCATATTTGACAATAAAGTTGACTTGACTTGACTGTTATTTGGGGGGTTGATGCGCTTCTGACATATCTGGCAACCCTGGTCCTACTACAGTGTAGTGAAGGGGAGATTAAAGCTCACTGTAAATCAGTTACAACGAGTAAAAACAGGGGATAAAGCATCACCTGGAGGAATTATAATACATGATAGTGTAGACAGGGCTTTTCTACAGCTTTATCATCATCAGGGGAAGTTTAATTTGGCATTTCTGCAGCATTAAAGACAGAAAGGAGGGTAAATTGACGATGGGAAACGCTGCGACCGCAAAGAAAGGCAACGAGCTGGAGAGTGGTAACGTTCATTAACTTTATCATGTGTATTTATTTACTGTAATAATGACAGCTGTTTATTTAATTTACTTGAAATTAGTGAATGCAGAGCTTCACTGATCTCTGCGTTTCTGCATTGCACCGTAGCTTGTTAGCATTTTACCAGCTAAAGTTAACCAAACACGCAGGACAACTTGGTTTAAATCTTAGTTAACTAACTAACTTAGCTGTTTAACTCGTAGTTAAACTAACCGTTTGTGAAAACTAGCTAGCTAACGAAGAAGAAACAAGTTAGCTTGCTATGCTAGCTAGGAATTAGCGTTATTAGTAAAAAGAAAAACAAATGCACAACTTTTACAAACAATATTGACGCACATCCTGGTGGATACAACATCCTAAAAATATATTTTTTTTGAAAAAAAAAGCTTTTAAATTGTTTTTTTTTAATAAATAAAACCGTAAACAGTTACCCGGTGGCTAAGCTAGGCTTGTTTGCTAGTGTAGGCCCGAAAAGGTGCGTTCAGGACGCGACGCGATTTTCTGTTAAATCACAGACTTAACACTTATCAGAGTGGAAAAAAAAGCTCTAATTTACACATTTATATTCTCTAAAGTGGATTTTTGCTTCGGATTAAATCCCAAGCTCATGTTAGCCACTGTTAAGAAAGCCATGAAGCCGTTTTCTGGTGTTTTAGCAGGTTTAAAGTGTGTCATGGATAGTGAGGCTATTAAAGAAAACCGTTAACTTGGTCGTTTGTGAGGGGAAAAAAGTTACAGGATCAAATTATTTTACAAATTTAAGTTGTTTTAGGTGTTTAAAATTTACAACCCCGATTCCAAAAAAGTTGGGATGGGACAAGGCCATGTTTACCACTGTGAGACATCCCCTTTTCTCTTTACAACAGTCTGTAAACGTCTGGGGACTGAGGAGACAAGTTGCTCAAGTTTAGGGACAGGAATGTTAACCCATTCTTGTCTAATGTAGGATTCTAGTTGCTCAACTGTCTTAGGTCTTTTTTGTCGTACCGGTATCTTCCGTTTTACGATGCGCCAAATGTTTTCTACGGGTGAAAGATCTGGACTGCAGGCTGGCCAGTTCAGTACTCGGACCCTTCTTCTACACAGCCATGATGCCGTAATACCTTGTCCACACTAGGGATTTTGTACTGATACGAAACTACTTTCGTACCGCAACACCTGTCCACACTAGCAACTATACCGGTACTGTAGTGGTATAAGGGCAATTCCATGTAAATGTCAACCTCACCATGCAAAAATAAAGCAACATGTAATACATCAAAACCACTCCCAGAGATCTCACCTAGGCCTGTATTTTACAGATGTGAATAAGTTGAACCAATTTGTAACCAACCTAATACGTCACTGTCAGTCTTTCTTTCTTATAATGTAAAACCCAAGCTAAAACCAACTTTGATCATGTACAATTCTATATTATTGCCACAAGCCACAGAAATGTATGCTAAAATCCACAAAACAGCAAAACAATAGCCATCCTAAATATTATTTAAGAACTTTGATAGTTTTAGCTGATATTTAGAGAGTTTTTCACAGGGTTATGGTGGTTAAATTGCTGATTTTCTAAACATATGCCATGTCTATCGAGCAATTCCAGCGTTATGGATGTGACATTTGGACTCAAAATGGCAACAACTGACCTAGTTAATTTTTATTCCTTTCCAGTATTTTAAAATTTTTTGTATATTTTTAAGACCTCTCATATTGGAGAAGTCATGGGAAAAAAAGAATTCCCATAGTACATTTAGAACTCTAGAAAATGCCAAAAAAGACATGCGTTATGGATGTGACGGAAAAAATACCCCATTTCCAGGGTGACTACACATATTCATCAAACTCTGTGAAATTGCAAACATAATATCCAAATGCAGGCATGCATTTAATAAAGGAGTCTTAGCTGAAAATAAAAAAAGCCTTTGTTTAAAATATTTTCTATTTCAAGCAGAATCTAGGAAGAAAAAGTCAGCGTTATGGATGTGACATAATTCCGTTATGGATGTGACGCAGTATCGGTACGAAACCCACAAATGTATGGGTTTCGTATTAGGGATGGCGAAAACAAAAAAAAAATCTTGACCGACCACCGAACCTCATTAGCCGGTTACACTCGGTTAACCTATGAGTTTAAACAGGGATGCAAACGGCGCGCCTTTTTCACGGCTCGTGCAGATCCGATTTTTTTTTTGGGGGGGGGTTGGAGTGTCTGAATAATTTCATCAAAGTAAATTCTGTATTAAAATTACTACATAAGCAAATGCCGTTACAGTCCGTGAAAAAGTCGGCATCTGCGTCTTTAGTTTGTGTGGAGAGATCTGATCTGCAATAACATGCATTGTTGGCTACAGACCGAAACACACTTTCAGAATGCACTGGCCAAGGCAGGACTAAACTCCATGTGCCTTCTAATAATAATTTAAAAAAAAAAAAAAACAGAATAGTAATTTGTAAGCTAAAAAGCCTGTGTGTACACTTTTTTTTCTTTCGCCGAGTGGCAGCTGTCTTCAACTGGGGCGGGACATGACTGAATGGGTGTTTCTGATTTGTCAGCTGTCGTCCTTACACCACATGGCATGGCCCAAGCGTTTACAACACAGAATTCCAGGTTCTCCGCTCCAAAATCGGCAGCTTCAAAGCGATTGATTTTTTTTTTCACCGACAACCAAAAAAAAATTAACCGGTTGACGTTGATTCGGTCAACCACCGGTCAAACGGTCATCGGTTAACATCCCTATTTCGTACCGGTACAGTATCGGTACTGTAGCGCTTTGCTGTAGTGTGGACAGATGAAGCGGCTCTGTATCGATACAAATATAATGCGCAAGCGCAATGAACCATTCCTACGTCTTCTGGGTTATTCATACAATACAATACGCCCGTGCTTTCCAGCTGTAAATAAAACGTCAAAATGGCTCAAAACGACCGTGGAGCTACATGGAGCAAAGAAAGGAGGGAGGAAGAGGGGAAAGGGAAGGGGGAGAAAGGGAGATTCGTTTTCTTTTGGCCCTTTTCCACTACCCTTTTTCAGCTCACTTCAGCCCGACACGGCTCGCGTTTCGACTACCTCAGAGCAGCACGACTCAGCTCGCTTCAGCCTTACTCAGCACCCAAAACTCGCACGGTTTTGGAGTGGGGCTGAAGCGAGCCAAACCGAGCCGAGTGGGGCTAGGGGCGTGAGCAGACACTCCCCTGTGCACTGATTGGTGAGGAGGAGTGTCCTCACATGCCCACACGCCCCGCGAGCACACTGGGATCTGTAAACACCGTAAACCCGGAAGAAGAATAATTACGAATTACGAGAATTTCTGAAGCCTTATGCGCCTCGCCTCATCTATACGCTCTTGCCAGTATCTGTTGGCGTTGTCGGTGACAACAAGCCACAGCACCAAGACCAGCAACACTAACGACTCCATGTCCTCCATGTTTATTGTTTACTATCCGGGTCGTGAGACTACCGCTTAAAAGCTCACTGATGTCACTGTTTGCGCCACCTAACGACATCATGTGACGTCCACCCACTTTCGCTAACTCCACCCAATGTGTCCACCCACTTCCAGCCAGCACGGTTCAGCGCGGTTGTAGTCGAAATGCAACTCCAACAGCCCCGCTCAGCTCGACTCAGCCCAACTCAGCACGGCACGGCTCAGCCCGACTCAGCCGCGTTGGTAGTGGAAAAGAGGCATTTGTTTCTTTCTCAACTGCCTCGCACATTTTATACGATTCGACTGAATAAATGACCACCAGAAATACAGACTGTACATTGACAACAAAAAGCACGCACACGTTGTTTCATCCGCCATATTCTCGGAAGGAAGTTACTCGGTAACCACGGAAACATTTCACGCACGCGCATTTCAACTTCCGTGAAAGAAAACCGCAAACATTTCTCGCTAGTGTGGACAGATGCACTAAACTGTACCGGTATACTTTGTATCGATACAGTTATACCACTTTCGTACCGGTATAAGTGTGAACACAGCATAATTGATGCAGTATGTGGTTTGGCATTGTCATGTTGGAAAATGCAAGGTCTTCCCTGAAAGAGACGTCGTCTGGATGGGAGCATATGTTGCTCTAGAACCTGGATATACCTTTCAGCATTGATGGTGTCTTTCCAGATGTGTAAGCTGCCCATGCCACACGCACTAATGCAACCCCATACCATCAGAGGTGCAGGCTTCT
The DNA here is from genome assembly GCF_027579695.1 of Neoarius graeffei. NCBI lineage: Eukaryota > Metazoa > Chordata > Actinopteri > Siluriformes > Ariidae > Neoarius > Neoarius graeffei. The sequence goes on from NC_083569.1 coordinate 104,065,611, forward strand.
GAACTGAGCGCTGATAACAACTTGGGTTGTCCTTCTCCTCTTTAGTCCGAATGACACGGCGTCCCTGATTTCCATAACGAACTTTGATTCATCTGACCACAGAACAGTTTTCCATTTTAAATGAGCCTTGGCCCAGAGAAGACGTCTGCGCTTCTGGATCATGTTTAGATACGGCTTCTTCTTTGAACTATAGAGTTTTAGCTGGCAATGGCGGATGGCACGGTGAATTGTGTTCACAGATAATGTTCTCTGGAAATATTCCTGAGCCCATTTTGTGATTTCCAATACAGAAGCATGCCTGTATGTGATGCAGTGCCGTCTAAGGGCCCGAAGATCACGGGCACCCAGTATGGTTTTCCGGCCTTGACCCTTACGCACAGAGATTCTTCCAGGTTCTCTGAATCTTTTGATGATATTATGCACTGTAGATGATGATATGTTCAAACTCTTTGCAATTTTACACTGTCGAACTCCTTTCTGATATTGCTCCACTATTTGTCGGCGCAGAATTAGGGGGATTGGTGATCCTCTTCCCATCTTTACTTCTGAGAGCCGCTGCCACTCCAAGATACTCTTTTTATACCCAGTCATGTTAATGACCTATTGCCAATTGACCTAATGAGTTGCAATTTGGTCCTCCAGCTGTTCCTTTTTTGTACCTTTAACTTTTCCAGCCTCTTATTGCCCCTGTCCCAACTTTTTTGAGATGTGTTGCTGTCATGAAATTTCAAATGAGCCAATATTTGGCATGAAATTTCAAAATGTCTCACTTTGGACATTTGATATGTTGTCTAAGTTCTACTGTGAATACAATATCAGTTTTTGAGATTTGTAAATTATTGCATTCCGTTTTTATTTACAATTTGTACTTTGTCCCAACTTTTTTGGACTCGGGGCTGTACACCGAAATATGTTAGTCATTATGGCTTTAAGTTTAGGAACTTTCCCAAGCTCTGTGCTGTAGTTGTGTGTGTGTGTGTGTTCAACACTACAGTGCAGCACCACTGAGCTGGAGGTGAACTTGAACGCACCATGGTTGATCATTTATATAATTTAATCTGATTAAATATAATAGAGGTGTGACGATTAAGCGATTCCTGATCTTTCAGTCCATGATTCAAGAATCGATTAAAATTTAACGAATCACCGATGATGCACTAACAAAACCTCATTTCATCCCGATAACCCTAGATGCATAAAAAAAATTTCAACAAACGGCATAATTTCGATATTAAAAATTCGATTCGGTATCCGGAGCTGTACTTCAGCGCAGCCGTCCGTGTTTGTGGTTGCTATAACAAGTCTCACGATGCCTTGTGAACAATACGGCAGGTGACTCTGAGTTCCTGAAGCCACCAGCTTTTAAAAGAAGAAGAAGAAAACTTTATTATTTAGTGAAATTCATCCTCTGCATTTAGGCAACACGGTGGTGTAGTGGTTAGCACGGTTCTGGGTTCGAACCCAGTGGCCGGCGGGGGCCTTTCTGTGTGGAGTTTGCATGTTCTCCCCATGTCTGCGTGGGTTTCCTCCAGGTGCTCCGGTTTCCCCCACAGTCCAAAGGCATGCAGTTGGGCTGAAGTGCCCTTGAGCAAGGTACCGAACCCCTGACTGCTCCCCGGGTGCTCTAGTGTGGCTGCCCACTGCTCTGGGTGTGTGTGCGCGTGTGCGTTCACTGCTTCAGATGGGTTAAATGCAGAGGATGAATTTAACTGTGCTTGAAGTGTGCATGTGACAAATAAAGGTTTCTTCTTTTTCTTAACCCATTTGAAGCAGTGAACACACACTTCAGCCACACTAGAGCACCCGGGGAGCAGTCAGGGGTTAGGTACCTTGCTCAAGGGCACTTCAGCCCAACTGCATGTCTTTGGACTGTGGAGGAAACCGGAGCACCCAGAGGAAACCCACGCAGACATGGGGAGAACATGCAAACTCCACACAGAAAGGCCCTCGCCGGCCGCTGGGCTTGAACCCAGAACCTTCTTGCTGTGAGGCGACAGTGCTAACCACTGCACCACAGTGTTGCTAAAACCGGTGACGTCCCGTCCCGGGTTTTAGTAATTGCCTGAGCCGAGCAGTAATGGCGGAGTACTCAGTATGGAGAATGAGTGGACTAGCCGTCTGATTTCTTACTGTCTCGTGACCGAAAACAAGTGTTGTGTAAAGCTAGTCTCTCACTGGGCTGCGACAGCTTGCGACAAATTGTGAACGTCATTCGCAAGAGAGTTTCAAAAGTGCGTTGAAACATTCGCGGGGCTTCTCAATTTCCTCGCATGAGTCGCAAAGTGTCGCTCCTTCGTCACTGAAATTTTGAGCATATTCAAAAAATTTGTGCGACAGAATTTCTCGCAAAATAGCCGCAATTGCGTCGCTGGTGTCGCAAAGCCGTCGCGAACCCTTCTCAAGTCAGTTTCTGTGCGGCTTCCTCTACTTCCCTGCCTGCCGAGGGAAAGCTGGCTGCGACAGCCTGCGACTAGTTGGAGACACAACAATTGCGGTAAAATATGCGAATATCAATTCAGTGTGATTCCAAGTGAAAATCGACACTAATTTGCATATTTTATCGCAATTGTTGTGTCTCCAACTAGTCGCAGGCTGTCGCAGCCCAGTGAGATACTACCCTAAGCTGTATGAGTCCAGGTTTCATCATCGTGGCAGTACCACTAACATGCCGAATCCTATTCGGTGGCACCATCCAACAGGTAAGATCGATGCGAAACCAAAGTTTTGCGAAGAATCTGCGTCAAAACGTCAACAAGTTGAATCTGGGACTACTTCAAATGAGACCACTACATCTATACCGGACATGTTTAAGAAGCAGAAACCATCGACCGGAGTCTGAATAAAGGCTACAAAGGCAACGCGACTTTTTTTTTTTTTTTTTTTTTCTAGGCCGACAGTTAACAGAATATTGATAATGATTTGCATCAGTTATAAAATAGAGGACAAAAAATGTGAATCGTGAATCGAATTGTGAAAAAACTGAATCGTCACACCTCCTAAAATACAAACTAAACTTTTTTTGTGTGTGTGAAGAAAGCCATGAATTTAGTGCAGTTTGTTTATATTTTTATTTATAAACGTCGCCGTTAAAAACGGCAGGGAATCCTCAACAGAGCAACAAGCTCCAATACCTGAGGTCCCACAAAATTACAAAATTAAGTAGTACAATAAATAGATCAACAATAAATAACACAATACAGGCCTAGAAATTCTTTTTTTTTTTTTTTTCCACCAGCCAGCCGGACTAGTTCCCTTCCAAAGTAACTCGCCAAACAGAAAATCAACTCGCCAAAATTTGTTCACGTATGAATTTTACTTCTGTCAAAAATAACACAAAAGAGAGTACCGGTAGTTACCATTGTTCATGACTAATGTGCATTTATTTCAAGACCCGAGTATTTTGATACTGTTGTTAAATACATAAATGAGAACAACACAGAGCACCTTAATATAATATCAACAAATAACAATATATTGGAAAACTTGGCAACTTGGTGTATGAGTAAGTTCGTTTCTTAGACAAGGATATTTTTTAAGCTTGTTACCTCGTTAACAGTTTCGGCGTGAATCTCCCGCCTTCTTCAGAAACAGTCACCAGATGTCGAGTGGTGACGTGCCTTATCAGCTGATGTTGCGTTACGGAGGCGTGAACGTCCCGCCCAATTTGACAGGTAGTCCACGCCTCCTGCTGTCAGGTCGCTCCTCCAGGACGGCACTCCAGGTGTGTGACAGCGCGTACGCTCCCTCGTCCCGGTTCATCGTCCTCTGCGCTCGCTTGCGTATCTCCACTGCCTCCAAAATCCAACGCTGGAATCTATTTTCTTCAGCGCGAATGACTCTGGCCTCTTCCCAATTCATTATGTGATTTTGTCGTTTGCAGTGGTCTGAAATGGCTGATTTTAGGTTTTTTTGGTTTGCTTTTTCTTTTTCGGATCTTGTGAGTCTTTTTGTTGTTTCTTTTTCACACTCTATTTGGTGTTCTTTCCTGCGAGTGTGGAAGCATCTGCCCATTTCACCAATATAGACTTTATTACATGAACGGCAAGGGATTTCATAGATGACGTTGCATTTATTGTCCAGTTGTATTTTGTCTTTGGGGTGAACTAGCAACTGTCGGAGGTTCTTGTATGGTTTGACTGGGGTGTTGATATGGTATTTCCTGGTAACGTGACTGAAGAAAATAGATTCCAGCGTTGGATTTTGGAGGCAGTGGAGATCCGTAAGCGGGCGCAGAGGACGATGAACCGGGATGAGGGAGCGTACGCACTGTCGCATACCTGGAGTGCCGTCCTGGAGGAGCGACCTGGCAGCAGGAGGCGTGGACTACCTGTCAAATTGGGCGGGACGTTCACGCCTCCGTAACGCAACATCAGCTGATAAGGCACGTCACCACTCGACATCTGGTGACTGTTTCTGAAGAAGGCGGGAGATTCACGCCGAAACTGTTAACGAGGTAACAAGCTTAAAAAATATCCTTGTCTAAGAAACGAACTTAAATATTGGTAAGAGTTAGACATAATGAACATCCACTACGTATTGGTGTATGAGTATTGAAAACAAATATCCTTACTATCATGACTATAGCACCCAAAATATGTCCAACATGCTTTCTGTATTTAACCATTTATGAGAGAGAAAGCATTAGGAGCTTCATATTGACCAGGAATCAACTTGAAAAAAATGAATTATTCCATAAAAATCGTATCGCAGCCAAGGCCTACCCTGCTCCCACGTTTGCTTATAAGTCCTTTGTCGTTGCTCCTTCTCGTACGCTTTATCGGCGGCCTTTTTCTCCTCTTCAGACCGAGGTCGCTTTGTCTCTGGCAGTTTCTGTACACCTTTCAGAAGGGATCGACCGATATGTTTTTTTTTTTTTTTTTCAGGGCCGATACCGATTATTATGGAATTGGGATGCCGATAACCGATAAATGTAAACATTATAATTCACATGAAATTAAACATAGCACACACTGACACAGACCTTCATATCCATGAAATATATGTTTAATTGTAAAATTGAACATGAAATTTTGTGCAGGGAGATGCCAGCAGCATTTGTACAATAAAGTCAAACATTAGTTAGAATAAAATGAGAAATAAAATAATAATAAAATATTCACCAATAAAAAAAATAAATCACTCCCTACTATATTACAGCTCACCATTTTCAGTGGAAAATAAATGAAAATACACGCTGGATTCTGGATAGAGAAAGTGAGAACAGAGTGTTAAAAGCTCTGGTTAAAAGGAGCGGCTGCTCCTTTAAGAGTATATCGCTTTCCGAATCAGAAGCGCTAGCGAGGAGAATCACTTGCGCAAGAATTATAAATGCTAGTGGAGCGCATTACAGCGCAATGTGAAGTAGCATAAGAACATTTAAGTCAAGAGTTTAATTGATGTATATTGTTCATTACCGTTTATCCAAGCAAGTGTGCATCCACGACACAGTTAATTACTGAGCCCACAACAAGCGTCCTGACAAACATAGCCTACTAGCACCATATCACACCTGGCGTGTTTAAATGTTCAAATAGCGCTTTATAAAGTTACCCAACATATACAAGTGCAATGCGCTTTTTGAGCACGAGTCACGTCATGAAGTTTACTCATCACCGTAACAAATAGCCAGTAGGCTTGCGCTAGCCTACAGAACACAAACACTACGTTTTATTTCGTCTTCCCTTGACCACCTCTCTGTATGGCTGTCATTCTACTGTTCGAGTAGAACTACTGACACATTCACAACGTTTCCAGACGGGGATTTAAAAATGACTGCAGCCTGCGTTATGCTGGGGACTGCTTACTATGGACAACATTACATGTAGTTTCAGCGAGGCTAGTTGGTTGTAGGCTAATTCAAGTGCTTTCTTCCGTAAGCTAAGTTTGCCTGGCTACACAGATGCAAATGGACAATTTTAACAAGTAGTAGATGAAGAATGTAAACATATAATGATGTTGTGCTTTTGCAACTTGTGTGTTTGTGACTTATTGCGGCAAAAGCAGCGCGTCCTTACCTTGAAGTGGGATCTGCTTCTGCCCGAGTGCTCATACGGCCGCCTTGAAACAGTTCACAGCGGTTAGCTACGCGTGTCGATTGGCTATATCTCTTGTGCCAAACAAATCAGATGTTGTGGTGGGCGGGACCGTGTTCTTGAACTCAGAGAGGCGAGTGCAGGAAAGGACGTGCAGTGACAGTCGCGTTAGGAACGAAATGGCTGCAAAAAGGCATGTTATCGGCATATCGGTGGAAATTATGGCCGATACCGATAACCCTAAAAATGCAGAATATCGGCCCGATATATCGGCCAGGCCGATTATCGGTCGACCCCTACCTTTCAGAAAATTCCACATCGCAACGTAGCTTTGGCAGATGTAGATGTAAACAACAACAAAAGCACGTGTTTAAATGGGCGATAATGTGGCCACATCGATTGAATTTGATAACGTGATTACCGCGATATTCAACGAGACGCATTATATGCATGCGCAGTAGTGAAAAAACCGACAGCCTGACTCGTACACGATATGATTCGGAATTCTTTGGTATTTTCCGTCCTGCCGATAAACACATCGATTAGCACAGACACGGCACGCGCTTAATATGTGGCGGCTTTAGTTGACGGTGTGTCTGAATCTTCGCTTCATAAATATATATTTTTTTTATTTTCAACTAGCCAGCCAGGCTGGCTAGTGACAGGAATTACCCGCCAAATGACAAATTAAGTCGCCTCGGGCGACCGGACCACGGTGAATTTCGAGCCGTGCAGTATACAAGTTGGACAAAAAGGAATATATACAAACTAGTAGCAGCACAAGCTGGTGCCGAGGGTGGAGATTGGCCGACATGTGACATTTCTGTCACGCACAGGTTTAAAAGCCTGTGGTCTGTCGATGTCGAAATAAAGCCTAGTTCCATCCATCCATTATCTGTCGCCGCTTATTCTGTACAGGGTCGCAGGCAAGCTGGAGCCTATCCCAGCTGACTATGGGCGAGAGGCAGGGTACACCCTGGACAAGTCGCCAGATCATCGCAGGGCTGACCGAGACAAACAACCATTCACACTCACGTTATAAAGCCTAGTTAAATTACTATAATATGAAAAAAGATCCTTCTTAAACTGTGAAAGTGATGTGATTCCTATTCCTTAAGTGAGGGGCTAAAATGTGACTCTGTGCTGTGTTCAATTAAAGCTTGATTTTATTTCTTACTTGAACAAATAACCTGGAAGAAAACAAAACACAATAATAATGGATTAGCTCTTGGTCTTAGGAAACGTGTATAAAGTCGCTGAGAAAACCAGTTTGGAAAATTTCCGCTCCGGAATATTTGTCTGTCTTTGGATGCACTTCCTGTCAGTCATTTTATAGACGCTGTGCTCTACTCTTTGTGAATCTTTCAAATGCCAAACGCAAGTAAACATTAAAAGCCATTAAAAGCTAGTTTATACGTTTTCCGTTTCCGGTTGAGACAACACTGTGTGTTTTGGCTGCCGCTTCTCACTGGAGCGTCCTTTTTTGGGGGCTTTTATGGTTTGATGTTTTGAATATTTTGTCCACTGGTTGTGGCGTAGCTCCAGACCCAGTTTTGGGCGTCGGGTTCCCCAGGCCCTGGTCCCCTATGGGTGATGCCTGTGCTGCTCGCTATGGACTGCAGTGAGCTTGTTGCTCTTTTTAGCATTGTGGTTGTGTGGCACTGCTTTTGTGCTCGCTTCGTGGATCCATGTTGCGGTGTTCCGAGCGATGTTGCCTGGTGGCTGTGCAGACGGTGTGGGACATGCCTTCGTCCACCTTTTGGTGCGATTGTAGGCAGCTACGCCACTGGAATAACATCCTGACCCTCTTTTGGGGGGCCTTCCCCCCCCCCCCCCCCCCCCCCCGGTTTATGTAATTGTAAAGCGACCTTGGGTGCACGAAAGGTACTATATAAGTTAAACTTATTGTTTTGTGTCGAATCTACAACCCTGATTCCAAAACGTTGGGACAAAGTACAAATTGTAAATAAAAACGGAATACAATAATTTACAAATCTCAAAAACTGATATTGTATTCACAATAGAACATAGACAACATATCAAATGTCGAAAGTGAGACATTTTGAAATTTCATGCCAAATATTGGCTCATTTGAAATTTCATGACAGCAACACATCTCAAAAAAGTTGGGACAGGGGCAATAAGAGGCTGGAAAAGTTAAAGGTACAAAAAAGGAACAGCTGGAGGACCAAATTGCAGCTCATTAGGTCAATTGGCAATAGGTCATTAACATGACTGGGTATAAAAAGCATCTTGGAGTGGCAGCGGCTCTCAGAAGTAAAGATGGGAAGAGGATCACCAATCCCCCTAATTCTGCGCCGACAAATAGTGGAGCAATATCAGAAAGGAGTTCGACAGTGTAAAATTGCAAAGAGTTTGAACATATCATCTACAGTGCATAATATCATCAAAAGATTCAGAGAATCTGGAAGAATCTCTGGGCGTAAGGGTCAAGGCCGGAAAACCATACTGGGTGCCCGTGATCTTCAGGCCCTTAGACGGCACTGCATCAAATACAGGCATGCTTCTGTATTGGAAATCACAAAATGGGCTCAGGAATATTTCCAGAGAACATTATCTGTGAACACAATTCACCGTGCCATCCGCCGTTGCCAGCTAAAACTCTATAGTTCAAAGAAGAAGCTGTATCTAAACATGATCCAGAAGCGCAGACGTCTTCTCTGGGCCAAGGCTCATTTAAAATGGAAAACTGTTCTGTGGTCAGACGAATCAAAATGTGAAGTTCTTTATGGAAATCAGGGACGCTGTGTCATTCGGACTAAAGAGGAGAAGGACAACCCAAGTTGTTATCAGCGCTCAGTTCAGAAGCCTGCATCTCTGATGGTATGGGGTTGCATTAGTGCGTGTGGCATGGGCAGCTTACACATCTGGAAAGACACCATCAATGCTGAAAGGTATATCCAGGTTCTAGAGCAACATATGCTCCCATCCAGACGACGTCTCTTTCAGGGAAGACCTTGCATTTTCCAACATGACAATGCCAAACCACATACTGCATCAATTACAGCATCATGGCTGCGTAGAAGAAGGGTCCGAGTACTGAACTGGCCAGCCTGCAGTCCAGATCTTTCACCCATAGAAAACATTTGGCGCATCATAAAACGGAAGATACGACAAAAAAGACCTAAGACAGTTGAGCAACTAGAATCCTACATTAGACCAGAATGGGTTAATATTCCTATCCCTAAACTTGAGCAACTTGTCTCCTCAGTCCCCAGACGTTTACAGACTGTTGTAAAGAGAAAAGGGGATGTCTCACAGTGGTAAACATGGCCTTGTCCCAACTTTTTTGAGATGTGGTGTTGTCATGAAATTTAAAATCACCTAATTTTTCTCTTTAAATGATACATTTTCTCAGTTTAAACATTTGATATGTCATCTGTGTTCTATTCTGAATAAAATATGGAATTTTGAAACTTCCACATCATTGCATTCCGTTTTTATTTACAATTTGTACTTTGTCCCAACTTTTTTAGAATCGGGGTTGTACGCTAGAATGTACTGAGAACGGAAAAACGATACGAGTTCTTTGTTTCGTTGTAGAACGATAAACCAAGTGAAAGCATTCATTCATTGATGGATGGATGCTTTTATTATTTTTGTTAAGACTCGTACACTGTGTGTTTTATTGGGAGTCTGTTAAAAGAAAAAGAAAAGTGGTCGATATGACAGGATTAAACTGGCTGTAATAAGGAAATACAGCCACTGTAGAGCCTCGCACTTGAAAACTGATTGTTTTTCCTGTTATGAGGGCTAATTGTCGGTCACATGACCATCACGTGCGAAGGCTGTGCTAGGAATTCAACAAGTCGCTGCTTCTGTTCTCCTTTTAAACACCGTCTTGCTTTTATTAGACTTGTTTTTGTTGGGAGACAACAGGAAATGCTCCCTCTTTTCTAGAGTATGTTTAGACTGAGGAAATATGACGAACCTCTTTTCCTGCACGATAATTTATTTTTTTAAAACCAATCCTAAGTAACACGTCATCTAGGTTATAAACATGCACCGGTCACATTTGTCAGTTCCCCTTATCGTACCTTTTAAGCATCAGACGATATCCAGCATTACTCCGGTACCAACATCATCTCCTCGTGTTAACCGAGCCGAGTGTGTTTAAACTTGTGTTGCTAAGCTCGTGTTAAGCCACAGGTGTGCCGGAGACATGCTGTGTTTACATCCACGATGGATGTTGTGTCCGTCGACCTCGCCTGCATTAACTGCATAAAATAAAACAAGGCTCAGGCCAAACAGGTATGTAGGTAGATCCCTCAAAAAAATAAAATCACGTCTTGGTGTTGAGTTGCTGGTGTGGCAAGTAAAACTGACACGATTCTTTCATGAACACAGCTGCTGCTCCAAAAGTAAAGAATTGAGGTATTTCACCTGACGTCACAGGGTCACGTGACGCCCCGGTGTCCGCCATTTTGAAGGTCAAGCTAGCTAATGTCAACAACATAGTAGCTAGTATGTTACTGTAGCAATGTTTACGTTCAGTCATTTGGATGACTGTTAAAACCTTTCAGTCTCAAGTTTTTCCTTTACTGTATTTACTAGTTTACTGTAATTATGATCCGGCAGCTATTTACACCGGATCCAGTGTAAATAGCTGCCGGAGCGCGCTGCTTAATTTGAGGGGGAGCAAGCCGGAGCGCGCTCCGGCAGCTATTTACACTGGATCCGGTTTGCTCCCCCTCAAATTAAGCGGCGCGCTCCGGCTTGCTCCCCCTCAAATTAAGCGGCGCGCTCCGGCTTGCTCCCCCTCAAATTAAGCGGCGCGCTCCGGCTTGCTCCCCCTCAAATTAAGCGGCGCGCTCCGGCTTGCTCCCCCTCAAATTAAGCGGCGCGCTCCGGCTTGCTCCCCCTCAAATTAAGCGGCGCGCTCCGGCTTGCTCCCCCTCAAATTAAGCGGCGCGCGCCGGCTTGCTCCCCCTCAAATTAAGCGGCGCGCGCCGGCTTGCTCCCCCTCAAATTAAGCGGCGCGCTCCGGCTTGCTCCCCCTCAAATTAAGCGGCGCGCTCCGGCTTGCTCCCCCTCAAATTAAGCGGCGCGCTCCGGCTTGCTCCCCCTCAAATTAAGCGGCGCGCTCCGGCTTGCTCCCCCTCAAATTAAGCGGCGCGCTCCGGCTTGCTCCCCCTCAAATTAAGCGGCGCGCTCCGGCTTGCTCCCCCTCAAATTAAGCGGCGCGCTCCGGCTTGCTCCCCCTCAAATTAAGCGGCGCGCTCCGGCTTGCTCCCCCTCAAATTAAGCGGCGCGCTCCGGCTTGCTCCCCCTCAAATTAAGCAGCGCGCTCCGGCTTGCTCCCCCTCAAATTAAGCGGCGCGCGCCGGCTTGCTCCCCCTCAAATTAAGCGGCGCGCGCCGGCTTGCTCCCGGAGTGCTCCGGCTGAGGTTCCGGAGCGCGCTCCGGCAGCTATTTACACTGGATCCGGTGTAAATAGCTGCCGGATCATAATTACAGTAAACTAGTAAATCCAGTAAAGGAAAAACTTGAGACTGAAAGGTTTTAACAGTCATCCAAATGACTGAACGTAAACATTGCTACAGTAACATACCAGCTACTATGTTGTTGACATTAGCTAGTGCTAACAGCTAGCTGCTAGTGCACTGCTACAACACAGACACCGACCCTAATAATACAGTTCTTGGTCATTGCCTAGTAACAGCAAATTTATAACGGGCCATGTCTCAACAGACTAAGAAGTTATTTCAATGACATTTAATAACATTTTGTTTATCCTGAGGACCGAAAGTAAATGAAAATGTGAACAAACCTTAGCTGTAATAAGATGGCGACCACCGGCTCCAGGGACGACCCACTGATGTAGGCATGTTACCCAGCCTGACACAAAATATTTGTAGGCATCCAAACTCTTATACGCTTTCAGATCAATACCTGTGTATGGCGATGGGTTTTTAACGACATAGGTATACAGATCATGTGGGCCGAAGTCAGGTAAAGACGAGGGCTTCGTGTACTTCCGTACGTCAGTGAACAATCCTGGTGGAAGCAGGTAAACGTCGTTCTCTAAGCCTGCTAACCTCAATTTTTGCAAATACCTCTCCCTCTGCTCGCCCTGTAAATGCCCTACGTCGCTGGATAGTGAAGGTGTTTTCTGCATCTCGCTCCTTTTTCTTTTATGTTTTTCGTTTGTCGCCTTCCTCACATTGAAACCGATTCGAGTCGTGACGTCCAAAACGGCAGCCTAACGATGCATCACATGACTTGGTCACGTGGGTGAAAAACCTCAATAACGCCAGTATCTCACTGGGCTGTGACTAGTTGGAGACACAACAATTGCGATAAAATATGCGAATTAGCGACAATTTTCACTTGGAGTCACACTGAATTGATATTCGCATATTTTACCACAATTGTTGTGCCTCCAACTAGTCACAGGCTGTCGCAGCCCGGCTTTCCCTCGGCAGGCAGGGAAGTAGAGGAAGCTTCACGGAAATTGACTTGAGAAGGGTTGGCGACGGCTTTGCGACACCAGCGACGCATTTGTGGCTGTTTCGTCGCACGAATTTTTTTGAACATGTTCAAAATTTCAGCGACAAAGGAGCGACACTTTCGCTACGTTCACACTGCAAGGCTTAATGCTCAATTCCGATTTTTTTGTGAAATCCGATTTTTTTGTGAGGTCGTTCACATTAACAAATATATGCGACTTGTATGTGATCCTCAGTATGAACGAAAAGCGACCTAAAAGTGTTCCGCATGCGCACTGCAGGATACGACGACGTCACACGCAGTGAGCATGGCCAGTGTTTACGGAAGTAAAACCGCCCGGTTGCGGTATGACTCATCCAATCTAGCTTGAATAGCTGCATCCCCCCAAATGGAAATCAGCTCCCTAACCTCTGCGTCCTTCCATTGAGAAGATTCAGAAACTTCACAGCCCGAAGCGTCCCTCGCATTGATGTCATGCGCAGGGGCGCAGATACGTTTTTTGAACTGGGGGGGACAAAAAACTGGGGGGGGGGACAAAGCTGCCAGCAAACCAACCCCAACCCCGATATGCCTGTCAAACTTGTTGTTAGTAACCATAGCAACCAAGCTCGAGCTCGCAACCTGTGCAGTCTGCGCAGCTCAACCAACCGAATATCAGTCTTTGTTTTGTTTTATGTGAGTTGTTGCAACTATGTACAGTGGGGCAAAAAAGTATTTAGTCAGCCACCAGTTGTGCAAGTTCTCCCACTTAAAAAGATGAGAGAGGCCTGTAATTTTCATCATAGGTACACTTCAACTATGAGAGACAGAATGGGGGGAAAGAATCCAGGAAATCGCATTGTAGGATTTTTAATGAATTAATTGGTAAATTCCTCAGTAAAATAAGTATTTGGTCACCTACAAACAAGCAAGATTTCTGGCTCTCACAGACCTGTAACAACTTCTTTAAGAGGCTCCTCTGTCCTCCACTCGTTACCTGTATTAATGGCACCTGCTTGAACTCGTTATCAGTATAAAAGACACCTGTCCACAACCTCAAACAGTCACACTCCAAACTCCACTATGGCCAAGACCAAAGAGCTGTCAAAGGACACCAGAAACAAAATTGTAGACCTGCACCAGGCTGGGAAGACTGAATCTGCAGTAGGTAAGCAGCTTGGTGTGAAGAAATCAACTGTGGGAGCAATTATTAGAAAATGGAAGACATACAAGACCACTGATAATCTCCCTCGATCTGGGGCTCCACGCAAGATCTCACCCCGTGGGGTCAAAATGATCACAAGAACGGTGAGCAAAAATCCCAGAACCACACGGGGGGACCTAGTGAATGACCTGCAGAGAGCTGGGACCAAAGTAACAAAGGCTACCATCAGTAACACACTACGCCGCCAGGGACTCAAATCCTGCAGTGCCAGACGTGTCCCCCTGCTTAAGCCAGTACATGTCCAGGCCCGTCTGAAGTTTGCTAGAGAGCATTTGGATGATCCAGAAGAGGATTGGGAGAATGTCATATGGTCAGATGAAACCAAAATAGAACTTTTTGGTAAAAACTCAACTTGTCGTGTTTGGAAGAGAAAGGATGCTGAGCTGCATCCAAAGAACACCATACCTACTGTGAAGCATGGGGGTGGAAACATCATGCTTTGGGGCTGTTTTTCTGCAAAGGGACCAGGACGACTGATCCGTGTAAAGGAAAGAATGAATGGGGCCATGTATCGTGAGATTTTGAGTGAAAACCTCCTTCCATCAGCAAGGGCATTGAAGATGAAACGTGGCTGGGTCTTTCAGCATGACAATGATCCCAAACACCCCGCCCGGGCAACGAAGGAGCGGTTTCGTAAGAAGCATTTCAAGGTCCTGGAGTGGCCTAGCCAGTCTCCAGATCTCAACCCCATAGAAAATCTTTGGAGGGAGTTGAAAGTCCGTGTTGCCCAGCGACAGCCCCAAAACATCACTGCTCTAGAGGAGATCTGCATGGAGGAATGGGCCAAAATACCAGCAACAGTGTGTGAAAACCTTGTGAAGACTTACAGAAAACGTTTGACCTCTGTCATTGCCAACAAAGGGTATATAACAAAGTATTGAGATGAACTTTTGTTATTGACCAAATACTTATTTTCCACCATAATTTGCAAATAAATTCTTTAAAAATCAGACAATGTGATTTTCTGGATTTTTTTTCTCATTCTGTCTCTCATAGTTGAAGTGTACCTGTGATGAAAATTACAGGCCTCTCTCATCTTTTTAAGTGGGAGAACTTGCACAATTGGTGACTGACTAAATACTTTTTTGCCCCACTGTATACACTGCTGTGCACCTCAATAAACCGAATGGTAATTAGTCTTTTGATTTTTCCGTGAGGTTTGCCTTATGCAAAGAAAGACAGCATAGACGTTTTTTCCTCCCTATAAGTGGGGGGGACCGAACGAGGTGAATTTAAATAGGACTCGTCCCACCCTCTATCTGCGCCCGTGATTATGCGCCATGTTGTTGTAACTTTTTTTGAGAGACCCGCCGCCTACTTCAGCGCAGAATAGTGACGTTTGTGGCTTGTTGATGACGTGTAAGTCGGATGAATGCGACCTGGCGGTTCAGACTGAAGTCGCATATGAAAAGAGCGGATAGGAATCGGAATTAGGACCACATATCCAAACGGCCTGGGTCGGATTTGAAAAAATCGGATCTGTGTCGTTCATATTGTCAATAAAAGATCGGATACAGGTCACATATGGGCGAAAAGATCGGATTTGAGTCACTTCAGCCTGCAGTGTGAACGTAGCCTTTGCGACTCATGCGAGGAAATTGAGAAGCCCCGCGCATGTTTCAACACACTTTTTTGAAACTCTCTCGCGAATGACGTTCGCAAGCTGTCGCAGCCCAGTGAGATACTGGCTTAAAATGCGTATCACAGGTAAATTCAAGCAAGATCAGCAAGATCAGTGTAATTCTCCTATTTTATATTAAACTTCGGTCAAATATCTGTCACATTTTGTGCAATTTTTTTTTTTACCTTGCACAATACCAGAAAACTTCAGTTGAAGTCAAGCCATTTGAGGCGAATTGGTCCGCCTCTGAAAAAACTTGGCGTTTGGATTTCCCGGGAAACATTGATTTCCGTGACATTGCGTGCGGGACGCCTCCCTCTGAATCCTACGTCAGCGTCGGTTTGTTTATGAGAAAACGACCTGGTGGTTTTCTGCAAGTTTCTTCGTTATCGCGTAATTATTAAAATGGTTAACAGATGTATCGTAGGAGGGTGTAGCAACACCAATCATGATGGGATCATCGTTTCCCAAAAGACTGGACAATGAGAGAGAAATGGGAGTGCTTGGTCTACACAGGCTGTGCACTGAAACCGTACAAAGCTCGCGCAGCCTGCTGGCGCTTCCGCAGGTGACGTCACGAATCTGGCTCCAGACTCCCTTAGGATTTTTCCAGACATGTTTTATTTTATTTTTTCTGCTGGAGACAGATGGCCTTGTGCAAAATTACCATTCTGGATGAGTGTGTAAAGGAACATACTTTCATCTAAAAAAAAAAAAACGAAATTGGTCCAGAATATGCTCTTTAACGTGTGTGTGTGTGTGTGTGTGTGTGTGTGTGTATACAGTGTTCTCCATGGGCGCTTTTAAAGCGGCGCACCGCCACATTGTAATTCTGGCCCGCCACCCTTCCGCAGCACGTTACACTATACTGACACACAGTAACGCTGGAAGCTGCAGCGAGCCAGCAGCTAAATAACTTTTCGGGTGCACACACTTGTAGCGTTATTGTGCAACGGTGACGCTTATCTATTGTCTTTTCTGACCATACACAGTTACAGTAATCATATAATGGCACATGCACATTAGTTAAGTTCAGGTCTTTTATTTTACGTGTCTGCGATGGTGTTGGCGAGAGCGGCAGTTTCCCGTTGCTTCACTGTGGTTGTTTACCGCAGTACTTCCGGGTTCCTGGGTCAAACTACGGAGGCTGAGGTGGCTTTGTAGTGCCAGTCTCGGGCACGCGCACCAGCTCGTGCATGGATTGTAGTTAGGGCTGTAACGATATGCGTATCGAAATCGCGATACGCAGAGCCACGATCCGTATCGCGATACAGGAAGGCAGAATCGCGGTACACCCTTTCAAACTTCTCCTCAGCCCAAAAACAGAGGCGCTTCCAAACTTCAATTTATGAATACTTTACTTTTTATTTAAATTACATTTTAAACTTACTTAAATTACTTTTATTTTTTTATATCTATTAGTAAGTCGTTTTTTCGCCGACCTGCGACAATCTTCTGCGAGTCACGCAACGTCCACACTCGCCACTGGCAGGACATTCATTTCTTTTAAGCGGTCGCCATTCTGGTTGCGACGCGGGGAGCGAATCTGTAAACAAGCAGCTCATTGGCTGGCTAGGTGTGCCACAAGCCAATCACAATCACTTGACCGGAAAGGCATGCAGTGTTGCCAGATTGGGCGGGTTTAGGTGCTTTTTGGCTGGTTTTGAACATATTTTGGGGTGGAAAACGTTAGCAATATCTGGCAACACTGAAGGCATGTCTGCTTGGGCGGAAGCCTTCTGCGGCAGTTACATTTTGACACGCGAGCAATGTTTCACCATAAAAATTCCGTAATTTCCATCTGTTTTCCGCGATCACAGAAAATCATTGGCCCTATGAGAGTGAGACAGTGAGAGAGCCCCCCCAAAAAAAAAAAAATCTTAACGGATTTACACGATTTGGAAAAATGACTTTTTCAGAACCGAAAAAAACAGAGCTTCTGGCTCAACAGTATTATTTTGAGAAATAAAACAATCTTTGGATATACATTTGTTCATTTTTGCATACATATTCTCTGCAATGGTCTGAATTATTTGTTATTAAATAGTTAATGTAAGTAAGTAAATGTTAATAAGTCAAATTTACTACTTTAAAAAAACATTTTTAAAAAAATTGTGGGCGTATCGAATCGTGGGTCAAAAATCGCGATACGAATCGAATCGTGAGTTGGGTGTATCGTTACAGCCCTAATAACTACCAGGATAAATCGTTTGGGCGCGAGTCTTGTTGAGGTCCGGGGTCGCCGCGATCAGAGTCGGCCGAGTCGCCGTCCGATTCCGAGGCCGCACGGTCAAACCAGTGAGCCACATTCACCGATTGCTTCGCAACGGCCATAGGTTCATACATATATGGTTTCACCTCTCGATATTCAATTTGGAGAGTTCCTACTTCAAAATCGCTATCGCTTTCAGGCATTTTACACAACCTCTCACGACCAAAGTCCGTACACATGTGCTCGGTTCGCAGGTAAACACAGAACTGCTCCCGGTCTGTTTGGCTTAAGTGACGTCACGATGACGGTCCCCTGGCGTTGAAAGTGTGCATAAGTGAGATGGAAGCAAACCTTCGGAAATTGGGCAAAACAGTATATTTTAACCGTTTTATTCAATTTTAGGGTGCGAATTAGACACCAGGAAGATTGAATTCGCTGTTTGGGTCGTTCTTCTCGGCAATAAAGTTGATATTCTACGTTTCACCTCTGACCCTTGCCTATGACTTTTTAATAGAAACTTGTTGATTCTAAGATCCCTGTTCTTGGCTACAGAAGTGAAACCCAAACCCAACGTGCTCTTCTTTCTGCTGTTGCGCGCCGAGATGCTTTTCTGCTCACCACGGTTGTAAAGAGTTGCTATGAGTTACTATATCCTTCCTGGCAAAGAAGCTCGAATCAGTCTGGCCCTTATCCTCTGACCTCTCTCATCAACAAGATGTTTGTTTCCACCCACAGAACTGTCATTGCTCACTCACTCGATGCTTTTTGTTTTTTGCGCCATTCTGTGTGTGACCCCCCCCGGAGATCAGCAGTTTCTGAAATACTCAAGTCACCACACTTTTTTTTTTTTTTTTTCATGCAACAGCGAAAGTAAGTCGCACTTTGAGATCACAATTTTGTCCCGTTCTGATGTTTGACGTGAGTGAAGAGTAACTGAAGCTTGCGATTTGATGCATCAAGCGATCGGCTGATTTAGAGAACCGCAGAAAACAGCGGGTGGGTGTTCCTAATAAAGTGGCCGGTGGGCGTACAGCGTAACTCATTTAAAGCCAAGAAATACTGCTGTGTTGCAGCTGATGTTGATTTGATGTCACCCGTTGAACTCGGGCTTGAGGAGACCTTTCTGAGTTTCAGTGAGCATTTTAGTCCCCCTCCGAGTTGGAAGTCGGAAATTACGAGTTGCGACGTTTAGTCAAACGGTGTCGGAGGAAAATAACCAATGATAAGGTGATGTGATGAGTAGGGCTGTCCCAAACGATTATTCTTTAAACGATTAATCTAATGATTATTTGACTAATCTAACAACTAATATTTTGATTAACCTAATAATTTTATTGCAATTATTTTCCAGTTAGTTATTTAATATAACAATTTGCCCCATCCAACACACACAAAACAAACCTTCTGAAATTTTAACCTTTCAATATTTATTAAAACATTTCTTAAACACCACATTGAGCATTATTCTTTAACAAAACACTTTTTCCAAACTCTTGGATGTGACATTTTTGAGGGTAAAGAAATGATGAAGAAGGAGCTGAGCCAAAAGGCGAAGCTCTCGATTTACCCGTCGATCTACGGTCCGACTCTTTGGGTAATGACCGAAAACAAGATCGCGGATACAAGCGGCTGAAATGAGTTTCCTTCGCAGGGTGGCTGGGCGCTCCCTTAGAGATAGGGTGAGAAGCACAGTCACTCGGGAGGAGCTCGGAGTAGAGCCGCTGCTCCTCCACATCGAGAGGAACCAGCTGAGGTGGCTCGGGCATCTCTTTCGGATGCCTCCTGGACGCCTCCCTGGGGACCCAGGACACGCTGGAGGGACTATGTCTCTCGGCTGGCCTGGGAACGCCTCGGTGTTCTTCCCGAGGAGCTGGCCGAGGCATCTGGGGAAAGGGAAGTTTGGGCTTCCATGCTCAGACTGCTGCCTCCATGACCCGGCCCCGGATAAGCGGATGAAGACGAGACGAGATTTTTGAGGGCAGCTTTCACTTTCTCTCTGATGGCCAATTAAATCCATGAAGTGGTGCCTGGAGGGAAGTGGGCAAAATGGTTTTCTCATGTCACGGAAGCCTTCACCTTCCACAGTGGAGACGGGTCTCATGTCCTTTACAATCTTCTGTAAAATGCTGTCAGTAAGGTCTGTAGCCATCTGGGGATCGCAGGGATTTTAGGTCCTTTTATGGGAAAAAAAAAAATCCCCCACACTGCTTTGTCTGCTCCTAAAAAAGATTAACATAACGCACATGAATAACGACAGTAGCAAATTTGAAACCTGATAATGTAATTTCTAAACTATTGCTGTGTTGATATGCCATGCACCTATTCAGAGATATTGGTCCTCAAATTCAACAGGGTTTCTGTCTCTAGGATTAAGTTAAATCAGTGCGATATTTTTGTACTTAATAAATTGCTTCAGTAGGCCTATGGCTGCTAAAAGATGGAATGATTTCAAAATCACTGGCAAAGGGAGCTCATAGTTAGGCTTACGTCAGTGAGCAAGGAAGCGACGTTCTGTGCAAATAGTTGTAAGCGATAATTTGGCTCGCTCGCTCACTCACGGAATAAGTAGAAAGGAGGTTGAGTTGTGTTTGGAGAGATGGAGGGATGCATTGGAACGAAGAGGAATGAAGGTGAGCAGTAGCAAAACAGAATACATGTGCATCAATGAGAACGGGGATGAGAGTGTAGTGAAGATGCAAGGAGGAGACGTAAAGAAAGTTGGCGAATTCAAGTACCTGGGGTCAACTGTGCAGGAAAATGGGGGCTGCGGTAGTGAGGTGAGAAAGAGAGAGTGTGCAGGCAGGGTGGAGAAGGATTTCAGGAGTCATTTGTGACAGGAAAGTCCCAGCAAAAGTGAAAGGTAAGATGTATAAGGGCCAATTTATACTGACAACCCAGTCCTCGCAGATGGCATCGCAGACAGCGTCTGCGTAGCCCCCCACCCCCACCTTCGCAGACGCTCTGCGCGCACCTCCCAAAAATTGTGACCACCGCAGAAGCCTCGCAGACAGCATCGCAGACAAGAGGGCTCTGATTGGTCCACTCTACATCCGCTGTACACGCACTTCCGCTTCCCTACTTTCCCGGTTTGGTTTGTTTTCACGACCGCCATTTTTAAAAACACGAGCGAAGATGGAGCAGCACGAAGAGCGGTTGATCGAGGAAGTGAGGAAGTACGTACATCTATACGACTCCAGTTCTAGTCATTATAAGTAACCGGAGGATAAACACTCCACTAACCACACCCACCTAGCAATTTCGCGACTTCGCGCCCCCTTGCGTTGTGGCGGTGAATAACATCGCGCACGCCTATTACTCCCCGCTCAACGATAAATTACAACCGTCTGCGAAAAGCTATCTGCGAAAGCCTTGTCGCAAGAGCATGCAGAGGCCTTAAGACAGTAGTGAGACCAGCTGTGATGTACAGATCGGAGACCGTACCGTTAACGAAGAGACAGAAGGTAAAGTCGGAGGTGGCGGAGTTGACGATGTTAAGGTTTGCGATGGGAGGTTGGACAGGATAAGGGACAGCACATGTGGAGAGCTTGGGAATGAAGCTAAGGGCCTCTGCATGCTCTTGCGACAAGGCTTTCGCAGATAGCTTTTCGCAGACAGTTGTAATTTATCGTTGAGCGGGGAGTAATAGGCGTGCGCGATGTTATTCACCGCCACAACGCAAGGGGGCGCGAAGTCGCGAAATTGCTAGGTGGGTGTAGTTAGTGGAGTGTTTATCCTCCGGTTACTTATAATGACTAGAACTGGAGTCGTATAGATGTACGTACTTCCTCACTTCCTCGATCAACCGCTCTTCGTGCTGCTCCATCTTCGCTCGTGTTTTTAAAAATGGCGGTCGTGAAAACAAACCAAACCGGGAAAGTAGGGAAGCGGAAGTGCGTGTACAGCGGATGTAGAGTGGACCAGTCAGAGCCCTCTTGTCTGCGAGGCTTCTGCGGTGGTCACAATTTTTGGGAGGTGCACGCAGACGCCATCTGCGACGCCATCTGCGAGGACTGCGTTGTCAGCATAAATTGGCTTTAAGAGAGATGAGACTGAGATGGTATGGGCACATCCTGAGAAGAGATGCAGAGCATGTTGGAAGGAGAATGTTGAGGATGGAGCTGCCAGGCACACGAAAACGAGGAGATCCATGGATGTGGTGAGAGAGGACATGAAAGTGGTAGAGAAGGATGCGGAAGACGGGGAGCAATGGAGACGAAAGATCTGCTGTGGCGACCCCTAATCGGTCCCCTTACTCACAGAATAAGTAAACAGAAAGAAAACATAAAACGGCTAAAACAGCGTTATTAACGTCAGCTACAGTAGCGGTGCGGAATTTAGTATGATGTAAAAAAACTGCACAAATCAATGGATTGACTGTGGTAACGTTTCCAGGCTTGGGTGAAGAAGAGGCAAAGAAAGTAAACCGAACTCACGGAGCTTTGCTGCCATCTTGACTCGCTGCACCAGGATGTTTCCTCTTCATGCGCTCGTGCATGACTGTCGTGCTCGAGCGATATGCCAGATGCACTTTGCAGAGTCTGCAGACTACCCCACTGTTGGTGCCAAGATTAAAGTATTAAAGTATGTGCGAGACTTTTTTGCCACGTGTTGCTCCACACGCTCCGTTGTACCACTGGTAGACGCAGCCATGTTGCTCAAGTAGATTACACAGACGCAAATTATTCACGTAATCAATTACGTCAGCGCGTCGTCCCAGCCCTTGATCTGCGTTCGTATCCGGTTAAACCAAAGACGATCGATATAAACGGTTCCGGTTTTACACAACGTGCCGACACTAAAATTCCACGTCGGATAACATCAGATAATCGTCCCAGCCCTAGCGACGAGGCCCGACACGACACAGGGTCACCGTCAGGGCTCGAAATTAACTTTTTTTCTTTGTGTCCCCCAGTAGTCCCGAATTCTGTGTTGTATTGTCCCGAATGGAAGCAATAGTGTCCCCATTTTTTTCCTCTCTGAAATAACCAGTGGTTAATATTATCATATGAAGTTACTATTATATTTGTAACTATGCGATTTTGAACCCTTTATATCATTTTTACAATAAGTCACAAGACACAAGCGACACATGTCCTATACATCATCTACTTCAAAATTAGTTATTGCATTTTCAGTTGATTAAACTTTGGCGATCTCACTGTATGAATAGATACCCGTTTATTTAAAGGGGCCAACTAGCTCATTCAGAAAATGTTTCAACTCCCTACATCTGCAGTACACTTTAGTTGAAAATAAGACCCCTTTTATGTTCATTTCATCTACTTATACCTTGAATATCTGTTGGCACTTATAAGGCCAACTTATCATTTTCACCATTACCGTTATCCATTTTCATGAACTTTCCGTTATCCATTTTTATGCACTTTCCGTTATCCATTTTATGAACTTTCCGTTATCCATTTTATGAGCTTTCGCTGCTGAAACGTGGGTGCAAATGTTAGCAACATCAGCATAGTGCCAGGTCCGAGCCTAGTTGTGCTGCTGACTGACTAAACTTTCTGAACTAGAAAGACACCAAGAAAACTCACTTATTCTGTTGAACGGTATCTTCCGTCAATATCATCCACATCATTCCTGTTGGATCTTATAACGTGTCTAACAGTGTTCATTAAGTTCATTCAGTTGCTAGCGTTGCCTGCAGACCAGGCGATGACACTTTGGATCCTGAAGGTCCCGGAGACGTTATGTCTGGGCTTTCAGTTTCTTCCCCGCGGTCGGTCCGCTTCAACCACTTCAGCATTTTTGTTCTGGCGAGAGTCGGCGCAGCGTGTGCGCTAGCAATTCCATTCCAAGTCCATATAATGCGGACTCCGGCCGAAGATTCTAGAACAGAACGCGCTGCTCTGTAGCCTACGGATGCAGGTGCATCGAAAGTGAAGCTACTATGTATTTTTCGCTGTTAACGTTTTAAAATTAAAATTGACAAATTAGGTGAATGTCTACGTATGTGTTACGGCTTTGTAAATAATATTAATGTAGAACTTTTTTTTCTAGATCTATTTTTTTCCACTGTCCCAGGATTGTCCCAGATATGATAATTTTGTGTCCCGATGACATTTTTTATGGTCCCCGGGACGTCGGGACACCGTTAGTTTCGAGCGCTGGTCACCGTTAAACCTTTTGTTTTTCCAAAGTTAATTTAAAAAAAAAAGTGAATTAAAACACCCTACGCTTTCCGACCAGACAGATTTGAGAATTCGACAGCAGCCGTTTTGCAGTTTTTCTACTTTTTATTAGAATCTTGAAAACGCTTTTTTTTTTTTTTTTCTTGATTAGGTTTTTTTTTTTTTTTTTTTTTTTTTTTTCCCAGCGCCCCAGAAGTGTTCATGGTGTTTACTTGGCACTTTTTTTAATTTCTATTTTTATTTTTCAGGATCTCAGTTTACATATTTAATAAAACAAAGTTGACATTTCAGTGTCTCTTCTTTGTTAGTTCAATCTGTTGTTGGTATGCAGCGCTCTGCAGAAAATGATCCAGCGGTCTCAGAAGAGCTTCCCGGATTAATAAATAGTCCATTTAGAGAGAAACACACACACACACACAAGCTCAGCTGGTCGTTTTGTTCTGTAAACACTGGGGCACAGCTGAGCTCTGCCCGTATATGGTGAAGAAGTGACTAATGCCCATTCATAAAACTCACAACTCGGCTCTGGGGTTTGTTGTCATCTCTGTGTGGACTCGCGCACACTTCCCCTCGGCCGTCTTAATCTTAGCACCATGAAGCTCCTGCACACACGCACAAAAACAAGCGTGCGTTTGTCATTGACTCGAACGGCTTGTCATCAGACCTTCGTCAGAGGATAAGCATAATTACGAGCTTTGAAAGGCTTGACGCAAGCAGCTCCAGGCTCTTGTTGGTTTGAGTGAGACACTGATAGCGAAAACACACCGCGCCGCGAGATAGCGCCGGCTCGGAGCCGCATAAACATGATTTAGGGTTAAGCACAGCGTGATAACTTCACTTCGTCTCAGGGAAGCGGGAGCTCAGTGGTGTTAAGGTTCAAATTACACACTTCTGCATGACCTTAGCCAACTTCACACGCTGTTCAGTCTGAGAAACACAAACACACGTTATTGCAGTAAGACGAGCAGGATGATGGATGACATTTGCAGAACAAATAAAGTGTAGAGCAGGGAACCTTTTTTTTGGCCCGCTAACCTCGGCCATCATGCAGTACTGGAAAGCGCAGAGTTGTGTGTCGTAATACTATCACTAAAAGCTAGTTTTACAAGTATTTTGTAATTTGATGCTCATGCATAGTTTTTTTTTTTTTTCCAAATGTTTTACATTTTTGATGCGATGTTGATAATCTGCGTATGAACAGTTCCGAAAGCTGATCTGATATGTGAAAGCACCCTTGTAGCATGTCACTATGTGTGGCATTTATCCTGCGTTTGTCTTACCTCGGGTGAAGTAGGAAGAATCTAGACGGGTTCTGATTTTTTTTTTTTTGTCATTTTCAACCTCTGAGCGTACGAGGTACAGTTGCGTCTCAAAACGGCAAACTGTGTAGTTTAGAACCCCACTATAACAAACTCCTTGGAGGATGTCCAAAAAGTTCGTAATACTAAAACAGACCTGTTGGTCACACCGCTCACTCACTCTTGCGTAAAACAAAACCGACTGTGTTTGAATTAAGTGTAAATATAAATTACTGACATATTTGTGAAGTAAAGGAAATGAGTCACTCTTTTCTATGTCTCAGAGTGTTTGTTTATGTAGAAACAGGCAGGCAAACAGATCCAAAACGTAAAGCAGAGTGAGGAAACAGGCAAGGGTCAGGCGAGACACAATTGAAATGGCCAAGGCAAGAACAAAAGGCAGAATTCAAGTGTACAAAACAGACACACACGGTACAGTCTGTGTTTTTAGAGTCCTTGTAAGCACGCGCTGTGATTGCACTCTGATCAAGAACAGGTGCAGGGCAATTAGTCCTCATGAGTTTGAGTGTGGCATGCATGTGAGTAGCAGTTCGAGGTGAGCCGCTGTGTGTGCATGTGTCATGGAACAGAGGGAAGCCATAGCCTTATAGTTAGAGAAGCAGCTTTGAGACCAAAAGGTCGCCGGTTTGATTCCCTAGAACAACAGGAATGGTCGAAGTGCCCTTGAGCAAGGCACCTAACCCCTACTGCTCCCCAGGCTGCTCTGGGTATGTTGTACGTCGCTCTGGATAAGAGCGTCTGCTAAATGCTGGTCATGTAATAAAGATAATGTCAATATTGTAAAGTTTCGGTTAGTAAAAGTGCGATGCTAATGTCCCATCAGCTTTACTTGCTGAAGAAACTTGTAATCCTGGACTGCTTTAATTTCAGGCACATTCTCATCACAAATTTCTCCTTTCGAGTCGCGATCGCAGTTCACTGACTGAGTTAAAGCGCATATCACGAGTAAATTCAGGAGCAAGATCAATGGAATTCTCCTATTTTATATTAAACTTCGGTCAAATATCTGTCACATTTTGTGCAATTTTTTTACCTTGCGCAATACCAGAAAAATTCAGTTGAAATCAAGCCATTTGAGGCGAATTGGTCCGCCTCTGAAAAAACTTGGCATTTGGATTTCCCGGCAAACATTGATTTTCGTGACGTCGCGTGCGGGACGCCTCCCTCTGAATCCTACGTCAGCGCTGGTTTGTTTATGAGAAAACGACTTGGTGGTTTTCTGCAAATTTCTTCAACGTTATCGTGTAATTATTAAAATGGTTAACAGATGTATCGTAGGAGGGTGTAGCAACACCAGTCTTGATGGGATTAGTACTCATTGTTTTCCAAAAGACCGGACAATGAGAGAGAAATGGGAGCGTGTCGTGCGAGGCACCTGGAAAAAGCCGAAGACCAAAGCAGAGCCGAGAAAAAGACCAAGAAAATCGGCGATTCACAAGTTGACTGTTGCCAGGATAGGAAATAAGAGAGACTATACTCTAAATTAGGTGTTCCTGTGTTTGTGTGGTACACGGATAATGTTATTTATTGACACACACAAAAGTAAACAACATGAAAGCGCTGGGCGATAATACACTTACTTCACGTGTATCGAGGGATATACGGCGTGTCAGGGCTTGAGATCTTGGGACCTGTCAAACACATTAAAGGATATGGGACATGGATTTTTTTCTGGGTATAATTATGTATAAAGGACATAAGAAATGCCATCTAAATCACTGCAGGGCGTCAAAAATGTGAAAATCATCACATTATTCAACTTTTTTATACATCAGCGTAAAACGATTCGTTAATTAGCTAAGCGGTCACGTGACCCGTGACGTCACAAAAACTTTCCAAGGAGCCAGCGCTTGGGAATCTAATGTAAACAGGTTACCGAAATGGACATCATCGACAGTGACATTCCCGATGTTTCACAGAGATGTGAAGTTAGACCCTATCAATTCGAACCGATAGCTGGAAATTCACATGAACATGGATCTTGTCTTTACTCTGACGGGTCAGATGATTCTGAGAGTGAGAGTTCATTCAGTCCCCATGAAACTGAAAGCGGTCGGCTCGATAACACTTCCTGGTAAGTTAAAAACAATTCTGCTCAAAGGCTAATGATCTGTTGAAAGAAGTATTATTTTTGTATCATACATTGAAAGTTCATCATAGATCTAGCTAAAGTCCGTTGCAAGCTAGTTTTTTTTTTTTGCTGATATTTTTCGAGATTGATTGAGATACAATGCTTCCAGAGTCCGAGATGAAAACATTCAAAACGGCGAAACGAATCAGAATTATGATAATCAATAATTGATGCACCCAAAATTATAATACTAATCCTTACCGCATGAGGCCCATGGTAAAACCACACTTCCAGGAGGGGCTGCTGTCTGCCTCCCAAGCCGGCCGAGAGCGCTCCTCGTCGGGCACGGCCAGGCGGGCGAATGCCCTGGTCCGTCCGCCCTGTCTAAAAAAATAATGGTACAACTCCAAGTGAAGGTATCAATGCGCTGCCGAAGTGCGCAGAAGGTGTTATTATAGTGCGGACTTTCCATAGCATAGAAAATCGCTACATTTCAATTTGTGTAACTGAACTTGTTTCATGTCACTGGTCATATAAACCTATGTAAACAGGAAAAACGTGGAAGAGTTTGGTCGCATCTAACTACAGCCCCAAAAAATACCATTGGCCATGCTGAGCCTAGCTACATTGCTAACAGGAGTAACAGCGCGTCTGACTGACTGGGAGGTCGCAATACACCATGATGTTCAAAGTACGTTAAACACTCTAAAAACGAAACAATTTTCTTGTCATCCGAGACACACAAACTATTTTGTCGCATTCGTCATCATTGTAATCACGATTATTAATCACGATTATTCTTGATGTTAGGGAAATCACTTAAATTTTATTTAACTATATTCAAACAAACAATATGTGGGTGATTCTCATGAAGACCTTCACATTAACATAAAGTTTTTCACCTCATTTCAGTATTTTTTCAAGTTGAGAGCCTAAAATAGTGTGTGAACTTTACTATGTTGATCTTTTTTTAATGGAAAAATATTTTAATGGGGGCGGCACGGTGGTGTAGTGGTTAGCGCTGTCGCCTCACAGCAAGAAGGTCCTGGGTTCGAACCCCGGGTCCGGCGAGGGCCTTTCTGTGTGGAGTTTGCATGTTCTCCCCGTGTCCGCGTGGGTTTCCTCCGGGTGCTCCGGTTTCCCCCACAGTCCAAAGACATGCAGGTTAGGTTAACTGGTGACTCTAAATTGACCGTAGGTGTGAATGTGAGTGTGAATGGTTGTCTGTGTCTATGTGTCAGCCCTGTGATGACCTGGCGACTTGTCCAGGGTGTACCCCGCCTTTCGCCCGTAGTCAGCTGGGATAGGCTCCAGCTTGCCTGCGACCCTGTAGAAGGATAAAGCGGCGAGAGATAATGAGATGATGATGATATTTTAATGGAATTTTATTCTTATTTGAGGCTTACATGATCCAGAATAATTCTCATCACCGTTACAGTAAATGATGAAGCTAGATTGAGTTAAAAACATTTTTTGACAATTTTTCATATTTCCACAAAATATCCCATTAAATGAACAGCACAGTCCATGACAATTACTTTATATATTTTTGACATTTATTTATTGCCCTCACAGTGCTTGGTAATGAGAATATTGAGTAACGGTAATGAGATACTCTTGGCTAATTTCACAAATAACCTGAAATGCTAGCAACCTATAATTTTGCCACATGTTAAAGCCTTATATTGTGATAATAATCATAAAATAATATATTTTTTTATTTTTAAAAGTAATGAGTATTAAACCATAACGGTAATGATAATAGACAGTGTAACTGAGGACAGATTTAGCAACATTAACATAAATATCACAAAGTAAGAGAAGAGTGAGCAACTGACCTTGTCTCCATTTTGAGTCTTATATCTGAAGTGATGCATCATGGGACAGCTGATCAATTTAAAGGCACGGTGTACTTTTTTATAGGGGGGTGAAATCATGAAACGGTAATGAGAAACATTTGGTGCGGACACAGTTATTTTGTTTAAAATCAAGTACCTTTTTTTGTTCAACACAAAAAATATTAATATTATGCATAAATATAGATGTTTTAAAATAACTTTACACTGTATTATTTTTTTTATATAATTAGGAATTTTTATATGATTTAAAGTAAACATTAAAAAAAGGGATGCGGACACATAACGGTAATGAGAATTTCCATATATTATTTTGTTTAATTGATATAAAAATTAGTTTATATGATGATGAAAACCATTGGTCCATACAGTGCTCCCTATTTTCTTTACACAAAATATCAGAGTTTATGTGAATTAAGTATTGATTTTGGAAAATGCGTCCTGGACATGTTCACTGCAGCTTCATGAGAATCACCCATTCAGTCCCAGTCGCTGCCCTCCACTCACATTTACCTTTTCTACAACGCGAAACATTTAGTCAAACGCGGCACTGATGTCGAGGGGTTTGTATTGGAGCGGAGGACAAATGGTAGTCTGGTTAACACCAGACCATATCACAAGTGAAATATGGTCTGGAATCCGCCTATTGAATTTCTCGTAGGGGAGGTGTGGTTTACGATTGTCAATGGCCGTTTATTGGACGTTGCGAATGTCTGTCATTTGGCGTATACGTAGCCCATGGCCAATCATGGCAGTTGTACCCGGTGACGTAGTTAGAGCGACGAAGAAGACGAAGAGGCAACTCTTGATAGCATTTTCCTGCTCTGGACCAAGCTGTGCCGCAGAAATCCCGAGATCGCCTACCTCCTTTACCTGGTCTTCCACCAAGGCAGTCAGTGGCGAGATTACCGCAACGACCGGGGTTTGGCTAAACCCCATCTGCTTAGCCACTAAGGGGGCTAGTTGGTAAATGAGACTTTTACCAAACCCTGTCGGGAGCAAGGCAAATGCATCTGTCTTCGTGTCAACGAAAGACTGTAACGCCAAACGCTGTTCTTTTTTTTAAAACAAACTTTCGCTCTAAACTATTCAGAACAGTGTCTAAAGCTTGATCGAAAGTTTGGTTCGTATCGCTCGCCGCCATGTTAAATGTGATCCGTAAACAGTCCCAAATAAACTACAAGCTTCCGATTGTCGAGTAGTACGCGTCACCGTCTTTCCACCCCTTCCCACTCTCTGATTGGCTCCCTAAGGCTACGTTCACACTGCAGGCTGAAGTGACTCAAATCCGATCTTTTCGCCCATATGTGACCTGTATCCGATCTTTTATTGACAATATGAACGACACAGATCCGATTTTTTCAAATCCGACCCAGGCCGTTTGGATATGTGGTCCTAATTCCGATTCCTATCCGCTCTTTTCATATGCGACTTCAGTCTGAACCGCCAGGTCGCATTCATCCGACTTACACGTCATCAACAAGCCACAAACGTCACTATTCTGCGCTGAAGTAGGCGGCGGGTCTCTCAAAAAAAGTTACAACAACATGGCGCATAATCACGGGCGCAGATAGAGGGTGGGACTCGTCCCACCCAGATTTAAATTCACCTCGTTCGGTCCCCCCCACTTATAGGGAGGAAAAAACGTCTATGCTGTCTTTCTTTGCATAAGGCAAACCTCACGGAAAAATCAAAAGACTAATTACCA
Source organism: Neoarius graeffei (assembly GCF_027579695.1). NCBI lineage: Eukaryota > Metazoa > Chordata > Actinopteri > Siluriformes > Ariidae > Neoarius > Neoarius graeffei. The sequence continues at coordinate 104,096,251 of NC_083569.1, forward strand.
TTCGGTTTATTGAGGTGCACAGCAGTACATACATAGTTGCAACAATTCACATAAAACAAAACAAAGACTGATATTCGGTTGGTTGAGCTGCGCAGACTGCACAGGTTGCGAGCTCGAGCTTGGTTGCTATGGTAACCCACAACAAGTTTGACAGGCATATCGGGGTTGGGGTTGGTTTGCTGGCAGCTTTGTCCCCCCCAGTTCAAAAAACGTATCTGCGCCCCTGCGCATGACATCAATGCGAGGGACGCTTCGGGCTGTGAAGGTTCTGAATCTTCTCAATGGAAGGACGCAGAGGTTATGGAGCTGATTTCCATTTGGGGGGATGCAGCTATTCAAGCTAGATTGGATGGGTCGTACCGCAACCGGGCGGTTTTACTTCCGTAAACACTGGCCATGCTCACTGCGTGTGACGTCGTCGTATCCTGTAATGCGCATGCGGAACACTTTTAGGCCGCTTTTCGTTCATACTGAGGATCACATACAAGTCGCATATATTTGTTAATGTGAATGACCTCATAAAAAAATCGGAATTGAGCATTAAGCCTTGCAGTGTGAACGTAGCGTAACTCAGGCGAGCCTTTAGACCAGTTTCCATGCTGTCTTTTCAGATCGGAACGATTGTGCAAAGCAGCATGGGATTTCCCAGGCTAGACAAATGGCCGTGTCAGCAAGGGGCACGCACTTTTGTTAAGTTGCAACTTGGCATTAAAAATATCAGTGTGAACATGTTCTCAATAAATTGCCGTCATTTTCTAAGCGTCAAGCTTTAGCTCAGTCACTACCGGTGCTTGCATTGAGTAGCCGATTGAAAACAATCCTATCATACACTTGTCCCATCTTAACTTTTCATTGAAGATAGGACGCTTTAGCGATACGGCCCCTGGTGTTTACAGTTAACTGCAGTAGGCTGTGTGTTGATATTGCATACTGCTACGGACTAGGCACTTTTCTTCGAAGTGAGCCACAGAGACCTCGTACTGCAACTGTTTTCCAGCTACTGATATTACGGTTACATGGCTGCTAATTGTGCACAGCCATTGGGAATGGGATAGCTGGAGCTGAGCTGATTAGCCGCTAAGCTAATATAGCAACTGCCTGATGCTAAGTAACATAACCAGGTTTTAGTTCAGATCTTGTGTATTATTATTAATATTCACCAGACTAATCAACCATCGACTTCATTCATGCGCCGTGTTCTTGTTTCTTTGATGGTCAAGAATTTCCTTGATGTTACGTAGTAAAATGTAATCCAACACTGAGACTTTTCTTTCGCCAAGTGGCAGCTGTCTTCAACTGGGGCGGGAGGGCGGGACATGACTGAATGGGTGTTTCTGATTTGTCAGCTGTCATCCTTACACTGCATGGCATTTCCCAAGCGTTTACAACACAGAATTCCAGGTTCTCCGCTCCAAAATCGGCAGCTTCAAAACGATTTTTTTTTTTTTTAACCGACAACCAAAAAAAAATTAACCGGTTGACGTTGATTCGGTCAACCACCGGTCAAACGGTCATCGGTTAACATCCCTAGTTGCAGTGTACAGTATAACTCCATTAAAGGTAAAAAGAGCAATTTTGTTTACGAGGCATGTAACGATATATCGTGTGACGATAAATCGTGATACAAATTTATATCGAATCGATGAAGTAAAAAATGAATCGCAATTATTGAATCAGGTAGTGTAATCTTAGGGGGTTTTTTTAAACTGTAACTGCAATGTTTAGACAGCAGAGGGAATGAATGTGACATCACCACAGACTGAAGTAACACAGCTCTAAAGCAGCGCCAGAGATTTCTTTTACTGGTGTTGTGAGGTTGCTCTAAAAAAAAAAAAGTAGCATTACCTGTTAACGTACCGCCACTTTTTAATTGTTTTCTCAAAATGACGCAAAAATCTTGCTTACTGGCTGGATTTTTATGAAACTTGGCAGAAAGGTGTAGCATGGGTCAAGGAAGAACCGATTCAATTATAGAGTAGATTGGACTCACAGGGTGGCTCGACGAACGTTTGGTCTTAGTGGAGATCTGTGCTCGCCAAGTGCCCTTCTAATTTCTGCTGCAACACTGCTGACACACGTACGCAGTACCACTCCACGACAGTTACAATGCCAATCGATATGAAACACGAGGTGAGATACTCACTCGCCTCACGGGATGAAGGTGTAACTTTCACAAGACCGCTGACACAAACACACCACCGGATATAAAATTTCATACAATTAAGCCACGAGCAGCAGCACCAGACACCTAGGTTTGTGCACATTTCAGCCTCAGATTCTGAGATCACAGACTCACGCTGCCAGTTACCAATACCTCGACTAATCAGTCAATAGACCTAAGGTTATATGAACGAGCACTGCGTAGAGAGAACTGTGAGGAATCAGAATTTGTGCCTCAACTGACAAATGCATTAAATTTATAACTGGCAACAGAGGGAAAAAAATCACGCAATTGTCATCTGATATCTTCAGAACAATGCAACGTTTATGAAGTGACAAAAGATCCAGTATGATATCCGTCACTTGCGAATTTACAAAAGTAAGGGTAGTATCTTTTGTTAATGTATTAATTTTACAGCATGGATAGCGATAACGACAGTGTTGACAGCAAAAGCGAGTTTTACTACCCTGATGAAGACGAAGTAAAAGAAAACATTTCAGGAGAAAGCTAAAAACCTGTAACTGTTGCTAATGCTGAGCAAAAACATGGCTGAATCCTGAATGACTCAATTTTGTATAAATAGGGGACTACATAGGCGGCAAAATGTAGGTTTTTTTCCTGCCATGGAAGTGCACTTGTATACCGAGGAGGAAGCCATTTGCATTACAGCCGTGAATGAGGATTCAAAATGGCGGCTCGCCTTGGCTTTGTTTTCCCTTTCTGTTACAATTTGGTAAAGAAAAAAATAAATATTTTACTTACCAGCTTAAGGTCGGTCCGTATCGTGAAATACCGTGACCTCGGCCTTGAAAATACTGACCTCGGCCCAGAGGCCTCGATTAGTATTTTCAAGGCTTCGGTCACAGTATTTCACGATATGGACCTCCCAGCTGGTAAATAATATACTTTTATTTTTTTCGCGGTACGGTTTCCATCAAATCCTGTGCTCTGATTGGCTGGCGAGCGGGTCAGTATCCTACGATACGGACCCCGATTACGGACCTCTGGCGACTCGCTCATTCACAACAACAACAAACATGGTAGCATTTTTTGTCAACATTTTTTTTAATAAGATTTATTTATAAGATTATCAAAAATCTTATAAATTTTTGCCAGCATTTCTCAGGAGAATAGCATTAATTTTACAGCATGGATAGCGATAACGACAGTGTTCACAGCGAAAGCGAGTTTTACTACCCTGAGGAAGAAGAAATAAAAGAAAGCATTTCAGGAGAAAGCTAAAAACCTCTAACTGTTGCTAACGCCGAGCAAAAACATGGCTGAATCCTGAATGACTCAATTTTGTATAAATAGGGGACTACATAGGCGGCAAAATGTAGTTTTTTCCCTGCCATGGAAGTGCACTTGTATACCGAGGAGGAATCCATTTGCATTACAGCCGTGAATGAGGATTCAAAATGGCGGCTCGGCTCGGTTTTCCCTTTCGGGCGCGCTCGTTTTCTGTTAGAATTTGGTAAAGAAAAAAATAAATATATTATTTACCAGCTTAAGGTCGGTCCGTATGGTGAAATACCGTGACCTCGGCCCAGAGGGCCTTGCTCAGTACTTTCAAGACCTCGGTGAAAGTGAAAGGAAATTTTTACTTCCTTACAAATGAAAGGAAATTTTCCTGTAGTTACTGGAAATGTAAATACTGTAAACAATACAAAAAAATTCCATAATAATGGTAGTTTACAGGGCTCGACATTAACGGTTGTCCGCTTGTCCGGGACAAGTGATCCTTTATGTTGGACAAGTTCATCGTCTCAGTTACTTGTCCGATCGGACAAGTGTCAAAATACGCCGATATTCAGGTTACGTATCAAATTTATCAGTTTATTCACATGATTTCTGAAGCATCTCACTCGACATATTGTTTTGATGAATCGCCGGATGTTTCTCTTCGGAAAGAGCGATGTGCGCACGCGCAATATTCCGCTTGAGAAACCGGCCAATACCGCTTCGTGTATTTGAGCTGAAAAGTAAACGGTCGTTTACCAGACCCTCCAGGATTTCGCGATGTTGCGATTTGCAACTTCAACGCAAATTCAACCAATCCCTGCGAATTCAGGGCGGTGTTACAATTATATCCAATCAACGCAACTTTCCCGCAAATTTGACCAATCGTTGGCGTCGTCCTGAGGTGACGTCAACAAACCACCTTCCGCCTTACTTCCGTGTATACGTTCAAGAGAAGCAGCATGTGCGAGTCAGTGTTTATATAGGCTTAAATTCTGTTACTGAAAGTGTGTTGTGTTTACAGTGAAGGACTGTGTGCACTTTACTTAATACAAGAAATTAATGGATGCCAACATTTTTGCCAAAATGGTATTTTATTTTCCATTGTTTAGGCAGCTTCAGCATCATACTGTGAGATTTTGTTCAAATTGTTGTTTTTTTTTCTTCTATGAAGCCTGAGCCATTTATTTTATTAGTTTATAATTATTGTGTAATTTAGTCTTCAGGAGAGACTGCCTGCACACAGTACTAGTATTAATAGGTTTTTTTCTTACATGAAAGCTGAGGCATTTATATTATATTTTAAGGTAACTTCATGTTGTGCTGTGAGGTTCTCTGCACTTTAACTTTTGAACCAACAGGTGCATTTGGATAAGTAAAGCCTATTTTTCTGCATTTTTGTAGTCCTGGTAATCTTTTATATTGGTAAAGTTGTTTATAGGACCATTTCTCAGTGTCTGTTTTTTTTTAATCAATAGTTTTTCGGTAATAACTTAATATTTAACATCGCTCAATTTTAATCACAAAAAGAGAAAATCGCAACAATTTCTCGCAACTTTCACTTCCTCTCGCAATGTAATCGCAACAAAAACCTAAAAAACACCGCAACTTTCATCGCAACCATTAAATACCATACAGGAGCCACAATGAAATTTCTTCGGACAAGTCAACTTCACATTCGGACAAGTACATTTCCTTTCAACTTGCCCGACAGGACAAGTGGTTTCAAAAGTTAATGTAGAGCCCTGGTTTACGAAAGTACTAGTTAAGATGAGTAGCATACTATAGATGCACAATGGTGTAACATAGGGAAAAAAATTTTAAATTCAGGTTTTGATTTTATGTACTGAAATAACTATTAGGCACAATTTTTACAATATCTATATAAATTAGTTGTTTTTACCTATTTTAACCTTGAAATCAGTATTTTAATGATTACCCATAATGCATTGTTTATCATGCTAAAACGAGCAAAAACGTCATAAGACAGTGGAAATACTACCTTTACTACCTTCACGTGGCGTCTTTCTCGATCGCACGTGCCTAGAAGCGTACCTTCTAGAACATTCCTGGGTGGTCACGGACTGTCACGTAGCCTAGTTCGGTTGTGAAACTCGCTAGGATGGAGTATTTTCACGAGTTTAGTGGCAAACTTTTGCGCCACAATTTCTCTTCTTGAAATTTGTAACCTGAAACCCTACAAGAAGGGTTTCATGGTGTTTGGGATTTTGAAAAATGCTTCTAGCAAGTTTATTTCGCTGTATTTTTCCGTGAAACTTGGCATAAATCATCCTTAAGTGATGAGCATGACATTATTTTGGTCTGGGTCACGGAGTTAGTTGGAAGCGGGAGGAATGAGAGTTTCTCAACTACAGCAGCACTTCTCACCATAGATGGCTGGCGTGTTTCACAGCGTTTGGGATTTACTAAATCAACTAAATCTCTAGATCTACTGAAGCTACGAGGATATAAATCACCAGGGTTCTAATTTACTGGGTGAGAAGTATTATATATTTTTTTGAAAGGTTTATTCGCGCTACAAGTCCATGAAAGTTGGAATTGTTCGTGAAGGGGTTAGTTAGATTTTGGGAGCGTGACGCGCACAACAAGCAAAAGAAAAAACAAATTTTCTTCCGAATTTCCTTGCTTTATCAAAATTATTTTTTGATACATTAAAAGACTGTGTTTATAATATTTAAGCGATTTTTTTTATTATAGAGAATATTTGATCAAAACTTTCAAAACAGCATTCAAAGTGATTTTTCACGGGTGTAAATGTTACGCGTGACGTCCATAATTACGTTAAATTTTAAGAACTAAAATTCTGTTAAAAATTCGAGATTTGTGCTATCATTCTGGGGTTTTGCTGAATAATACTTTAGGGAGTCCTCTTACAATGCTGAAAATTCAATGAGTTTTGGTGAAATTCTAGAAAAGTTATTTACATTTTAACACGCCTGATAGCGATTGTGCTCACACAGCGTGCTACGATTTTAAGGTAATGTAAATCTTGGCGAAAGAGAAACCAATCGAAACCGAAAGAGTGAAAGTGATTATCATGCTATTACCATGGGAACAGTGTTTTATGAATGCGGAAGTGGGGCCATCCTTAAAAAAAAATCCGTTTCCTGTCCACCGGGTGAGCAAAAAAATTTTCGGTCGGGAGGGAGGGATTTTTTTTTTATTTTTATGGATGGATAAGAAATCGCAATGCTGTGTTTGCTTTTTCTTTCAGTACATTTTTATTACAAAAGCAGACACATTTAATAAAATATGACGGTTTAATCAACTGAAACTTGTACAAAAACTTTAAGTTAGCATTTTAAATGCTGACTGCAACATTTGCAAAACTTTTACAAAGGTACTTAAACTGTCCGACACACGGACTTTTTGTAGTTCTAAATCGAGCGTTAGGCCGAGTTCGGATGAAATTACACTATTAAAATGATCACTGAATGATTTGTTTTTCTGAATCTTTACTATTTTGTTGTTCGCTAGAATACCATTTTGCGATTTCACACTTAAGCAAATGTTTGAAAACTCCAGCTCTCCTTCCTTCATGGTGGCTGCCATTTTTTTGTGCCGCACGGCGCACGCGCAGAGCTGATTCAATTCTATATTCTGCGCGGAATGCAGGGCTTTCCACAAGCGCCGGCTACACAATTAAGTCCAGCCGGCTACTTTAATGACTGTTATTTTTGTAGCCCACAGGCTCTAAATATTAATTTTCGATTTTAATAAAATTAAATGTTTATCTAACGGACTGACAATAATGTCAAACTGAACCGCACTCATTTAAGTTGTGATTCGCGCTGTTTGTACCGATAATAACCACAAATTCCCCGCCGACTTCGTTGATCAAGGGAGAGTAACTCATCCGCGGCCCCGACATGCGGTGTGTGCGCGCACGCACTCGGCGGAGGCAGTAGTGTGTCGGTAGTCTGGCTAACGCAACTTCAAAGCTCTGCGAGCATTTGGTCTGGCATAGATATTAAGCCCAACCGTTTCCCAAAGTGCGTGGTTGACCCGCCTCCCTGAAATGCCTCAGTTTGCTACTGGTCAAAGCCAGAAAAGGCTGTGACGAAGCTTAAACCAATCACATCACTCTTTCCTCTGACGTATGTGATGCGACGGAAACTGCTTGAGTAACAGGAAGAAGAAGGAGGAGCTGAAGAGGACGATAATGGCGCGATCAAAGGCGAGACAACCACAACGATAGGATTCTCGCTGAGCCCCACTGATTTGGCTACCAGCGGGGCTAACTGGTAGATTAAACTCTTACCGAAGCCGGTCGGGAGCAAGGCGAAAACGTCCTTCCTTTCAATAAATACCTCCAGGGCTGCTCTTTGCTCCGTTTTCAATGAGAACTTCCCGTTGAATGCTTTCAATACAGCATCTACCGCTGTGTCAAAGGCTTGCCGCTGCTCCATGTTCGTAATATTTCTAGTGAATGAAGCGCTTCCGGCATAGATTCTGTAAACAATCTATGGCTTCCGGTTGCAGTTCTACTACGTCACTGCCTTGAACACGCCTCTACCCAGGGCCGTTGGAGATGCTCAAAGTTGATTGCTCCCGATTTTTCGGGAGCTTGGAAGAGCTAGAGATAGCTTGCCTTCCCAGACTAAGTTCGCAACAGGCCCTCATGTTGCGTCACACTTAGGATGGGCGGGCCCAGGCTAGTGTGTCGGGGCCGTCGGAGGGGACAGAAGCAGAGATGACGCTTATTTTGTCTCCGGTAAACCAGTCTTCTCTTGTTCAATTACGTGCTGGCATCAACAGACACCATTGGTTGTAAATGAAACCAAACTGTGTGGTTGGAGTGTATTTTCATACACAAATGGAGAAATGTTCGCTGAGTGTTTAATTGTGCAGCCACCCCTGCAGACCGTTGTCATTGTTAATGCTCAGCTGCGTGAATGTGTCATGCACCGAAAATAAGAGATTTACAAGCCAGGAACGCCTCATGATGCAATACGCAAGAAAAGAAAGAAGATTTACTGCCATTTTACTTTGTATTTGAGTAAAGTGAATAAATAAATGGTCTGTGGAAAATGCATTTAATCCTGGGAACTGCGTGCACAGGAGTTTATTTTGTGTTTACTCCCCCCCCCCCCCCCCCCCCCCCCCCTCGGCTGGCTACTTATTTGTCACGGCTGGCTAGTATGAGCCTTAGTGGAAAGCTCTGGGAATGCAGAAATGTCAAGTTCGATTTTAGATTTACGAACCCGAAAAAAATGTCAACCGCACAAACGGCACTCACCCGGCCGGTGGACCGGAAACAGAACATTTTTTAATAATGGCCTGGGCTCTCAGCACGCCGAGTCCGGTGTGACTGAGGAAGGGGACGAGTTTTATGCTTCATCTAATTTAGGTCATTGAAAAACTATAATATTATTTGGCAGTAGGCACAAAGGGAAGTGTAAAGTATAAAGTTTCTGTCCGTATGTTTATCAGGCTTGTATGATAAACTCACGAAGATATTCATCTAAATACGTGACCTACTCATTCTAAACCTGCCGAGCTTCGCTGGCGAAGCTCTCAAAACTCGGAGTATAAGAATTGCTATATTTTTGGCGGTAAATTAGATTTTCTCTATTTAACTTCCATATATAGAAAGCACGCGCCCCGGGAAACCGCTGACCGTCGATTAAAAATGTCCACAGAAATGCACAAAATTACTTCATAAAACAACAATTTCACAACATTTTGGTTAGCACGGGTTAGTATAAAATTTATAGGCCGTGTTTGGGGATTTACGGCCGCGTTTTTTGAGAATTGGCCGTGTAAAACACCGCTGCACGGCTCGCTAGCTAAGCGCGTGTGTGTAAAAGTAGAGCAAATGTCCAGACCTCAAGCTCCAAGTGCATGCAGCTGATTAGAAGTTGTTCTTTTTGTCCTACGTGGAGTTTTATCAGTGTGAACACGATGACTATCAGGCTGTAGAGTGAAAGCTGTACTGCATTTCAGATTTTTCAGGTGCAGGTCATAGAAAGAAATTTCCCCGACACCCAATTATTTTTGTTTAGTGGACCGAAAGCTACTGAATTCAAATCACAGACTTGCAATTTTTTTTATTTATTTATTTATGTATTAACAGAACAATTAAGGCCATGTGGCCCTACATGTAAATTCTCCACTATTTTTTTCCTGCTTCACCATGACCCAATACAAGATACTACGTCATGCATCACGTGGTGGGCTTTCCCTGTTCACACAAAGCATTGTGGGATACAAATTTTAAACAGGAGAGAAAAATGGAGGACGTGAATGAAACGTGAAAGACCGACTACAGTAACGGAAAGCGAGAAGAAAAGACGTTATGTTCTATACGAAGGAAATGCAACGCAGGACCAAACTAATAAATATCGGCGGTCAGCGAGCACCTCGGTGTGATCAGCTGTTCGTTTAGCGACAGAATGATGGAACGGTCAAAGGGAAAGCTGCGCATGCGTACGCACACACGGACTTCCTCTGTCTGCTTGACTGCGCAAAGCAAGCGATTTCATGCACATTATTTGCTTTAATCCCCTCAAATTAAATAACTTCCCAGCCAGACTGGCCTGATATTTTGTGAGCTATTACAGAAATAAACGAGCACATTTCAGAGGGAACTAAATTTGAAAGGAAATTGGTTTGGATGGTCAGGAACAACCTGGGAACCACCATGGCGCAGCCCTGCCATGAACTGGAAGCTGATGGATCACTGTCTACAGTTCAGATCACCATGGACTAAGAGGCTGCTGTCCAAGAAATAACCTCCTGCGCCAAAACTGACACCTTCAAGCTTAACTCAAGTTTGAAGCTGACCACACGGACAAAGAAAAAGCCTTCTGGAGGAAAGCTGTATGGTCAGATGAGACAAAGATTGAGTTGTTTGGCCACAATGACCACCATGTACAGAGGGACACTGTACCAGCTGGTGGTGGTGGTAGGATCATCATGCTCTGGGGCTGTTTTGCTGCCAGTGGAACTGGTTCATTGCACAAAGTGGATGGAATAATGAAGAAGGAGGACGACCTCAGAATTCTTCAGCATAAACCATCAGAAACTTGAACACGACTTGGGAGTTACAACAGGACAATGAACCCAAACATGCATCAGAGCTGGTTGTGGAGGATAAAGCAGGCTAACATTAAGCTTAAAACAAGTCCTGACTTCAACCCTGTTGAAAATAAATGGATCGTGCTTATAAGTCGAGTCCATGCCAAGAAAAAATAAAAAAAAAGAGTCGTGAAATATCCAACCAGAATTCTGCCAGAAGCTTGTTCATGGTAAACAAAAATGTTTGGTCAAGGTGAATCTTGCGAAGAGACATTTTACCCTAATATTAGGTGTGCTGTATGTACACTACCGTTCAAAAGTTTGGGGTCAGCCAGACAATTTTGTGTTTTCCATGAAAAGTCACACTTTTATTTCCCACCATAAGTTGTAAAATGAATAGAAAATATAGTCAAGACATTTTTCTGGCCATTTTGAGCATTTAATCGACCCCACAAATGTGATGCTCCAGAAACTCAATCTGCTCAAAGGAAGGTCAGTTTTATAGCTTCTCTAAAGAGCTCAACTGTTTTCAGCTGTGCTAACATGATTGTACAAGGGTTTTCTAATCATCCATTAGCCTTCTGAGGCAATGAGCAAACACATTGTACCATTAGAACACTGGAGTGATAGCTGCTGGAAATGGGCCTGTATAGATAGTTTTCACTGACGTCACGGCATTCCGGGGAACGCCCCCCAGCTGCCATCTTGGTGGGCAAGCAAAACAGACCATCGCCACTACCGGCTACGTTATCTCGGACGAATTTATGAAGTTATATAGTCAGTTTTCTAAAATAAAGATCAATGTCGGCAAAATCAAGCAAACAGAAGTATATAGATACATTAGACGACATCTCACGACACCGGTATGCAGCCAAACTGGCCTTGATTGGGGGAATTGACCCCTACGAAGTGGACAAAGATGCATTTTCAAGTGACTATGCAGGGCTGCCAAAGCCTGAAACTGCCAAAGCCTGAAACTGACTTCATCAAACTTTAAAGGCTGTCTGATATATACAACTTTATATATTCACAGCACGCCTTTTGGCGGATGCCGCCTGAATCGCACAGATCCGATTTTTTTTTTAGGGGGGGGCGTTGGAGTGTCCGATTATAATTTCAAAGTAAATTCTGTATTAAAATTACTAAATAAGCAAATCCGTTACAGTCCATGAAACAGGAAGTATAAGGATGAGAAAAAAACAGTTTAAATCGGGAAGCTGCGCACATTTGCGCAGTCCTGCACACCGCTCAGGACTACAGAATAGACCTAAAATGTTTTTCAAAAATGACCCTTGCGTGAGTGAAGTGACAAGTTTCAAATAGAAACGTGACAAACGAGCGATATTAAGTGTACATTACAATGTAAACGTACACTCAGCGGTTCCAGTTAGGCATTCTCCAGAGATTGTTTACATGATGTTTTGGTTTCCAAAAACAAACTTAAACACAATTGATTGTTTATTTAAACAACTTACCACTTATAAAATGATCGGAGCAGACTTTGCTGTGTTTGGAAGGCTGATAATCCTTGCGGTTGATTCTCGCAAGCCATAGATTTCTCCTTTGTGTGCTGAGTGTTTGCTCGCCTTTGTGCTCCCATACAGTGGGAATTCCATAAAAGCTCCGCTTGACTTCATCATCTGACCTATTACGACAGCCGTGAATACAACAGGTGTGCACCATTGCTAGCTTTAAATAGCCTGCTTGGGTTCTTTTGAAGACTTTGTACTCGCGCGTTACAATGTGTGCTCAGTGACCCGTACGGTAAGCTTGACCCGCAAGATGGCCGCCACCAGGGAATCCCTGACTCTGTGACGTCATGTGAAAACTATCTATACACCTATGGAGATATTGCACCAAAAACCAGACATTTGCAGCTAGAATAGTCATTTACCACATTAGCAATGTATAGAGTGGATTTCTGATTAGTTTAAAGTGATCTTCATTGAAAAGAACAGTGCTTTTCTTTCAAAAATAAGGACATTTCAAAGTGACCCCAAACCTTTGAACGGTAGTGTATAATTTTGACCCTGTGATGATTTCAGAAAACCCAAAGAAAATTAAAACTTGTGCACCAAATTCTAGTGTTTTTTTTTTTTATTAAAGCTGTATGCTGTATAATCATTCTGCCACAGAAAAGAGCAGTTCAGAGAAATTACTGAAAGCCCAAATATTGCCATGACATTCATGCCACTGTATGTAAACTTCTGACCACAACTGTATCGTTACATGCCAAGTGAATTAGAGGGGAACTGAAGCCATTTTTAAACTTGCTTTATTTCTTAATTAAGATGTTATTCAATTACGTTTTCGGTTTTATTAACCTTACTATATCGTGACCCGTATTGGCATATTATATTACGCTTATCGGCCTTTTCAGTTTTTCATCATGCTGAATGTAGCTCGTTTGGTCCACAGCAAGGGGCGGCATGGTGGTGTAGTGGTTAGCGCTGTCGCCTCACAGCAAGAAGGTCCTGGGTTCGAGCCCCGTGGCCGGCGAGGGCCTTTCTGTGCGGAGTTTGCATGTTCTCCCCGTGTCTGCGTGGGTTTCCTCCGGGTGCTCCGGTTTCCCCCACAGTCCAAAGACATGCAGGTTAGGTTAACTGGTGACTCTAAATTGAGCGTAGGTGTGAATGTGAGTGTGAATGGTTGTCTGTGTCTATGTGTCAGCCCTGTGATGACCTGGCGACTTGTCCAGGGTGTACCCCGCCTTTCGCCCGTAGTCAGCTGGGATAGGCTCCAGCTTGCCTGCGACCCTGTAGAACAGGATAAAGCGGCTAGAGATAATGAGATGAGAGATGGTCCACAGCAAGCGTCGCTTATCCGCACGATCTTCACCAGACTTGTGCAAGACTTCAAACATGAAGTGTCAGCGCCGCCATTTTGAAAACTGTTTACACAGCGGCCAGATCGCCATATCATTCCAATTTAGATTAATTTTGAGATTCGCCAGCTTCATCAGCGATGGAGATTATTCCATACGACTCCGAACCAACGTGAAGTAGAGGAGAGTCGGAAAGACGACAGGATAAGGACGAGTCCTTCACGCTGGTCATTACTGTCGCACAATTAAAACGTGCCAGATCAGCCGGCTGGTGGGTTTTCAAAAATAAATACATGCGCGTATTTTTGTGGTAAATCCATATTATACTGAGCGCATTTCCAACATAATCCTCACTAAGGTTTCGGACAGCACTACAAAATGACGTCCACACTATATAGTGAGTCGGGAGCAATTTCGGACACAGGGAAAACTTCCGGCTTGATCACATCAGCCTTCTAAAGAGGGCGCGCACGTCTTTTGACAACGTTGGCTGATGTCGGTCACTTTGATTGATTTCCGCTATACGTTTTACTTCCGTCCTACGATGTCTCGCACAGGTCTCAGCGAATCTCGTTTACGGCCATCGCTTTGACATACGGACTGATATATTACAGAGCGTATTTCAAACACTCATAACTTGCTACAGCAGTGACAAAATAGCGATCAAAAATGCATTCCGATATTTAATAAAATGAGAGAAATAGAATTTTGATAATAGAAAATTTGCCTTCAGGTCCCGTTTAAGAGTTGCGTGCGGTGACTGGTATTTTTCTGTAAAGGGTAAAATTGGGTCTGTATTTGCATCAGATGTGATGAGATCTGATCGTAAGCTAACGGAAATGTAAACATGGTGCTGATTTTCCTGGAAAGCCAAACGGCACCGTTGTGCATCCTGCAGTACGTCAGCGCCGTTAGATCCTGACTCGCACCAAGCAAACCTCTCAGTTTATACTCCTGTTTATTGGAGTGTATCCGTCTTCCCAAGCGTTTAAGTTCTCAAGAAAGACGAATGCGGCACAGTAACATGAACTATTAATACATGATGCTTATGTGGACATAATGGGTTCATTACCTCTGCAGAAAACAGGGCTAGAAGATGGCCGTGCGTGATGAAGCAATTAAATATCAAAAAGCTGCACAGAATTATAGTTCTGATTTGTTTTATCTACAAACATTGAAAAAAAGGGAGTTGGTGATGTTTAGTGTTTCATTATACTGGGGAGGGGAGGGGAGTGCCCCGCCCCCCGAAAGGCCCCCCCAAACCAGTAGCAGCAGGCCTCCGTCGGTCATGATTGACCATGGGTTCACATCCTAATGCTGGCTATCTAGAAGAAGGGACAAGGCTTTTCTTTCTTTCTTTCTTTCTTTCTTTCTTTCTTTCTTTTCTTGTCCTTTCTTTTTCTTTTTTTTCTTATCCTGTCTCTTTTCTTGTCCTTTTTTCTTTTTCTTATCCTGTCTCTTTTCTTTCTTTCTTTTTCTTATCCTGTCTCTTTTCTTTCTTTCTTTTTCTTATCCTGTCTCTTTTCTTTCTTTCTTTTTCTTATCCTGTCTCTTTTCTTGTCCTTTCTTTTTCTTATCCTGTCTCTTTTCTTGTCCTTATCCTGTCTCCTTTCTTTCTTTTCTTGTCCTTTTTTCTTGTCCTTTTTTCTTTCTTTTTCTTATCCTGTCTCCTTTCTTTCTTTCTTTCTTTCTTTCTTTCTTTCTTTCTTTCTTTTTCTTATCCTGTCTCTTTCTTTCTTTCTTTCTTTCTTTCTTTTTCTTATCCTGTCTCCTTTCTTTCTTTCTTTCTTTCTTTCTTTCTTTCTTTCTTTCTTTCTTTCTTTCTTTCTTTCTTTCTTTCTTTTTCTTATCCTGTCTCTTTTCTTTCTTTCTTTCTTTCTTTCTTTCTTTCTTTCTTTCTTTCTTTCTTTCTTTTTCTTATCCTGTCTCTTTCTTTCTTTCTTTCTTTCTTTCTTTCTTTCTTTCTTTTTCTTATCCTGTCTTCTTTCTTTCTTTCTTTCTTTCTTTCTTTCTTTCTTTCTTTCTTTCTTTCTTTCTTTTTCTTATCCTGTCTCTTTTCTTTCTTTCTTTCTTTCTTTCTTTCTTTCTTTCTTTCTTTCTTTTTCTTATCCTGTCTCTTTCTTTCTTTCTTTCTTTCTTTCTTTCTTTCTTTCTTTTTCTTATCCTGTCTCCTTTCTTTCTTTCTTTCTTTCTTTCTTTCTTTCTTTTTCTTATCCTGTCTCTTTTCTTTTCCTCTTTTTTCTTATCCTGTCTCTTTTCTTGTCCTTATCCTGTCTCCTTTCTTTCTTTTCTTGTCCTTTTTTCTTTTTCTTATCCTGTCTTTTCTTGTCCTCTTTTTTCTTATCCTGTCTCTTTTCTTGTCCATTCTTTCTTTTCTTGTCCTTTCTTTTTCTTATCCTGTCTCTTTTCTTGTCTTTATCCTGTCTCTTTTCTTTCTTTTCTTGTACTTTTTTCTTGTCCTTTTTTCTTTTTTTATCCTGTCTCTTTTCTTGTTCTTTCTTTCTTTCTTTCTTTCTTTCTTTCTTTCTTTCTTTCTTTCTTTCTTTCTTTCTTTCTTTCTTATCCTGTCTCTTTTCTTGTCCTCTTTTTTCTTGTCCTGTCTCTTTTCTTGTCCTGTCTCTTTTCTTGTCCTGTCTCTTTTCTTGTCCTTTCTTTTTCTTATCCTGTCTCTTTTCTTGTCCATTCTTTCTTTTCTTGTCCTTTCTTTTTCTTATCCTGTCTCTTTTCTTGTCCTTATCCTGTCTCTTTTCTTTCTTTTCTTGTACTTTTTTCTTGTCCTTTTTTCTTTTTCTTATCCTGTCTCTCTTCTTTCTTTCTTTCTTTCTTTCTTTCTTTCTTTCTTTCTTTCTTTCTTTCTTTCTTATCCTGTCTCTTTTCTTGTCCTCTTTTTTCTTATCCTGTCTCTTTTCTTGTCCTTTCTTTCTTTTCTTGTCCTGTCTCTTTTCTTGTCCTGTCTCTTTTCTTGTCCTTTCTTTTTCTTATCCTGTCTCTTTTCTTGTCCTTGTCCTGTCTCTTTTCTTTCTTTCTTTTCTTGTCCTTTCTTTTTCTTATCCTGTCTATTTTCTTGTCCTTTTTTCTTATCCTGTCTCTTTTCTTGTTCTTTTTCTTTTTTTTTCTTTTTCTTATCCTGTCTCTTTTCTTGTCCTTTTTTTCTTATCCTGTCTCTTTTCTTGTCCTTTCTTTCTTGTCCTTTCTTTCTTTTCTTGTCCTTTCTTTCTTTCTCTTGTCCTGTCTCTTTTCTTGTCCTTTCTTTCTTTCTTTCTTTCTTTTTCTTTCTTTCTTTCTCTTGTCCTGTCTCTTTTCTTTCTTTCTTTCTTTCTTTCTTTCTTTTTCTTATCCTGTCTCTTTCTTTCTTTCTTTCTTTCTTTCTTTCTTTCTTTCTTTCTTTCTTTCTTTCTTTCTTTCTTTCTTTCTTTCTTTTCTTATCCTGTCTCTTTCTTTCTTTCTTTCTTTCTTTCTTTCTTTCTCTTATCCTGTCTCTTTTCTTTCTTTCTTTCTCTTATCCTGTCTTCTTTCTTTCTTTCTTTCTTTCTTTCTTTCTTTCTCTTATCCTGTCTCTTTTCTTGTCCTTTCTTTCTTTCTCTTATCCTGTCTCTTTTCTTGTCCTTTCTTTCTTTCTTTCTCTTATCCTGTCTCTTTTCTTTCTTTCTTTCTTTCTTTCTTTCTTTCTTTCTCTCTTTCTTTCTTTCTTTCTTTCTCTTATCCTGTCTTCTTTCTTTCTTTCTTTCTTTCTTTCTTTCTTTCTTTCTTTCTTTCTCTTATCCTGTTCTCTCTTTCTTTCTTTCTTTCTTTCTTTCTTTCTTTCTTTCTTTCTTTCTTTCTTTCTTTCTTTCTTTCTCTTATCCTGTCTTCTTTCTTTCTTTCTTTCTTTCTTTCTTTCTTTCTTTCTTTCTTTCTTTCTCTTATCCTGTCTCTTTTCTTGTCCTTTCTTTCTTTCTTTCTTTCTTTCTTTCTTTCTTTCTTTCTTTCTTTCTTTCTTTCTTTCTTTCTTTCTCTTATCCTGTCTCTTTTCTTGTCCTTTCTTTCTTTTCTTATCCTTTCTTTCTTTTCTTGTCCTTTCTTTCTTTCTCTTATCCTGTCTCTTTTCTTGTCCTTTCTTTCTTTCTCTTATCCTGTCTCTTTTCTTTCTTTCTTTCTTTCTCTTATCCTGTCTCTTTTCTTTCTTTCTTTCTCTTATCCTGTCTCTTTTCTTTCTTTCTTTCTCTTATCCTGTCTTCTTTCTTTCTTTCTTTCTTTCTTTCTTTCTTTCTTTCTTTCTTTCTTTCTTTCTTTCTTTCTTTCTTTCTTTCTTTCTTCTCTTATCCTGTCTCTTTTCTTGTCCTTTCTTTCTTTCTCTTATCCTGTCTCTTTTCTTTCTTTCTTTCTTTCTTTCTTTCTTTCTTTCTTTCTTTCTTTCTTTCTTTCTCTTATCCTGTCTCTTTTCTTTCTTTCTTTCTTTCTTTCTTTCTTTCTTTCTTTCTTTCTCTTATCCTGTCTCTTTCTTTCTTTCTTTCTTTCTTTCTTTCTTTCTTTCTTTCTTTCTTTCTTTCTTTCTTTCTTTCTTTCTTTCTCTTATCCTGTCTCTTTCTTTCTTTCTTTCTTTCTTTCTTTCTTTCTTTCTTTCTTTCTTTCTTTCTTTCTTTCTTTCTTTCTTTCTCTTATCCTGTCTCTTTTCTTGTCCGTCCTTTTTCTTTGTTTGTTTTTCTTATCCTGTCTCTTTTCTTGTCCTTTCTTTCTCCCTTTTCTCCACATGCACTGAAGGATGAACATGGTGGAGAGAGACAGGCTGAAAACACACACTTTTTATTAATTTATTTATTTAAGATGTGTGAGTCAGAAACACTGTGTTTAAAGATACTGTGTGTTGAAATCATGTAAATGACCCGAATACAGAGCTGGTAATAAATAATTAAATTAAACAATAAACAGTTAAATGATGCACAAAATTTTCAAGGAATATTATCGCGCGCGCGCGCGTGTGTGTGGTGGAGCAGTAAAGACCCCCACACACACCATGAGAGGAAAACCAGAGACCCATAAAAGGAGGATTTTAATGTGAAAGGAGACGAGCTGCAGATGTTCACTACTCCCAGAGAAAGGAGACGAGTTTATTTTAAAAACTCATTTAACCCACGTTTAAAAATCTGAATAAATCATTTGTAGCTCTGTTGGAAATGTTTCTCACACACACACACACACACACACACACTGTGTCTGATCAGTGACGGTGTAAAAGGGGGAAAAAACCCCAACCTACATTTCACCTGTTATTTTCCTGATTTTCACTGTAAAGTCTGTGACTGACCTTCTCTCTCCTCCCTACTTCCTGTCTTTTTCTTTCCCTTTCTTTCCTTCTCCTAATTTATTTACTCTTCTGTTAGTTCTTTTTCTTTTCTCCGTCTTTTTTCTTTCTCCTGTTCTTTCCCTTTTATATCAGCTCTTTGATTCGTTCTTCTTCATACCTCCTGTCATTTTTCTTCTCCACTTCGTTTTCCCTTTTCCCCTCCTTTTGCTTTGTTTCCATCTTTTTTCTCCATTTTCCTCATTTTTTTATTCTTGTTTTTATTCCTTTTCCATTGCCTCAATTCTCCAAATTGTTTACTGTATTAAGCTTTTCTTTTTCTCTCTTGCTTTTCTTTCTTTCTTTCTTTCTTTCTTTCTTTCTTTCTTTCTTTCTTTCTTTCTTTCTTTCTTTCTTTCTTTCTTTCTTTTCTAAAAGTATTAATTTTCCAATTTGTTTTTTCTTTATTCATTTGTTCGTTCTGTCTTTTTTATTTTCCTTATCTTCAGTTTGTGTGTGCAGTATTTCTTCAGGAATGTTCATTATTTTCAGGTTTTTAGTCTGTGATTATTATGGGATGTAACGTAGTCGTTAGTGATGTCTTCCTTTCTGTGTCTCATGTCTGATCCATTTCTTGTGCATATGATGTTATTGTTTCACATGAAACTTTCTCCTGTTCTCTCTTTGTGTGTGTGTGTGTGTCTCTCTCTCTCTCTCTCTGTCTCTCTCTCTGTCCCTATCTGTCTCTCGATCATCCCATCCATCTGGGTGAATGCTCCTGCAAATCCCTGGTGATTTATAGAGACGTTTGGTATGAACATTATCTCATTAGATGATCACAATGACAGAAAACGTGTCAATTGGCTTCAATAGCCGCTGCAGTGCGAAAGCACAACGTTTACCGCAAACCCATGTGACCTGTGTGTCGTTTAGACTCCTCCTCCTCCCTTTTCCCTCATTGGGTCATCTAAAGTAGTGCTTGTGTGAGTTTGTGTGTGTTTGCATTTGCATGCTCCTCTTTTGTGTAGAATTAGCTCACAGTCTGTACACGGGGTAGATTAGCGCTACAGCAGAGCCGTTAGCATGGTGTTGTGTGTATTGTTAGCGTTATTAGCATTATGATTAGCAGCACTAGCACAGGGTGCTGATCTCTCTCTCTCCTCTACAGTCAAAGAGTTCTTGGCCAAAGCGAAAGAAGATTTCCTGAGGAAATGGGAATGTCCACCACAGGTGAGCACCGCACACACAGCGACTCACAGGGTTGTCATGGTGACCACGGGAACCAGGAAGCTCCATCGTCATCTCATCTCATCATCTCTAGCCGCTTTATCCTTCTACAGGGTCGCAGGCAAGCTGGAGCCTATCCCAGCTGACTACGGGCGAAAGGCGGGGTACACCCTGGACAAGTCGCCAGGTCATCACAGGGCTGACACATAGACACAGACAACCATTCACACTCACATTCACACCTACGGTCAATTTAGAGTCACCAGTTAACCTAACCTGCATGTCTTTGGACTGTGGGGGAAACCGGAGCACCTGGAGGAAACCCACGCGGACACGGGGAGAACATGCAAACTCCGCACAGAAAGGCCCTCGCCGGCCACGGGGCTCGAACCCGGACCTTCTTGCTGTGAGGCGACAGCGCTAACCACTACACCGCCGTGCCGCCCCAGCTCCATCCTTAACTACAAATTTCTTTCCATCGCTTACTTTCTCTCTGCTTTCCAGCCATTCTGGGTTTTCTTTCTTTTTGTTTTTCCTCCTCATTTTCTTTGTTTCTCCTACTTTCTTCTCCATCTGTCCTTTCTTTCCTTGATCCTTTCTTTATTTCTTGTACTCTGTCCATTTTCTTTTTCTTTCCCAAGCATTCTTTCTTTCTTTCTTTCTTTCTTTCTTTCTTTCTTTCTTTCTTTCTCTTTCCCAAGCATTTCTTTCTTTCTTTCTTTCTTTCTTTCTTTCTTTCTTTCTTTCTTTCTTTCTTTCTTTCTTTCTTTCTTTCTTTCTCTTTCCCAAGCATTTCTTTCTTTCTTTCTTTCTTTCTTTCTTTCTTTCTTTCTTTCTTTCTTTCTTTTCCCAATCATTGCTTTTCTTTCTTTCTTTCTTTCTTTCTTTCTTTCTTTCTTTCTTTCTTTCTTTCTTTCTTTCTTTCTTTCTTTCTCTTTCCCAGTCATTGCTTTTCTTTCTTTCTTTCTTTCTTTCTTTCTTTCTTTCTTTCTTTCTTTCTTTCTTTCTTTCTTTCTTTCTTTCTTTCTTTCTCTTTCCCAAGCATTGCTTCTTTCTTTTTCTCTTTCTTTCTTTCTTTCTTTCTTTCTTTCTTTCTTTCTTTCTTTCTTTCTTTCTTTCTTTCTTTCTTTCTTTCTTTCTTTCTTTCTTTCTCTTTCCCAAGCATTTCTTTCTTTCTTCTCTCTCTCTCTCTCTCTCTCTCTCTCTCAAGCATTGCTTTTCTTTCCTTCCCAATCTTTTCTTGCTCATTTTGCCATATTTCTTTTTCTCTATCCCTTTTTCTTTCAAAATTGTTTAATTTGGTTTTTGTTACTGTGCTCTTTTGTTTCTCCAATCATTTTTTTTCTTTTATTATTTTCTTCCCTCCTTTTTTCCATGTCCTTTTCCATTTTTTGTCTTTCCTTCCTTCTTTCAAACTCTCTGCCGCCTTTTCTTCCTTTCTATTTAATCAGTTTAATTGTTCAACAGCTTCCAAAAACTAACTAGCGTATTTATTTATTCCCAGTTTTGTCTGTTTAGTTATAATTATTTTCCTCTCTTCGTCTGTGTGTGTGTGTGTGTGTGTGTGAGAGAGAGAGAGAGAGCGTGTGCAGTATTTCTTGAGGAGAATGAAATCTAGTTTTGGTGGTGATGTAAAATAGAGTCAGTCGTGTGATTTTGATCTGCTCCTGCGTGTGTCCCGGGACAGTAACACTGACTGACTTTACAGGATTTTATCAGTAATATTTTTGGACTGTAAAAGAGAGACGTCATTTGCACGTGCTGTTTTGCATCACATTTCTTGCAGCGTGAACAACTAATACTGCGCACATCGGCGTGTCGGACTGTGTGCTGTTCATCCAGGAGCATGTTTCTGAAGCGGGGACACACACACACAGCGTTTCTGCACGTGTGTGTTCTTTTACACACAAATAAATGAAGCACAGCATCAGCTGATGTCTGGAAAATTAAAATCTCCATGTTCCTGCTGATGCGTTCTTGCTGCTGAATAGAGTTCAGTAGTTTTGATCTGCATGGACAGCTGTGTTGGGTTGTTGTAGCATTTATTTTGAAATTACTGTGCTTGAACAAGGCGTTTTAATTTATCTCTTTTCCATCTAGAGCACAACTTGCCTAGATGACTTTGACAGACTGAAGACTCTGGGCACGGGGAGTTTCGGCAGAGTCATGTTGGTAAAACACAAGGGAACAGAGCAGTTCTATGCCATGAAGATTTTGGACAAACAGAAGGTTTGTGGAGCAATGCGTGTTGATTGTTAGGGCTGGGCATTTTAACTCTGTTAGCCATATCTTTGCAGCTAGTTGATTAAATTCTTAGTTAGAAGTATTCGTATGAGAAGTTAAACTGAGAAATAAATCAGTTTTTTTTTTTAAACAATAGAAATTGAATATTTGGGATGGTCAGACCTGCGTACTTAGTTGCTTGGTTACTTAGTTGCTTATTTACTTGGTTAATTAATTGCTTACTTGCTTATTTATTTACTTAGTTGACTTGCTTAGCTGCTTATTTACTTAGTTGACTTGCTTAGTTGCTTATTTACTTAGTCGACTTGCTTAGTTGCTTATTTATTTAGTTAACTAATTGCTTACTTGCTTATTTATTTACTTAGTTTACTTGCTTACTTATTTACTTAGTTGACTTGCTTACTTAGTTGCTTATTTATTTACTTAGTTGACTTGCTTAGTTGTTTATTTATTTACTTAGTTGACTTGCTTTGTTGTTTATTTATTTAGTTAACTAATTGCTTACTTGCTTATTTATTTACTTAGTTTACTTGCTTACTTATTTACTTAGTTGACTTGCTTACTTAGTTGCTTATTTATTTACTTAGTTGACTTGCTTAGTTGTTTATTTATTTACTTAGTTGACTTGCTTAGTTGCTTATTTATTTAGTTAACTAATTGCTTACTTGCTTATTTATTTACTTAGTTTACTTGCTTACTTATTTACTTAGTTGACTTGCTTACTTAGTTGCTTATTTATTTACTTAGTTGACTTGCTTAGTTGTTTATTTATTTACTTAGTTGACTTGCTTTGTTGTTTATTTATTTACTTAGTTGACTTGCTTAGTTGTTTATTTATTTACTTAGTCGACTTGCTTAGTTGCTTATTTATTTAGTTAACTAATTGCTTACTTGCTTATTTATTTACTTAGTTTACTTGCTTACTTATTTACTTAGTTGACTTGCTTACTTAGTTGCTTATTTATTTACTTAGTTGACTAATTACTTACTTGCTTATTTATTTACTTAGTTGACTTGCTTTGTTGTTTATTTATTTACTTAGTTGACTTGCTTAGTTGTTTATTTATTTACTTAGTTGACTTGCTTAGTTGCTTATTTACTTAGTCGACTTGCTTAGTTGCTTATTTATTTAGTTAACTAATTGCTTACTTGCTTATTTATTTACTTAGTTTACTTGCTTACTTATTTACTTAGTTGACTTGCTTACTTAGTTGCTTATTTATTTACTTAGTTGACTTGCTTAGTTGTTTATTTATTTACTTAGTTGACTGGTTGCTTATTTATTTACTTAGTTGACTTGCTTAGTTGTTTATTTATTTACTTAGTTGACTAATTGCTTACTTGGTTGCTTATTTATTTACTTAGTTTACTTGCTTAGTTAATTTACTTAGTTGCTTATTTATTTAGTTAACTAATTGCTTACTTGCTTATTTATTTACTTAGTTGACTTGCTTACTTAGTTGACTTGCTTAGTTGTTTATTTATTTGCTTAGTTGCTTATTTACTTAGTTGACTTGCTTAGTAGTTTGTTGACTTGCTTAGTTGCTTATTTACTTACTTAGTCGACTTGCTTAGTTAATTTACTTAGTTGCTTATTTATTTAGTTAACTAATTGCTTACTTGCTTACTTATTTACTTAGTTGACTTGCTTACTTAGTTGCTTATTTATTTACTTAGTTGACTTGCTTAGTTGCTTATTTATTTACTTAGTTGACTTGCTTAGTTGCTTATTTACTTAGTTGACTTGCTTAGTTGCTTATTTACTTACTTATGCCATGTACACACGTAGCCGGGTATTTTTAAAACCGAACATTTCCCCCCCTCCGTTTATAAAAATGTTTTATCCACACCACCTCGTCTTCGAAAAAAATCCCTTCCACACATAACCGAACATCTGCGTTTTCAATCACATTCATAAGCATTCCAAACCTGTAGATGGCATTATTTCCCCAAATCCTACCCCCTAATCACATCGCCTGTGCTCTTGGAGCAGTAGTTGGGCTTCTAAAATTAAACATGTAAATAACACCTGCACAATAATTAACGCTTTCAAGGCACTACTCCGATCCATTACTCTTTAGCAAGCCGCATACTACGCCGATTTTCAGCGTACTGAGCCAACTGAAGTCGCGAGTCAGGCGTAAAGACTAGTTTTCGATGGTACCGACTCATCTCACAGCCGATTCGAAAAACTAATCGGGAGCCAGACTGATCGGCGAGAGTCGCTAGCAATAGCCAATCTTATCTTTCGCATATAACACGTGACATCATTAAACACAATTTCTAGCGCGAGAACTACGTGTTGGTAGCAGCTAATGCAGGTATATACTGTAATTCCATAGACTGAAGCTTTATCCATAGACACAGTGGGCTGGAAAGCCACTCTGCTCAAGTTGTGTGGCTGAATTCCAAATCGCTTTAACTCCCCTATATAAGTGCACTATTTAAGGTTGGGAATAATAGCTCATGCAGCCTAGATAGTGCGCTACATATTCCATGTTGTGTCATTTGTAATTCAGCCTGTAGCATCTTCAAGTGTTAGATTTAACAGTAACTATATCCAATAGCCAATCACAAAGCTATTAATTTGTCACATGTCGCTTCAATCGCGACTGCACTCGTCAACAGTCGGGGGATATGTGCGTGCCCTGTCGGGAGTCGGCTCTGAAATGGGTCGGTTCGGTACCGCGTGGATCGCCGTAGTGTGCGGCTAGCTTAAGTCCATGCTTAATCTGGCTTCTGCAGTAAACAAAGGTCGCACGTTTGACGTCAGGGCAGATTTGTTGTCATTTTTTTGCCGCAGATTGTGACGTTCTAAAACGCAAAACTCCGGTTATCTCTGTCTACACGAAAAGGCATACACGGAGTTTTCAAAAATCTTCACTTTGCCCGGAGTTTTTTTAAATATTCGTTTTTGATGTGTTTTCATGTGGATGACAGGCCAAAACGTAGAAAAATATCTTCGATTTAGCAGATACCCGGCTACGTGTGGACGGGGTCTTAGTCGACTTGCTTAGTTGCTTATTTATTTAGTTAACTAATTGCTTACTTGCTTATTTATTTACTTGGTTGACTTGCTTACTTGCTTACTTATTTACTTAGTTGACTTGCTTAGTTTATTTATTTACTTAGTTGACTAATTGCTTACTTGGTTGCTTATTTATTTACTTAGTTGACTTGCTTAGTTGTTTATTTATTTACTTAGTTGACTAATTGCTTACTTGGTTGCTTATTTATTTACTTAGTTGACTTGCTTAGTTTATTTACTTAGTTGCTTATTTATTTACTTAGTTGACTTGCTTAGTTAATTTACTTAGTTGCTTATTTATTTAGTTAACTAATTGCTTACTTGCTTATTTATTTACTTAGTTGACTTGCTTACTTAGTTGACTTGCTTAGTTGTTTATTTATTTACTTAGTTGACTTGCTTAGTTGCTTATTTACTTAGTTGACTTGCTTAGTAGTTTGTTGACTTGCTTAGTTGCTTATTTACTTAGTCGACTTGCTTAGTTAATTTACTTAGTTGCTTATTTATTTAGTTAACTAATTGCTTACTTGCTTACTTATTTACTTAGTTGACTTGCTTACTTAGTTGCTTATTTATTTACTTAGTTGACTTGCTTACTTAGTTGCTTATTTATTTACTTAGTTGACTTGCTTAGTTGCTTATTTACTTACTTAGTCGACTTGCTTAGTTGCTTATTTATTTAGTTAACTAATTGCTTACTTGCTTACTTATTTACTTAGTTGACTTGCTTAGTTTATTTATTTACTTAGTTGACTAATTGCTTACTTGGTTGCTTATTTATTTACTTAGTTGACTTGCTTAGTTGTTTATTTATTTACTTAGTTGACTAATTGCTTACTTGGTTGCTTATTTATTTACTTAGTTGACTTGCTTAGTTAATTTACTTAGTTGCTTATTTATTTAGTTAACTAATTGCTTACTTGCTTATTTATTTACTTAGTTGACTTGCTTAGTTTATTTACTTAGTTGCTTATTTATTTACTTAGTTGACTTGCTTAGTTAATTTACTTAGTTGCTTATTTATTTACTTGGTTGACTAATTGCTTACTTGGTTGCTTATTTATTTACTTAGTTGACTTGCTTAGTTAATTTACTTAGTTGCTTATTTATTTAGTTAACTAATTGCTTACTTGCTTATTTATTTACTTAGTTGACTTGCTTAGTTTATTTACTTAGTTGCTTATTTATTTACTTAGTTGACTTGCTTAGTTAATTTACTTAGTTGCTTATTTATTTACTTGGTTGACTAATTGCTTACTTAGTTGCTTATTTACTTAGTTTACTTGCTTACTTGCTTATTTATTTACTTAGTTGCTTATTTATTTACTTAGTTGACTTGCTTATTTACTTAGTTGACTAGTTGCTTATTTATTTACTTAGTTGACTTGCTTAGTTGCTTATTTACTTAGTTGACTAGTTACTTATTTATTTACTTAGTTGCCTAATTGCTTACTAAGTTGCTTATTTATGTATTTACCTAGGTGCCCAATTACTTGCTTAGTTGCTTACTGACTTAGTGTTTCTTGCTTACTTAGTTGCTTGGTTATGTTAGTTGACTAATTACTTACGTAGTTGCTTCTTTGCTTACTTAGTTCCTTGCTTTCTTAGTTAGTTACCTAATTGCTTAGTTACTTATTGACTGAGTTTCTTGCTTACTTAGTTGTTTACTTGGTTCCTTCCTTGCTTCACTAGTTAGTTTAATTATTTACATGGTTTAGTTGCTTAGTTGATTACTTTTTTTTTGTAGACATAAAATAAAACATTACTGTAGTTTCTAAGCAGAACTGTACACTGTGTTCCAGACTGTATTTTGTATGAATGTCTTTGGGTCTCGTGATTTTCATCACTTCACTCGCCTGTAGGGTTTATTTGCAGAAACCTGGAATCCATGGCTCACGTCCTCGTGATGTAACTCGTATTGTGTTGTGTGTTTGCAGGTGGTGAAACTGAAACAGATAGAACACACGCTAAACGAGAAGAGAATATTACAGGCAGTAACGTTCCCCTTCCTCGTCAGACTGGAATACGCCTTCAAGGTGTTGTTTCAATCCCCTCCTGCTTTCTGCAGCGCTGGTTCACTTGTGTGTGAAACTGAACATTTCCTTCTTCCATGTTCTCAGGATAATTCCAACCTGTATATGGTGATGGAGTACGTACCGGGCGGCGAGATGTTCTCACATCTAAGAAGAATCGGGAGGTTCAGGTACCTGAGTGAGCATGCGTCTTTTTTCTCAGGAGAAGGAGATTTAGTCAAGGTAGAAATTGTAATAAGTGACAGAAATAATGAGTTTGAGTTGTAAGATGGATGTAAATACGGTGCAGTTCAGATGGGATTAGATGTCCACTGACTTGACTGACAGTGGTAACTTGATTGTCTCCTTTTGGCCATTACTTTTGCCTTAGTGAAATTCGTACTACTTTGCCCACCTTTCTCTACAGTGAACCACATGCACGGTTTTACGCAGCACAGATAGTCCTCACGTTTGAGTACCTCCACTCACTAGACCTCATCTACAGAGACCTGAAGCCTGAGAACCTTCTCATCGATCAGCATGGCTACATCCAGGTAACCACAGATCACTTGCATTTTACCCCCATGTTCAAAATAGTCATGTCACCACCAGGGGGCGACGTGTTACTGAAAGATGACACAGTTTGCCATTAGTGTATTACAATTAACACGAGTGTATAGTATTTATTTTATTTTTTTACATTCTCGAGTTTCCTCCAAATGGTGTCTTGCAAGAAAGACAAGAAATTCCGAACTGAGGTTAAGTATGAGATTGTCTTCCTGTTTTTAAAATCTATGACAGCTATGTGTCTGCTCAGCTTTAGAGGGTCTTTCTTGGGGTCGGGAACCTCCAGCACATTCCCCTGCTCTTATCTGATGGGGCGGAAGCAGTACGTGTCTCACGTTTCCTTCAGCTGATGATTTATTTTACATTACATGAATGGCTGTTTTTTTTTTTTAACCAAACGCTCTTATCCAGAGCAACATGCAACATATCCAGAGCAGCCTGGGGAGCATTTGGGAGTTAGCTGCCTTGCTCAAGGGTACTTCAGCCATTCCTGCTGGTCCAGGGACTCGAACTGGCAACCCTTTGGTCCCAAAGCTGCTTCTCGAACCTTTAGGCCATGACCTATTTGGAGTTTTCAGTACAAGTCCTGATATGTACAGTACATTTAATCTTGCGAATTATTTTTAATTTATCAGGGCCAAAAGAAGAATTGTTTAGTCCTCATCAACTTCTGTAAAGAAATAAATAACCTTAGAAGACAGCAAGAAGCAAAAAACGAACCAGATTTCAATATATTTTCAGTATTATGAGTAGCACGCTGTGTGAGCACAATCGCTATCAGGCGCGTTAAAATGTAAATAACTTTTCTAGAATTTCACCAAAACTCATTGAATTTTCAGCATTGTAAGAGAACTCCCTAAAGTATTATTCAGCAAAACCCCAGAATGATAGCACAAATCTCGAATTTTTAACAGAATTTTAGTTCTTAAAATTTAACGTAATTATGGACGTCACGCGTAACATTTACACCCGTGAAAAATCACTTTGAATGCTGTTTTGAAAGTTTTGATCAAATATTCTCTATAATAAAAAATCACTTAAATACTATAAACAGTCTTTTAATGTATCAAAAAATAATTTTGATAAAGCAAGGAAATTCGGAAGAAAATTTGTTTTTTCTTTTGCTTGTTGTGCGCGTCACGCTCCCAAAATCTAACTAACCCCTTCACGAACAATTCCAACTTTCATGGACTTGTAGCGCGAATAAACCTTTCAAAAAATATATATAATACTTCTCACGCAGTAAATTAGAATCCTGGTGATTTATATCCTCGTAGCTTCAGTAGCTCTAGAGATTTAGTCGATTTAGTAAATCCCAAACGCTGTGAAACACGCCAGCCATCTATGGTGAGAAGTGCTGCTGTAGTTGAGAAACTCTCATTCCTCCCGCTTCCAACTAACTCCGTGACCCAGACCAAAATAACAATGTCACGCTCATCACTTAAGGATGATTTATGCCAAGTTTCACGGAAAAATACAGCGAAATAAACTTGCTAGAAGCATTTTTCAAAATCCCAAACATCATGAAACATTTCTTGTAGGGTTTCAGGTTACAAATTTCGAGAAGAGAGAAATTGTGGCGCAAAAGTTTGCCACTAAACTCGTGAAAATACTCCATCCTAGCGAGTTTCACAACCGAACTAGGCTACGTGACAGTCCGTGACCACCCAGGAACGTTCTAGAAGGTACGCTTCTAGGCACGTGCGATCGAGAAAGACGCCACGTGAAGGTAGTAAAGGTAGTATTTCCACTGTCTTATGACGTTTTTGCTTGTTTTAGCGCGATAAACAATGCATTATGGGTAATCATTAAAATGCTAATTTCAAGGTTAAAATGGGTAAAAACAACTAATTTATATAGATATTGTAAAAATTGTGCCTAATAGTTATTTCAGTACATAAAATCAAAATCTGAATTTTTAATTTTTTCCCTATGTTACACCCAGGGCTCGAAATTAACTTTTTTTCTTTTGCCGCTTTTCCACTACAAACGCGGCTGAGTCGGGCTGAGCCGTGCCGTGCTGAGTCGGGCTGAGCGGGGCTGTTGGAGTTGCATTTCGACTACAACCGCGCTGAACCGTGCTGGCTGGAAGTGGGTGGACACATTGGGTGGAGTTAGCGAAAGTGGGTGGACGTCACGTGATGTCGTTAAGCAGCGCAAACAGTGACATCAGTGAGCTTTTAAGCGGTAGTCTCACGACCCGAATAGTAAACAATAAACATGGAGGACATGGAGTCGTTAGTGTTGCTGGTCTTGGTGCTGTGGCTTGTTGTCACCGACAACGCCAACAGATACTGGCAAGAGCGTATAGATGAGGCGAGGCGCATAAGGCTTCAGAAATTCTCGTAATTATTCTTCTTCCGGGTTTACGGTGTTTACAGATCCCAGCGTGCTCGCGGGGCGTGTGTGGGCATGTGAGGACACTCCTCCTCACCAATCAGTGCACAGCGGAGTGTCTGCTCACGCCCCCAGCCTCACTCGGCACGGTTTGGCTCGCTTCAGCCCCACTCCAAAACGGTGCGAGTTTTAGGGGCTAAGCAGGGCTGAAGCGAGCTGAGTCGTGCTGTTTTTTGGTAGTCGAAACGCGAGCCATGTCGGGCTGAAGCGAGCTGAAAAAGGGTAGTGGAAAAGGGCCATTTGTGTCCCCCAGTGGTCCCGAATTCTGTGTTGTATTGTCCCGAATGGAAGCAATAGTGTCCCCATTTTTTTCCTCTCTGAAATAACCAGTGGTTAATATTATCATATGAAGTTACTATTATATTTGTAACTATGCGATTTTGAACCCTTTATATCATTTTTACAATAAGTCACAAAACACAAGTGACACATGTCCAATACATCATCTACTTCAAAATTACAGTTATTGCATTTTCAGTTTATTAAACTTTGGCGATCTCGCTGTATGAATAGACGATGGTTATTTAAAGGGACCAACTAGCTCATTCAGAAAATGTTTCAACTCACTACATCTGCAGTACACTTTAGTTGAAAATAAGACCCCTTTTATGTTCATTTCATCTACTTGTACCTTGAATATCTGTTGGCATTTATAAGCCCAACTTATCATTTTCACCATTACCGTTATCCATTTTTATGTAATATACCTGTTGCCCCATTCAGAGATGTTTTGAAAGCCATCAGCCATACCATCAATGGATGAAATGCCCTTGAGCAAGGCACCTACCCCAACATTGCTACAGGGACTGTAACACTGTAAAAAACCGTAAAGTCACTTTGGATAAAAGTGTCATATCATATAAGTGCAAACAAAGCAATGTAATGCAAGTTTTTTTTTATTGTAACCTTTAGTCATAGAAATCATTTACATTATTTACAGTGCTTAATTTCATTTTCTTTGACCTAGATAAATTTCCCATTCATTTCTATGGAATTATTTGAAAAACTACACACATTTTCAAACATCCGCTGCTCTGGCATGCTTTCACCTAGAGACATGATTCAAACTTTAAAACATAGAGAAACTTCTCCTCTGTGGATCTGGCATTCAACTTTTTGCTAGGTTCTATACTTTTGGATCAGTCCCAGCTCAAACACCATGTGGGTACCTGGAGAAATTCCGGCTTTATAATGGGTGTCTATTGCGTTACACACCAGTGGAGCTCGTTAAGTTAGAGTGTAGAGAGCTTGGGAAAAATAGCTCAAACTTTCTCATTTAAACTGTGTTTTCAGCCCCAATTTTCACTCTACACACATAATTTTCTCAAAAGTAGTAGCCACACTTGTCCTGATTCACACAATGTGTCTACCTACACGATAGGACTTGCAGTTTTTGAATGAGAAGCCTGAAAGTGAGGAGAGGACAGGCGCGCAGCCACATAGACTCACATTATAAACGTGGCTGCGCTTTGATTGTTAAATCAGAAAAGTCACTCGTTTTTAACTCGCTCGAGTGTCCTCAATTTTTACACTACAGACAAAAAAAGTACATCAGTGTGTTCAGGAGACCCTTGTGGCACTCAATGTGAAATAATTTTGTGAATATCTCCTTCCGTTTTCGTGTAAACCCCCGTTGTTTGGAGGGAGCGCTCTGACGGAAAGCTGCCCTTTTTGTGTGCCCCACCCGCGCGCTGAGCAGAGAGAGACAAAAATACAGTCCAGCTCAGCTCCGGCAACTGTGACTGCTACGCGCACTGCATCACTCTCACGATTTCCCCCGGGGGAATTGTTGTCTCTAGATCTATTTTTTTCCATTGTCCCGGGATTGTCCCAGATATGATAATTTTGTGTCCCGATGACATTTTTTATGGTCCCCGGGACATCAGGACACCGTTAGTTTCGAGCGCTGGTTACACCATTGTGCATCTATAGCATGCTACTCATCTATATGTATTTATTTTGTCATTTGTAGCTATGTATTTAGGTTCTGTTCAGTAAAAACAGACAACTGAAAAAGGACATACTTTCTTTTTCCCATGACTGTATTAGTGAGTTCAGACAGCAGTCAATATGGCGGTTGTGTAATCGATGAATACACCATTTATTTATTTTCCAAATTTCATGCCTTATGAGGTGGGGATTTTTTTTTTTAAATACACCTTTGTATTGACACTTCTCATAGTCTGTTTCGATAATATTAATTTCCCATGACTAAATATGCTCCATATATAAATTAATGCACCTAGCTTAATCTCCGGCTGAAACGCGCAGGTGTGCGTGTGCGCGCCCGCAGCACTGCGTCTGGAGCGCGCTTTTGTTTCGATAGCTCAAGGTCTTCCCCCCAAAACACTGATTCCTTATTGGCTAGAAAAGAGACATTTCAGTGCATGATTGTGGATACCCCAGTGCATTGTGGGATGGGTGCGTGTACAGATTTCAAACCATATATACTAAAGCTTGTTCAATACTCAAACCATACAGCTGAACTGTCAGCGAGTCTCATGAATTTGTCACAAATTTTCCATGAATGTCATGGCAATATTTGGGCTTTCAGTAATTTCTTTGAACTGTTCTTTTTCTGTGGCA
This sequence comes from Neoarius graeffei, assembly GCF_027579695.1. Lineage (NCBI taxonomy): Eukaryota > Metazoa > Chordata > Actinopteri > Siluriformes > Ariidae > Neoarius > Neoarius graeffei. The sequence continues at coordinate 104,128,837 of NC_083569.1, forward strand.
GAATGATTGTACAGCATACAGCTTTAATTAAAAAAACACTAGAATTTGGTGCACAAGTTTTAATTTTCTTTGGGTTTTCTGAAATCAACGCAGGGTCAAAAATATACATACAGCACACCTAATATTTGGGTAAAATGTCTCTTCGCAAGATTCACCTTGACCAAACATTTTTGTTTACCATGAACAAGCTTCTGGCAGAATTCTGGTTGGATATTTCACGACTCTTCATGGTAGAGTTCAATTAAATTTTTTTTTTTTCTTGGCATGGACTCGACTTATAAGCACGGTCCTTATATTTTCAATAGGGTTGAAGTCAGGACTTGTTTTAAGCTTAAAGCTTAGGGTTCATTGTCCTGTTGGAACTCCCAAGTCGTGTTCAAGTTTCTGATGGTTTATGCTGAAGAATTCTGAGGTAGTCCTCCTTCTTCATTATTCCATCCACTTTGTGCAATGAACCAGTTCCACTGGCAGCAAAACAGCCCCAGAGCATGATGATCCCACCACCACCACCAGCTGGTACAGTGTCCCTCTGTACATGGTGGTCATTGTGGCCAAGCAACTCAACCTTTGTCTCATCTGACTATACAGCTATCATCCAGAAGGCTTTTTCTTTGTCCGTGTGGTCAGCTTCAAACTTGAGTTAAGCTTGAAGGTGTCAGTTTTGGAGCAGGGGGTTATTTCTTGGATCGCAGCCTCTTAGTCCATGGTGATCTGAACTGTAGACAGTGATCCATCAGCTTCCAGTTCATGGCAGGGCTGCGCCATGGTGGTTCCCAGGTTGTTCCTGACCATCCAAACCAACTTCCTTTCAGCTGAGGGTGACAGTTTGGGTTTTCTTGAAGCAAAGTGGCTTGGCAAAGTGACTCCACCTCACAATAACTTGGATACAATTGTTTGAACTGATCTTGGAATTTGCAGTTATTTAGAAATGGCTCCAAGAGACATTCTGGAGTTGTGTACATCTGCGATCCTCTCTCTCAGATCCGCACTGAGCTCCTTGGACTTTCCCATTTTACTGTGTGTTGGTCAATCCAATGACTGCTGTAAACAAACCCTTTTTATGAAGGCACAGAGAAGCTACCAGCTGTCGTCAATCATGATCACTAACAGGAAGTTAAGAGACTTCAGCCTTGGCAAGATAAACATTTTGGAAGTTTCAGCACCTCTGAATTAATAATCTGAGTGTATGTAATTTTTTTTAAACTGAACTTACTGACAATATAAGTTATTTATTTATTTTACAATTTTAGGCCTAATGAATGTGTATGCAAATTAGGCTGGATATGCAAATTAAATTAGCAGGTTGAGACACTTTAAAGATGTTAATGGCCCCTAGAAACTTTGAGACATTATTCAAGCAATATAATAAAAAAGAAAACCTATCGATTATTACAATTTATCCTCAAAAACCAGATGTAAATTAGATAGTTTTATGCTAATTAGCCTTGTTAATTATGCACAGAAGTTTAAAAAAAAAAAGAAAGAAATTGAAATGCCTGGGTTCTGCAGAGAAAAACAATGTAGCACAGAAAATTTTGTCTCATTCGGCAATTTAGTAACACAAATACAGTTTTATTCCCAGGATTGGATTAGATTAGATTAGACAGAACTTTACTGATCCCTTTGGGAGGGTTCCCTCAGGGAAATTTAAAATTCCAGCAGCATCATTACAGATAAACAGAGAATAGAAAGAGAGAACTTCTAGATAAATTAAATTAAGTATTTACATATACAAAAGAATAAGATATGGGGAGAAAAAAAAGGCCAGCAGGAGCGGTATTGCACATTGTCCAGTATTGCTTATTGTCAGGCTAGGCTGCTGCTCCTTCCCGTCCTCTGTCCTCCTGTTACACCCCCCCCCAACCCCCCCCCCCCCCCCCCCCCAGAGAGGAGTTGTACTGTACAGTCTGATGGCGTGAGGGACAACGGAGTTTTTAAGTTTGTTTGTCCTGCACTTGGGAAGGAGCATTCTGTCACTGAACAGGCTCCTCTGGTTGCTGACGATGGTGTGCAGAGAGTGACTGGCATCGTCCATGATGTTCAGTAGTTTGTCCATAGTCCTCTTCTCTGCCACCGTCACCAGAGAGTCCAGCTTCATGCCGACCACAGAGCCGGCCCTTCTGATCATGTGTCCTCCTTGGATGTGCTGCCCCACCCCCCCCCACCCCACGGTGTAAAACAGGACACTGGCGACCACAGACTGATAGAACATCCACAGGAGTTTCCTGCAGATGTTAAAGGACTGCAGCCTCCTTAGGAAGTACAGCCTGCTCTGTCCCTTCCTGTACAAGTGGTTGGTGTTGCAAGTCC